>NW_022201606.1:781362-843274 GCF_009176525.2 Contarinia nasturtii
AATATACATCCCGCAATTGATGCTCGTACAATATTAAAAGAGGTTGAATTCTTTCAAACTGTAATTTCGAGAAATTCAAGCAAAAAAATCAATTATACTTAAACGATGAAACACAACAACAAAAACATTAATAAACAAATACTTCAAACCAAATATTGAGTTCACTTTTTTTTTCATTTCCAAATTTTCTTTCTGTAGTTGTTTTTGTTTAATTTTTCAATAACATCTTGAGAAAATTTGAAGTGAAAGCTTTCCATTGGCAATGCTTGTTCACCAATTTCAACGTGTTTAGAGATAATCGTTTTGACAGTTCGATTAAATAACTGATTTGAAATAACCACTTTTTATTTGAATTTTTATAAATTTTTATTTTTCATTCAAATTTTATTTATACACCTTGTATTAACTTGCAAAATTTTGTGAAAAATTCTATGAGACAACTGTGCATGTAATGAATTTTCTTCAATTGAAAGTTTAACAATAAAAAGGTCATCATGATTTTGGAAAATTTCGTTGGAAAATGCTTCATCATTTTTTTTTTCGTTATAGACGGGTCTGTTGGCGGAATGCAAAAATTCGAAAATCACAGAAAACCAGGCGGAGGACTTAATACTGAAATTTCTTAGGGACAACGACGTTAAATCGTTTACGAGCCCATCAGCTGGCAATAGTGTGTACATGGATCGAATGTTTCTTAGAGAGTATATGCCATAAATCCATTATTGAAGAATGCTATCCATTCTTTCGAATATTTTTCCATTACGTTCCATTACATATTGATCAATTCCCATTATTCCCATTCTTTTCTTTGTGATTAACCCTAGGTATATGCCACGGATCGATTCTCATCTTCATTATCGTATCATTGATGTATCAACGATAAAAGAGCTCTGCAAACGATGGAATGGCTCACTATTTTTGATGGTACCATCAAAACAGAATGTGCAATTGTGCATCGAGGCCTGAGTGATATCAAGGAATCAATCAATGAGCTGAAGTATTATAAGCAATTCATGTTTTTGCCAAAATAATCTCACATATTTAGTCCATTATCATTAGATATGAAGCACTTTTCTGTTTAAATTAAAAATAATGAGTGCGTTTAATACCAATTGTATCAACCATAAAAGAAATTATACATAAAGACATATTCCAGTTTTAATATGTGCGTCGTATTATTCCGTCTGTACAAAAGTAGCAATTGCTTAAGTAATAACGCATAATCAATTGATCATTTGATTTTTCGCTAAGCCATTGATACAGTTCGTACATTGCATGCCCCAAATCTCTCTGATAACTGTTATTATTTGTATTATAAATTCGTGCTGGTATGAACTGGCACAGGAAAATAATAAATTCAATCAAAAATAAGTTCAGCGAATTGTTTTTGAGAGAAGTGTCTTAAAGTAATGTTGAGAGTTGTTCACTCGCCCTATCCCGTCCAAAAAACCGAAATGATACAGAAACGTGTATGCTACGTACAAATATTATGTGTAAGCGCTAGATGCCGGCATGGTTTTTTTTTACTGTTGCTGCCGTTGCCATTGTTGCTTTCTTTCATCTAGCTCAGTTGACAATAAGGGGACTTATAGTTCATGAGTTTACCCGAAAGGAACGGAGTAAGCTGGTAGCTACAGTCCCCGTGGCTTGCCGACTAAGCACTGGCAAAACAAATTGCATAATTAGCGTGAACACGCCAACCGTATCTCTTTTAACAAAAATGCGATCGGAATAATGGATCAAAAACAGTACGATTGTTGACAATACAAACAAATGGAAATAGCTCCAAATAATCAAACATTTTGTAAAAAAAATTTTTGGGTAAAATTGACGAGACTTGTGAGGTGATTGTTTTATATATGTTTCCGAGGTCAGAGAACACGAATTAGGGCTTTTTGAGCATGGTTGTTGTGGCTTAAAGTTCACAATATGTATTGTTATGGTAATCATTATTTTCAGAATCAACAAACAATAGAAGGAACATCGCATTCTATCCAAGATCAATCACGAACCCTCGGTCGCAAGCCCTGGGTATTCTGCGGGATGTCAATGACATCGTGGTCCCAACGTAGCTACATTTAATCCTACTAATTTTGGATTATTTTGTTGGAAAATCTCAACTGATTGATATTTAATCCTCTCTACAGTGTTCTACAGTGTTCTACAGTGTAATCGAACGGCAAATCAAAATTTGGTTCCAAATTGACGTATGAAATGGAAGAAAGAGAATAAAACAAAAGGTGAATTTCGATTAGTTGACATAAATTTAATGATTAAATTTTATGACGGGAATGATATTTGGCGAACGAATTCAATTTATTATAAAGCTCAAATCTAATCATTTTTATTATCTTGATTGAACTAATCTTATCGTTGAAATGACTATCTTAGTGCCAATCAATCAGTAAAATTTCGTTGTTGAATAACTGGGTACATTTATTATTTGTCACTGGTGTTTGGATTTCTTCGTTGATAAATGGTTTTCTCTATAAAACGCTACTAAGACTTTCCTTGATCGAAAAACATACATATAGGTATACAGCAAAATGTGAACACACATTTTATACGGAAATCTGAAATCGAATTATTTTCTACAATTTCATAATTGTCTGTTGTTTATGGAGTCCTTATAAATGTTCAATGTGTGGACAGATTGGTTTTTTTCCTTAAAAAATACTTCAGAACAAAACTACTTATTTCTAATCACTTTCGTTTTCAAATGAATGCGGCGATGGATTGGCATGAAGTTGTCCGCTTGTTGGTGTTTTTGGTTTCGGTTTCACACACGATTCAAATGTGTCGAGTAAATGAAGCTCTTGTCATATAGAGACGCAACTATACAGAGCTAATGTCATTCACAAGAAAACAGTCAAACATTGAGAAGAAAAAAAACGAACTAACAAACATATTTCGTTTCAAGTGCCAAACAATTGTGTGAATAATTATGTCGGATTCCGAAGGTGATAATAGCAGCAGAAAAACCATCGGGACCAACACAGATGATGGATTTGTATCACATTTAGGCCATGAAACCCCACCTGGACGCGGTGTAAAGCGAACAGCAACTGGCAAACCAAAACCAGACACACCAATTACATATGCCACAAAGGATTTAAATGCAAAAGTCTGCGATTTTACTAGAGAATCGAATACTTCAATGCTACTTTGGTATGTTATATTCATTGATTTTTTTAAATTTAGAAATGAAAGAGAACAAATTTACATGAAAAACTAAATCGTTCATTTATATTTAATATTTTTAGTAAAGACAAAACAAACACGCAGACAATTTCTACGTTGAAGCGTTGTTTGCAAGCTGCTGATTATGCTATCAAGACATTGGAAAAATCACGGTATGAAAATACTTGGAAACTTTATCTCAAAACTTATTTTACAACGCAAAATGAATGAATTTAATTTTTTTTCTCTCTAGTGAAATTGTCGCTTTGAATATGGATAGTATAAATCAGTCAGACGAATCGGAAAGTTCTAGCCCAGTCAGATTCGCTCCAAATACAACACTCTTTTCGCCAAAAACGAAAGCAACTGAAAGCGCCAAATCGATACAAGCTCTTTGCCTAAGCGTTGGATGCTTCAGCGGTATGGCAGCAGGTGATGCGATGTAAGATGCCAAGTGCTGTTTCATTCAATTCGATTATCTTAAAAAATGAAAATTGTTTCTTCTAGCTTGGCAAATCCAAAAAAACAAGAGAGGTTGGAACGATGGCAAAAAAGTATCAAAATATTTTCCGATTTGATAACTTCTCAACGGTACGTTTTGGCCAATAAACAATTGTCAATTTTCAATTTTCAACTAAATAGATGATTATACCTTTCTCTTCTTTTCATTCTTTTCATCTAGTGGACAGATTGTGCAGAAGATAAAAAAAATCGACCCAGAGCAACGCATTGAAGAAGTTTTCAGAATGGCCAAAATGACTGATTGGGAAATAGATCTCGTTCATCTCTCACGGATAAATTCATATCATGAAAAGTTTGAAAAATATCTCGAGGAATTCAAAAGCCGAGAAAATCCGGAACAATGAAAAATGGAAACGACATCAAATGAGATGGAAAAAAACACACACAGACGCCGAAGATCACCCTTTGTAACCCCAAATTGTGTAAATTATTAACAGTCTTTCGATGGAGTTTGTTTTGCACGTGGCGCTCGTTGAACCTTCTTATATATATTTAAATACCTTTATCTGCTTCTGGTTTCTAATCCTATAAGCGGAAACATTATCTGTTATAAAATTGTGTGACTTGGAATATAACGAAGTAAGTAAATAAATGCAGTGTAAAAAAAAATAGTATGGAATGTTCTTTATATTCAATGTTGTTGAGACAACGAATAAATTTCTTGTAGCCAAAAAAGAACGACGAAGGCAAATTTACACAGGCCACTTAAAATTTTGTATGGGTGTGTTCGTTTGCTGGTGTGGGGCATTTTTAATGTTCAATTTTTGGTATCACATTTCCAAGTCAATCGATTTAAAGCACTAAAGCGATTTATCTTTTACCCGGGAATTTATTGAATTTATTAATTGGAACAGATGTTTTTTCACCTAACTTGTTCATTTCATCCATACCGGTTACGCCCATTAAAAAACCGGTATGGATGAAATGAACAAGTTCTATCTACTACAACTGTATACTAATTGAAAACGAAACTCTTTTTACTCGTTTACATAATTTGCTGGCACTTATCTCGTCCAGCGTGTGTTCTTTTGTACGTATAGGTTTGTACAAACAACGGTCCTTATCATTAAAATGATACCGCACTTCGGTTTTGTCTCATCGCTCGCATCATTTTCAAGTAGTGCCAAAATCATAATCAAAATTTAATTGAAACATATAAAAGCGATATCATCATGATCTGCTTTTTTTTTTACTTTTTCATTCAGAAATTGATATATTGAGGATGAATTTACATCTGGTTGAATGAATGAAAAACATAAAGGCTGTTCCAATCATTTTTGTTAATCATTGTGTAGTCCAAAAATCTTTGCCCGTCCAAATAAATGTCTATGCGAATTTAAAATGCCGCTTCGTGATAATATGTTCAGGCTAACACACGTTCGCACAGATTGCAATTGTTCCTAACATGATAATACCTATAAGTTGGGGATTTTCCAATAAAAAATGAGCATGTTGAAGAAATTAAAAGTAAGGAAACGCATAATTTTAATTTTTTTATGTCGATTTATTTGGTTGCTGTTTTTGTTGTATTTGTTTTTCAGTTTTGTATTCTTACACTTAACTTTTTAATACATTTACATATATTATATAATGTTTTTTTTTCTTCTTTTCAAATGTTCAATGTTTCATTTGTTATTGCTAAATTTATGCATCAAATAACATTGTTTGGTCTTTTAAAAAGATTTTTTTTTCTTTTATATTGTATCGTTCCTTTTTTTGTCTGTATCCCTTTGCTGTTTAGGATCGAATTGTCTAATATATTAACTTTTGATAGGCATCGTGAAATGCGAATCGTTATTGCTGGACAAAAAAAAAGAGTCATTTCAAATGTCTTGGTGCATTACTGCATAAAACTACATTCGTTTAAATTAACAAACTAAAGACTGCCGTTGAAAATTCAATTGCATACTAAGATAAGTGTTTGTTTAAGCCGAAAGCCGAAAAAGTTTCTTTATTCAATTTGGTTTGATTGCTATTTGAATGGATTCTTATTTGAAGCAGAAACGTTCAGAAAGCGATGTGAAATTTGAAGTGAAAACGGCATGGCAGTTATATCACGGTTTTCGAATATATGCAATGGCAGTTTTGACCGCGACTTCAGCAAAGTTGAATAAAGCATTTTATTTATTGCGATAGATGTATGGCGCCATTGTGTTGAAATCTCGGCCACATAAAACTATTATTCGTAATTCAACCTATTTTCATTAGTTAACAAAATGAAGCAATTGCTCTTTACACTTAAAAAAAGAAAGAAAGAACAACACATATTTTTGTTTTTGTTTTTTGTTTTTTTTGTTGTTGGTTTGTTTGTTTCGATTCGCAAAAATCTGTATACATTTAGAGATTAGATCAATTCTAATTTCGGGCTTTAATACAATAAATATAATATCGACAAATTAATTATTATAATAATATAGTTTTCTCAACATTTCGCATCAGATTCTATTTATTTCTTTTGTTTTCTTTTCATTGTTTTTCGTCGTGCAAACTGTTTATTTTTTTGATTTTCCATATGTTTCTTCTCTCTTCTGTAACTAAAGTTCGAAAAGTATTTTGCAGTTTTATTTTTGTTTGTTTCTAAATTAAATGAAATAAATTACATAAACAAATTAACTCGTGAACGAGATGTGTTAAGTATTCGAAATGAAGTTCGATCAAAAAAAAATTCAAACGAGCGAAACTAAATGAGAGCTGGCCATTGAACAGGTGGCCATCGAACAATGATTTAAATGTAGTATACGTTTGCCAAATGCTTTCCATACTGGAGTTTGAATGTATGTATGAATTATCGATGAAAAATAATAATGGTTGAATCGATTCAAGGCGAAAACAAAGAAAAAAGATAGTATTCTTGATGGATTCGATGGTTTATAAAATTGTCCTAAGATAAATTTGCAGAGAAAATAGAAGAAAAAAAAATAAAGAGGAACGCTATTCATCATTCACTGACATGTAAATTAGCTCAAGCGATTTTCTATTTCAAATCGATACGATATATATGTAACGATGAATGAACTATTCAGTTTTTTTTTTTCCTTTTTTACGTATTGCTCTACGCTATTATAAATTTGTT
The DNA here is from genome assembly GCF_009176525.2 of Contarinia nasturtii. Taxonomy (NCBI): domain Eukaryota; kingdom Metazoa; phylum Arthropoda; class Insecta; order Diptera; family Cecidomyiidae; genus Contarinia; species Contarinia nasturtii. The sequence goes on from NW_022201606.1 coordinate 788,138, forward strand.
TTGTTGATATCACAAAATGGAAATAAAATTAATGGATTTCCTTCAATAATAATTTAAAAAAAAAGAAACGAAGAAATAATGAGTGGAAATATAATTTTCTTTTTTTTTTTTTTTTCAAAAAAAAAAAATTCAGCACCGAAAAATATAAAAAAATAAAAATGTTTAAATTCATATTTCTTTGACTTATACATTGATTCAAGACAGAATTAGTAGAATGAAACATAGAATTTGTATTTTCTGTTCATATTTGTTTCATTTGATAGTTAAATTTACACTCATATTTATCTTAGATAACAACTTGGGATATTGCGGAACTGGAGAGACTTCTTTGTATTTTTTTTATTTTTCATTTGGAAACACAGAAAGAGAGAGGGCATTTCACACAAAAATCTTTTATTTTTGTAAAATTTTCGTCTCTTTCTTCTTTTTATCTTTCCATTAAATGTCAAAATATCTATGTCCATTTTAATATCATCACCATTATTATTTGTGTGGATATTTTTTTTTCTATGTTCTTCATTTTCTATGGCAAATGTCTGCGATTTTGATATGCCGAAAGCGTGTATTGCGTTTTGCATGGATTCAAAATAAATGTTGCCCATTCATTTTTACTAATGCGATTTTCTACTCTGAGTGCAATGTTCATTCAACTTATATTTCTCTTTTAAGAAGCAATAACAATGTTTTATATCATTTTTTTTGTTTGTTTGTCGTTTAATGAACATAATAAAATGAGAACAGATAAATCAACTGAAAATGTTAAAAATAAAATCTAAGGGCTGACGATTGAGTGTGTTTGCTTTTCTTTTATTATTTTTGTTTGTTTGTTTGTTAAATATTGACTGTTTGCATTCTTTTATAAGTGCACAAAAACAGAACGTGCATAAACATAAACTTTCATGGATTGATTAGCTTCGGCATTCATTTTTGAATATTTTTTGTTTTCATATTTCGTGTGTGTGTGTGTGTGTGTGTGTGTGTTTTTCCTACTGAATCGCATTACATAATAAATGAATCCACGGTATTTTATTGACATTTTGTTGTTGTATGGTACACCGTAAAAGTAGTAACTATTACATGTAAAATTTCACGCATAACTAAAGTCTTGAATGATTACAGACTCATTGCTATTTCATGATTTATCATCATTTTCTTCTTCTTTTAGATAGTAGTAATTAAATAATAGTATTATATATATATTTTTAGTTATTTCAATTCGTTTTTACTTCTATTTTTTCTTTCTCTATTTGATTGGGCAAACTATAAATTCTATTTACTCTTATGTTTTGTGGATTAATTATCCCGATAATTCTTGCACATTTTTTCTACAGAGTTGTAAAGTCTTTTCAGTGTGGCGTGGACAATAAATTCGATGAATATGTTTTTTTGCTAAGCAATTTTGAATGATTCGATGAATTTGGCTCGTCACGTTGAATCCGTTCCAGCGATCAATCGATCGATCAGACGATTTACGAGTGTCCGGGCCACAATATCTCCAACATGCCATGAAAAAAACTTGCGTGTTGTGGTTCATTTCTATTGTTTTACTTTTTTTTTTTTGTTGAATTCACATGTTGAGATCAACAACGTTGAGGGGAATATTTGATGGACTTTTATCATAAAATTCCCCGTATATATGCTATCTTTTTATCATTTTTGTGCTCGATTTTTAGATTTTACAAGCGTTTTTTATGTTGCCATTGGTAGCTTTCTTTTAAATAATTTTAAATGTTCCTATTAAATTAGAGAGTTTTTTTTAGTTGTGATTTTTTTGCCTGGTTTAACCGCGATTTCATCATCACACGGATTTTTGTTTGTTTAAACTTAAAATTAATTTTATATATCTTTTTTTACATGAATGGTTTTACCCGCAATTATTATTTTTTTATTTACGGTACCGATAAATGTTTTATAGTTGTTGTTTTTTTTTCTTCAGTAAATTGTCTACATATTTTCGGTCGATTTTGGTATATTGTAAGCAAATGATGCTAGATGTTCTGTTTTTGACCGATTACTTTTTTCATTAACAGACACTGAGCTGATTAAAATATTGTTGCACTCTTAGACTTTTCAGTTTCATAAAATCATTGTGCCAAACACTTTTGATCAAAATACATTTTCAAACTATCGCCGATTAAATTCACACACAAATTTTTTTAGCATCGTAAGCAATGTTACAATGTATATATAGATAGTTTTCTTTTCTTCTATTTATTTTAAATGTGATTTATGTTTATCTTTAGTTTTCTCACTGTCTTCAAATGTCTCTTTTTTCAACACTTACCACTAAAAAAAATGTTTTACATTTTCAAAATGTTGCAACTTTTGCAAATTATTTGGCTTAATTTATTTTTTTTTTTTCACGTTTTCTTATCTGCACGAGATGAAACGAAGTTTTTTTTCGCAAAAAAACGCTCTTTAGATTATTTATAATTTAATTTGGCTCGTTGGCCATGATTTGAATGATTGAATTATGCATTATTTTGTTTTAGTTTTGTTTTTTTAGGGAAATGGTAAGAATTAGAATTTAGTTATAAGCCGATAAATCGGTTGAATCGATATTGCCAGCCATTTGTCGGTCGTCTGGCAACCCTGTAAATATCGAGGAACCATTTGATTTTCTGGATGCACAAATTTGCAAGAAACCAGAATTGCCCGATATTGAAAATAGCTAGTTGTAGGCATAATGTAAAAGCTGATGATGATATTTATATGTATATGCACATTTTTTTGTTTGTTTGTTTGTTTGAAGTATTAATGATTTTGATGACGTTGACTTGGTATGTAGGATGTGTATATCATTCGCGCTGCGATGCATTGTCGTGAATTCAATGATTCACTAAAATCGATATTATTGTCCGCCGAAATAGTGGGCACGGCCACATTTCACTTCCTCCCAAGCTAATTGGATTGAAATTTAAAAGGGAACCATTAATAAGCAAAACAAAAACCGAAAACAAATTATCGATTAAGTGTTTATTATTGTTTAAATTTAAACTTTGGTAGAGAAAGAGAGAAAGAAATGTCGTACCTGAGCCAACGAAGTGAACGATGTCGTTGTGATTATGATTGTGTGGGACGAACGCTCCTCGGGCCTCAACATGGTTAGCGCCTTTGTGAGAAACATTGGCAGGATGAGAGTTTACGGGAACAATCTCATTCTCCATTGATGACAGTTTATTTGACGATGATACCACTTTCGGTCCTGCTAAATTACATAAATCTCATTAAAATTGAGCGTTCGTTGTACGATATTGTTGCACTCACCATTCGCAATGGTATCTATCATTTGATTATTAACATTATCATAGGTAATGATACCCTTTTGTTGGTAGTTTGCAGTCGGTTGATTGTTGGTAGTTTTTGAAACTGTGTTATGTACATTATTTTGGGCGTTCAACGATTTAGTGTTGGCAGCGACATCATTGTGTTGCGCTTTTATAACATCAACATCGACACTATGCCGATTTTTGTCGTTCATTTGCAAATTTATGTTGTTATTCAAACTATCTGAATCACAAATCGATTGCGTGACACCAACAGCTTTGGCTGTTGTTGTGTCGCCTAAACTAATATTATTGTTAATCATATTATTGTTATTATTTAATGATTGGTTGCTAACTACATCACTGATTTTATTATTGACATTAATTTTGTTTAAACTTGTTTTCTTTGTTACGTTGCTCTTTCTATTCGATAGCTCTGTGATTGTGCTATTTCCAACGTGATTTTCGCCGAAAACTTGATGATTATTAATCATCTGAAAAGAAAAACACGAAGCGGACATGACATATTGTATTAAATTTTCTCGAACGGTCTTATATGTAACACAAAATGGTTTTGAATTTGTATTTTTTTTTCTTCAAAAATTTACCTCATGAGATTCAGTCGGAACAATGGTGCGCGGTTTGTTTGCGGAAGCGTATCCTGGATCGGATTGTGAAGACATCATCGGTGTATGAATATTTGGTTTTGGTTGATTGCAATCGTTCGTTGCATAATTATCGGCACTTTCAAATGCTGTCAAACAATTGGTGGCGGACGTATCGATGATCGATGTTGGACCATTTGCTGCCCCATCAACCACATGATTTTCAACCTCTTGCTTCATCAGCTGCAGAATGTCATCATTGAAGTCACCAAATAGTAACGGGCTCATAATTTCATTACTCATTTGATGTTGACTGAAAACGACAGCATTTTGACGCGACTTTGGAAAAATAGAAGAAGAAAAAAAACGCATACGTTATGGCTATATGACTTAAAAACAACATAATGTTCAAAATTAAGCAAACGATTGTTTGTGATGGACAAAAGTCGATCAATGTCAGTGGCAAATTGATTCTTTAGACTTACCGTACGCTGTGGCTGGGTGTTGACTGGTTGTTGATGTGTCTTTTTGGCTTTCTTAATATTGATCGGAGCAAATAAATTGCTTGAGTCACTATTAGCGATCTCCTCAGCCTTTGCACTGTTTTGGACAAACTGTAGTTTGGAGCTGAATGCATCCACTACATGTTTATTAGTATTATCGGTCTTTTCTTCAATGGGTTTTTGCAATTTATTTGTATGCTCCTTTGGAGCATTTGTTTCGGCGGTCGATTGCGAAGATTTCTTTGTGATCGGTGGCTTGGCCACTTTTTCATTGGTTGTCATTGTCGAAATGCACACCATCGTCACGGGTGTTATTGGTGGTAGCGGTGGTGGTGAGGCTACTACAACAGTGGCTGCGGTTGATGTGGATGGTTGTGATGGTAGCGATAACGGCGGTACGGACAATGATGGTGGCGGTGATGTGAGTACTGATGCAAAATTTGGCTGTGACTTTTGCGGTTTGACTGTTTTTTCCAATCCCGGAAATTGATCCATGCTCATGTTTGTCGTGTACTTTTCATTGTCGCAACTTTTTGATTTTTGCAATTGATTCTTCACATACTCGCCAAGTTTTGGTGTGTCCATCGTTCTTGAATCGTCGGAATTCGAAGGCGATTTCTCTTCGTTTGACGAAGATGCTTTTATTGTGTCATGTGATCGATTGGATGCTTGACTCTTTGAACTAACTATACTGCTGCTTGTGCTGGTATTCGAATTTTCCGGTGATTCGCTATTCTTTCCGTTTTGTGAAACCGATGGCCATGCATTCACATTCGACAATTTGTCGGGCTGTTGATTTGCTTTGCGTGCCATTTCTGCATACGATATGATTGATGATGTACAGCCGGTGGTCGATTCAATTGGTAACGAATGAACCGAATCGAGATCACTTGAATCGGATTTATCGGATGGTGGCACTGACGATGTGGATTTGCGACGATTTTCCTTGGTCATTAGCGAATTCACATAGATATCACGATCATTTGTGTAGGTGCTGCTCGGTTGATATTTTTGTGAGCTGTTCGATGTGTTATTGTTTGATTGGCGACCATGCAATTGGGTTTGATCACGTTGGCTCATTTGTTGTTTTGCTTTGGCCTCTTCAATGATTTGACGCTTTTTCGTTTTCTTCTTTTTGGTCACCACATGAAATTCGGCTGCTTCAACGTTCGTTGGTATCGACTCAATAGACGCATTGGTCGATACAATATGTTCGGTTTTTCGATTGTTTTTCGTATTTGGTTTGGTTTCTTTGTGTTTCTTTGTTTCACGTTCGTCTGACGTTTCGAAATCGTGGAGCTCTTCAGTGCCCCATGAACGACGTTCGCCACGTTTATTGTTCGATTGCTTTGAATTATCGGTTGATGTTGTTGTATTTCGTTTTTGTGCATTTTGCATTTGCTTTTGTCGCAATGAAACCTGAGCACGTTCCGATTGAGCAATCTCCTCTTCAATCTTGCTACTACTTTTTAGCTCTTCCATTGATGTGCTCTTTTTCAGTCGATTTACTTCTTTCTTTTTATTATCTATGTTCTTCTTTTCCTTTCGATTCGTACGCTCTGTCGCGCTGAGATTGTTGTTGGTCTTTTTTGTTGTGTCCGTATTTTCAATAAAAGCCACAATCGAATCAATATTGTAGTCGATACCTGTTGGCACAGTCCAAGTCGTTGTATTACGATCCGCTTTATTGCTGCGCTTTGGTTTCAGTTTTTGAGTTGGAGGATTTGCTAGCAGTGGTATAGTTGTGGTTGGTTTTGCTAGAATCGCATTACCATTTTCATCTAGCTTATTTGTGTTCACCTATTTGTGTAAAGAAAGAATAAAAATTAATTAATTGACATTCACCAATTGCTCGCTGGCTATGAATAACACAAACCTGTGGTGGATTCAATGGGACGTGTCTAGTGGGTGCATATTTCGGATCAATTGAACTTTTTGTGTACACCTTGCCACTCAATGATGCCTCACTGATTGTTGGAGATGAATATTTCAAGAAATGGATCGGTGTATCAACGGAACAATTTTGCCGTGACGCTTCGCCGAGGTCTTTTACATTGGATAAATAGTTCATTGTTGCCTGACGATGTTTTTTCAATTGTAATAGTTCGGTACCATCCTCTCTATGTACTTCAGATGTATCCTAATCAATTTTGGATGTCAAAAAAACAAAATAAATCACCAACGAACATAGAATTTTTGTCGCATAACAAACCTGAGCTAAAGAATCATGTGCTAACAAGTGTCTGGTCTCTTCTGGATCATCAATATTAATTATGGTGTGATTTTTATCGTTTGCATTTATTACAGACGCAGATGTAGATGCTATTGATGGTTGACTTTCTTCGCAATAGCTCACACTTTCGCCAATAAATGCAGGTCGATGATGATTGCTGAGTGGGTGTCGTTCATAGTCGTGCGATTCCAGCTTATTTTTGGCGCAATTTTTTGCATTACCTTTTGAATATTTGGAGAGTGGAAACGTCGATAGCGAGTAGGTGCTCGACGAATTTACATTATTTGGTAAACTGCCACCTTCGCGTTGCCGTGACGATACGGATGACAAATTTTTGGTGTATCGTGAATTTTGCTGATGACGACGCGATTGCGGTCCCAACATGTAATCACTATCTAATAACTGTTCATTGTTAGCACTATCGACTAGATCCTGTAACGAGCCACCAGTATGGTGTCGACGGCTATTTCCACGAAACTGGCGCGTCGTAAAAAATGTGTTTTTCTGTTGATCTTCGATTTCAACTTTATGTAGTAGCTCCTGTTAATCGAAATTCCACCAAAATGGTTAGTATCGAAATTGCATCAAAACATTAAATTAGAATAAAATCTCGAAATATAAAAGTCAAAAAAAAAACCACCGTCAATGTCTAACATACCTTGAATATTTCACTTTTGTTTTCTTTATCTTTTGGTCCTTTGTAAGAATATGCTTCATCCAGTAGGTTCTTTAATTCATAGTCATCCAAATCTAAATTCTGTCGAAAAAATAAATAAAATAAAACGAGTTAATTAGTTGATTCAGAGTGATTACGGTTAATGGATAACACGTTGAACGAATAAATGATAAGACGTTTTATTTTGGCATGATTTATGTTTTGACACCATTGCCAAGAATATGAAAGAAAAAAAATCGAGTTAACAAATTGATAACATTTGTCGATTAATTAACACAAATGCACCGTTTTTGGTTCGCAAATATTCTTAACTAGTGCGGTTCGAATGAGTAAACTTCGACATTTTTCATGGCATTTCGTGCAGATCTTTTCTACAATATCATTTGCAATACACAATAGCACATGTTTCATGATTTCTCTACCTATCTCTCTTTTTCGCCTCTTCACTATGTGCTGCAGTCATTGAGCGCAACGTTGTTGGTTCTTTCAAACAAAAATCGCCAATTATATGCTTCTTTACTGTTTGAAGCGAAACGTTTTCTCACGTCATAAAATCTCAAAATATCACATTTACGAAACTGACCGCGAAAAATTTCAACTTAATCTACACACGAAAAATCTAATAACGAGGAAAACATTTACACATGAAAATCCATGAATAAATTCCGGTAATAAATTTGTAAAGCTAACAAACGGAACTGATTGATTGTCAAAACTTGGTATTACTGGAATTTGTTGAAGAAAAATGAACGAAACTCAGCGAAAAGTACATTTTATTCTCTAGATTTCCAAGTGATAATGTCCAAAGATTATTGACGATTTTTGTTTGTTGTGTTTCACCTTTGGAATCTCAGCAAGATATTGATTTCTTCAAACAAACTTAAAGTGATCGTGACGACGACAAGAAGACGGTGACAGCTCAGCAAATGAAACATATTAAGGTAATAAAAGCCATAGAATTTATGATATTAAACAGAAACAAAAGCCCTCATCCGTTCCCGTACATACTGAATCCGTAGAGAGAGAGAGAGACCGTATGCAAATATGTAATTTGGTTGAATCGACAAAAAAAACCATCCAGCAACATACACAAAAAAAGAAAGAAAACGAACGAACGAACGCTTTCTCGCATTTGCTTCACCGTGTCATTTGGCCGTTCGTACATTCTACCACCATCACAGTTGGATTTTGTTCAAGTGTTCACGAGCGCTTTACAGCTATCGCATACAGTACGCCCAAATGTAAGCCACTGAAACACTTAATTAATATTGTGTATTGTGTAAATATGAATTGTTATGGTGGTCGTGGCTTGTTGGTTGTCATTGTCACTTATTAACGCAATCGGCATTTTTAGTCTGTTTTTCTTTCTGTTTTCGGTCATTCAAAGTTACTTTCATGCCCGTGACTTCTTACATTGCATTGCAGTTATTTCTAGAAATATTTATTTCGAATAAATTGAGGGGTTCGACCGAAAAAAAATCAAATACAAAATATATAGTTTCAACCAGAACGCTAATCGAACGGTATTTTAATCAAATGAACACCAACAAAACAAAATTAAATAAAATCCAATTACTCAATGTGTATCCAAATTATAGATCGAACTCAACTGTGCTACCGAACGGTGTCTTTGTGTGTGTGTGTGTGTTGCGACCAATTTTAGCAACAGCATATACACACTAGCTAAATGAAAACTTAGAATGACCACCGACTAATTTTTTTTTCTTGATGCGAGATTTGATCCGAATGACAATTTGGGAGAAAAAAAACACTCACATTTCGAATTTTAATTCAATCCAATCGAAACGACACCAAAAATCGTTACACTGTTCACCAATAAAAATAAATTATGATCGATTTTCAATTGCGAATGTTCAGCTGACTTAGATTGCACGGTCGTAAATGCCGATCCCAAGCAATTGCTTTACGAACTTTTTTTTCTTCGTTCTGTATGAACTTTTACTGAGCTACTGGCTCATTTGGTTTTGCAACAAGTCACACACAAACACTAGCTCAGTGAACGGAGCGAGAGAAGAAGAAGAGAAGAAAAAAAAGAACGACAAACACACAGAGATTCCTTACGTCATTTGTCTACCAGTGCTGCTGAAAGTGGCCATGTTTGAATTTATTTATAATACTTTTTTCTGTGTTCCTTCTATGTGTCATTCTCTGTATTGCTTATGACTGTAGAGCTGAATGCGAAACCATACTTACTTATTTTTCATGGATATTTTATTCGATTTTAATTCATGAAATGAAGAAAAAAAAATACTCAAGTCGCACTGCCTCAATGTGTCCTCTATATAACTCGATGTGATTTTTTTTCAACTACAATTTGAACATCATATTCTTGAACACACTTCAATTACTAATGATTATTATTGCATTTGCTTCTAGTATTGCCCACGGGATTTAGATTGATGGGATTTTTTTTCTTTCGTTTTTAAAATAGAAAATAATCCGAATGTAATTTCACCATGAAAAAAATGATTTAAATACGGTGAAAACTGTCATTGAAATGGTATATGCTCAGCCGCATAACGAATATATGTAGAATATTCCAGTGTTGTTTAACTGTCATGTAATTTTGATGCGAAAAATGAGTCAACAGCACTTTGTTAGATGTAAAATATGTAAAAATGAACAATTTCTTTCACTTGCATCAACCTGCCGAACCAAATGCTTTTTATTTCTTCAATTTTTTTTTTACATCAAATTCAGTTCCAATATTGATGGCAATTGTGAATTTAGGAGCCGAAACAAAAACTCAAATCACAAATTTTCTCAAATAAATTTTCGTGACTGTGACACAAACAAAAATAAACTCACTGAAAAAATGAGTCCCAAACGAAATTTGTGTAAAATGAAAAATTCAATCAAATCAAATGGTAAAAGAAACAAAAAATCGCCGTTAGACCAAAAATCACTTTGCAAGAATCGAAACGAATGTACAAATTGTACACTTTAAGCGAGTGAAAAAAAAACTGGTGTAATGTTTAAAACTGCAACTTCATTGCCCATATTCGTACTTGTTATTCACAATACATCTGCACTTATTCCGTCGCACACAAAATTCAATCTACGCATACCATATCATTAGCGTTACACAGTGGCAGACACAGATTGGCACACATATACCATTGTGCGGTGTGACGATCAGTTTATATTATACTACAATTACACATTCGCATGCATATACATTCAAAAGTCGCTATTCACACACAACATGTACTCCGGATGGTATGCATTTGAATGCGAGCGAGAGAGTGAGAGAGCGGGAGAACGAACAAAAAATAAAACAAACTATGTACAGTGTTCGCATTCAAATGAAGGAGAGTGAATGCAATGGAAATATAGGACCATATATACAGTCGTGTGCTGACAATCAAGTGATGACAAAAAAAAAATTATCGTGGTGCTCGTGCCCAATATACGACACATTTATCGGTGGTTTATTAAAACATACAATAAATGTATAGGTTGTATGTTGCGTTGGTGTATTTGTGCGTGTACGAATTCACGTACGAAACGAAGAAACGAAGAAACTGAAATGTTCTGTTTGCCTCAATTGTAAATTTATATTTGTATAAATGTTCATGTATATAGCATTCGATTGAGTCGCGGTTTTCGCTGCTTCATTCGCAGTCTCATTTATTCTGGTCAACGCAAAAAGAAAATGTGCATTTTAGCAGTTGATGCATTTTCATATTATTATTATGATTATAATTATCATTATTTTGTGTGTTACCTTTGTGACTTGCTGTGTTGAATTGCCCGCTTTCGGTGCATCTCGTGATTGCTGTTGCTGTTGAGTCTTGGTCGCCGTTGATGATGACATTGTGTCGCATGTAGTGTCGTTTGTGTTGGTTGCCGATGCATTGGATGTCTTTGACGATGTTGTTTCCCATTTGTCAGGAGATTTCAATTGACCGAGTTCTGAAGAAGCCAAGCTTGATCGCTTAACCGACGACATTGAGAAAGTGCACGAATGATTTGTTAAACAAAACGACAATACAACAAAAAATCTGCTTGCCAATGGCAACCGTGCACTTGTTTCGTATGGGCGTTCAAAGTCTCTGAGGTCTCTGATAACAAGAGTTGATTTTAATGTATTTTAATCACACTGTCTCCCGTATGCGTATCACGATCAAATAAATATGAAATCCAATAAGACAATATTATCCTATCTAAAACTATTAAAACTTCAGTTCAATTATGGAGTAAACGAGTATTGCTCCAGATTGAACGCTGGCTCTTTATTGATTGATTATTATAAACTTCGAACCGAAATGAAAAACTGTCTATGTTATTGCGTGTTTAAACAAAGTCGTCAGAAAGCATCTGACAGCAGCAAACTTTTGCCTGTATTCACCATATTCATGTCAATCAAGCAGTCAGATGGAAATGGTTTTTTTTTTCTGTTTCGCTGATGGTATCTTACAATACAAAAGCACAGCCGTGTGTTCCTAAAATGCAATACAGTCCTTTTTACGACGTACACAAATAGCCTCCATCCAAATACAATTTGAATATATGATTTATTTTTTCGTGAACAAAATGCGTATGGTGGCCACTTTTGGGCTCTTTAAACACGACAAAATATCATTGTTGGCATGTCCCCATTGACGCCATTTCGTAGTTGTATGCTACTTTTCTGCTCTCTCCCCTTATATTTGAGATTCGCTTGTTAACTTTTCTACACACTTTTCACACTGTACAATCAATTTGATTCTTTTTCTCAATTCTTATTTATTTTTTGTTGTTCGATCGTATATTTTGACTCTTTCGTAATGGAAAATATGTGCAGTACTTCGGTGATTTTGTCTTTTTTCTTCTCTCTCACTTTTCAATCACAATCAAATTGTCGACCGCAAAACTGAAAACCAATAGTTGTAATTCGAAATGGAACAAAATAAAAGTCAGATTTAACCTAACCAAAATTCGTTGAAAGAATCAAACACAACACAAAATAATAAAATGAAATCTGTATTCTCGAAATCGAAAGAGTTTTTGCAATACGTCTTTTATTTTATGTCCATTGAATGAAATTCTTTATTGTTCCTCACTTGTCTAACACACTAATTCACTGTCGATATATTTTCTGCTAATTTCAACTACGTATGAAAGATAGACACAGGCTGAAAACGACCATGTCCGAAATTTTCTATTAAACTGAACTGGAAAATACAACAATAAAATCGACGACAGTTTTTCGAGAGAGGTGCCCATGTATCTGTGTGCAAATGTGTTGGGCGATTCGCCATGTTAATTTTTATGCCATCGCACATAGTGTATGTAAAATGGGTGTGTTTGTGTTGGTTTCCATACCAGTGAACCAGAAGTCTTTGAAAACATTGATCTGATTAAATTCAAGGATTGTTCAACAGATGGCACAACCGAGCAAATTAATTTGCGTTTTACACTTTTAACGCATATGATTGATTGCGTTATTGTTCGCAAATTGTTTGTTCTGATTAAATAAACGCAAATTTTCAGCAAATAAATTGTATAGCATAAATTTATTGTATGTTTTGGTAAATACCGTGCACCGAAAGGTTGGTACTGCCCGATTAGACATCACATAAAGTAGTCCAACATCGATTGGATACATACAGTCTGACATATTATTGACAAACTAATACTATCAAACGCATGTAGCCGATGACAGTCTATTTTCGGAGTAAATAACATCGAATGATTTTCAGTTGCATTGTATTTGTGTATCCGTTTTGAGAACGTTGTGTATATACAGATTTTGTGAATCACGATTGCGATTCCAGAACAAAAAATTGACAAATTCTTGTGAAATTATTTTTAAACCACACAAACAAAAACAACCGCTAGAAACAATGACCGACGTGGCTGAAAAAGAGAATATTTTCTTATTTATTCCAAATTTGATTGGTATGTATTTAACGCGCAGATTTTTCCAGTCATTTTTCGCAACTGCGTCATTGACTTCAGTTTCAGTGACTTTCAATTGAATTGCTTACGCTTTTATAACTGATGTGTTTGATCGACCTTTTCAGGCTATGCACGAATCTTTTTGGCGATCGTTGCATTCTATTTTATGCAAACGAATTACATTATTGCTGGATGGTGCTATATAATCAGCGCACTTTTGGATGCTATCGATGGTCATGCAGCTCGTGCATTTAATCAAAGTAAGTGTTGTTGTTTCGATGACCTTACATTCATTTCATTTTAATCAAATTAGGCAATGTTGAATTTGTGTTGTTATTGACTGACGTAATAAACGTTCGTGCATTGATTTATATTTAATTGCAGGTACCAAATTGGGTGCGATGCTTGATCAATTGACAGACCGTTGTGGAACGGCAGGTTTGTTGGTTGCCTTGAGCTACTTTTATCCGGGCTACATGTTCTGGTTCCAAATCTCATTGGTTATTGATATCGCATGTCACTGGATTTACTTGCAATCGTTAGTATTGATTTTATGTGTTGCTGCCCAAGCACAATTTTATTAATTGGATTTTCACGTGTTTTTCTTTCTATTTCAGCACCACCATGGCGGGCAAAACATCTCACAAATTGTTTGATCCAAATGAAAATTTCATCATGCGTCTTTACTATCAAAAAGATGTGCTCACATTCATGTGTTTCTTCAATGAAGTGTTTTATAGCGGTTTGTATTTGCTACATTTCACCACTGGACCAACAATTCTTGGCATTTCACTTTTCAAAGTCTTAACAATAATTGCATTCCCTGTTGCCATTGCCAAGGCTGGAATCTCATTGTTGCATGCCTATGTTGCCGCTCAAAACATTTCCATTATCGATGTAAACGAGCGTGAAGATACTCGCAAACGAAATGCTGCCAAAAAACCAGAATAAATCACATACCACTGTGTAAATACAGTGCAAATGCCAATCCAATCAATTAAATTAAGGCATTAATCAATATGCTCATATTACTAATATCATCATATCGATCAGATAAATGATTTGTGATGCACTCCTGTCATTGATGTTGTACGCTCCTTTGAACCGACCCCATTTCATTTTGTTACATTGTCACATCCATTTAGAGTAATTGTTCTTAAGGACACTTGTAATTTATTTACTTAGAAAGATCTAGTCATTCCAATGATTGAAAATATACATTGTTTTGGAAGGCAGGGAAAGTCAGTAGCTAAAATGACCAAATTTACCATTCCAGACATGAATTGAAAGTGTCATGCATGGAAAAACTTTGAGAATAAATGGAACTTAGATCTGAGGAAATCGGCATTTGTGTCTAGATTATGTCCACAATCTGAATTGTATATCTTATAATTAAGTTTGAGTTTAATGTTCAGAGATAAAGATATTCATTCGAAATTAAAACATAGCACTAACACATACACACAATTCTGATCAAATCGATTCCGTCACTGACTATTCTAGTTTTGGACACATTTATATTCAAATACCAAATTCTCAATTATGTACTTCTAACAGAAGAAATTACTTCAAATCGCATATGTATTTATATACGGAAAAATTATGATAAAAATCAATAGCAAACAGATAAATGTGGATTTTCATTATAATTAAATAAATATACGTATGTTGGAGATATTTGTGTTTTTTTTTCTTCAATTTTGATTTTCAGAACGACCAATTGAATCTGATTTAATTTGTTATTTGATTTTGTCTAGTATTTAGTAGCCTTTTTAAAATTTGTGTAATTTATTCAAAATTGACAAATTCCTTTACAAAATAAGTGATCAACAGTAGATTGTAGAACAGAAAATCCCATTCAACTTAACAAACAACAATATTCAACACAATCTTTATCTAATTTGCATTCACAATCAAAAGTCTAGTGAATTAACACTTCAATCAAAATCTCAAAGTTTATTCAAAGAAATAGTCATTCTTTATTAAAAAAAATCGTTTATTTTCATTCTCATTGACCAGTCCTTATAAGAATTGGTAACAAACTTGTTTTGTTATTCGTTTTTCGATAAAGATTCATTCAGTATGCAACAAATTTTGTTGGTTCGATTACAATGTTTTTTGTTTTGTAAAATAAATGTTTATAAAAATGATATTTGAAATATGGAATGGTGCAATTAAAATTCAAAAATAAACACAATTGTGGTGAGTATATGGCTAAATATAGCAATCAAATCAAGCAAATTACAATTAAAGTTTACGGCATTCTTATTCCGCCATTTTTTGCTGTTCCAACCGAGCCACTGAAACGAAAAAAAAGTCAACATTTTGATGAATGCCATTTTTAACTCGAAAAAGAACTATCTTTTAGTTTTATATGCATGTACCTTCTTCTAATTCCTTCTGTTTGGCCATGACAAGTTTTCGAGCTTCCACAAACTTTTTGTATATATTATCGACCGGCTTTGATTGTTCTTGATTATCAGATGACTTTGACACTGAAATAAAAAAAGAAAACAATTTGACGACTACACCTTATATTTGATATTAACAAAATTACCATCGCAATGGTTTGTTTCCTTCGATATCGATGGTTCCTTTGATATTGATGGTGCTGGCTGCTTCGGAATCTTAAACGATGTTTGTTCTTTCGGCGTAGATGATGTCGGCTTATCTTTCACACTTTGTGTCATCGGCGATACTTGATCTTTTGCTTTGACTGCAGATTTTGACGATTTGTTTGACATAGCCAATATCGAACTGTGAACACTTCGAGCAATTTTTCGTGCCGGAGGAGACACTGACGTTGTGTTTGAGTCTTGTCTTATTTCGGATGGCAAATCTATTGTGCTTCGTCGTTTTTGTACCTTGCTGGATAGACCAACCGGTGGCTTTGTCATAAATTGACCAAAATCATCTTCTGCATCGCTACCGGGGAGCACTAAAACTAAAATGAAAAAAAAAAATGTATGAAAATCATGTCAGATTTCATTGTCAAATAAGAAAATTCAGTAAAAAAAAATTTACTCGGCATCGATGGGAAACAAATGGGTTTCGGTTGTTCAGTTGGACGTTTTATTGGTAGATTGTTCGATGTCGATCCTTTTTGAAGGTTATGCTCATTACGAATAATGTACTGCTTAATCATGTCAAACTGTTCACTCGTTTCATCTCGCCATTTCACAATCGAGTCAATCAAAACACATGCTTGTGAATTGACTTCGGCCTTCGATTTGACAATGAAATCGTGTAAATCGTCGTTCGATTTCTAAAGAAAATTCACCAATCATTTAACGTGTGAATGATTTAACAAAAATTGAGTAAATTTAAAATGAAAATAGCTTACCTTCGGCTTTCGGATTACAACTTGTCTTGACGATGTTTTGGAGTCAATCGATGATTTGGATTTCTTATTTACCGATATATTCAGACCCCATTTATTTTTTTCGGATGAAAATAGCTTCGACATGATGTACGTACCAAATTCAAGTTGTGCGTGAAATGATGCAATGAACAGACTTGCGACGCTCAACAATCGGTTTGATTTCAAACAAACCAACTACATGTACAAACACACTTGCCAATTTTGTGCGCCTCAGCATTTAGAGAGAGAGCAGACAAATACAATGAACTGTGTGACATTTAAAAGTGTGTGTAAATTTTGTGTACGTGGTAAATTTGAAAATCAAATTCAAAATATCTTACCAATGTGATTTTTGAATTTATTCATATCTTTGCATGTTTCAAAATCAAATGATATTTGTTAGTGGTACTGAGATCTTTTCTTCTCACTTCAGAGCAAACATTTTATTTCATTTTGTCAACACAAACATTCTATTGTAAACAACTTTTATATACAAATTGAATGGTGTTTAACGGTCAGTGACAGTTCGTAAGTATTAGTATCGCTGTTGCCTGAAGTCGTTCAACTTGTCGGATAGTCAACGCAATTAGAAGAGTTTGAGGAACACGTGCAAAAATAATTCTGAACTTTCTTGACGATTTTTTTTTTCATTTGACTATCAAAATATACTGAATTCAGAGATTGCAAAAATGGCAAATCCAATTCCGGTTCTCGATAGCGATGAAGAGGTTCAATACATCAAAAAAGCCAATTGTAAGTAGACACACTGAAGTTTATCAAAAAATGGATTCTCTTCCAATCCCAACTCTTCCAAATGCAATATTTTGGTCGTTTTTTTTCTCAAGAAACATGATTTTCCCTTGAATTTGTCCTAATTTTAATTATCAATAATTTACAAAATATGGTACAATTCCGTTCTATTCATGCATTTTTTTTTGTGTTTTGTGTGACAGCCATACAATTCGGCGTCAACAACAATGATGACAATAAAGACTTTTATGCCCGACGAGCTAGACGTGATAACGTAATCGGTCCATGGCAGCCATGTGAAATGCTGAAGATGGTTGAAAATGTCGATAAATCAAACGAAAAATTGTTTATCGTTCGGTATTATCGTGATCTACATAAAAAGGATGTACCGGAATACGAATTGGCCAGTCGAAAAATACCAAAGCCTGTTGAATTGCCGATTGGTACTCGCATTATTGGTAAGCACAATATTTTTCTTGCCTCTTTTAATGAACAACAATTTTAATTGATGCAATTTCTTAGCACGTCGACGTTCCGATATATTGCCGTACTTGATCGATGAATCCGGTCAAAAAATTCTTACGTTGTATAGCACCGATACCCAGTACTACCCGGCTATCGTTGCTAGCTTCTATGATCAACGTTTCATGGTGTTTTTCGATGATGGCGTTGTACAATTAACGAAACTGAAATACATACGTCGTGTTCTTGGAAACACCCGATTTGATCATGGTATGGAACTTGTGGAAATTTTCGATATTTGAATGTTTCTAATTATTTTTTCGTGTTATTCTAAACTTTTGCTCAGCTCACTGGAATGCAAAGTCATACTTTGAATGGTTTTTAAAGCAACCACATCGATTGGAGGTCAAAGATCCGGAAATTGGAATGGACCTGAAGGTCGAGTTAAATGGTTCGAATGAAAATGCCAAAGTGTTGAAAGTAGAACATTCATTGGCTCACATTTATTTTGAAAAACAGAATCGATACGAATGGATCTATTTGGGCAGGTAAATGAGACAAAATTTGTGTATTTTCATATCCATTTTCAGTTTTTATTTATAAAAAATTATAACTTTAGCCCACGCATCACTCGCGTATACCGCGAATTAATTAAACAAAAGAAATTGGATGATCTGATTGACTTCAAGACGTTTAAAACATGTCTCAGTGCCGCTGATGATATCGTTCTGATCGATCCAGTTGATGAGCCAGAAGAGACGAATGTTGAGATTGATGAAATTGGGCCGGCCACAGCAAGTCGTGCCACGAAAGCACCAAAAACACATAAATGCTCGCACGAATGTGTTCAATTTGAAGATAAGATCAAACTTGGCGACTATAGCATACTTCAGCGGCCATTCGCTACAGGTTGGCACCGAAATGTGAATAAAAAGGTTATTTACCGAGCCCCGTGCGGTCTATCACTCCAAAACATTAAATCCGTGCACAAGTATTTGACGAACACCGACTCAAAGTTGAACGTTAACTCCTTTGAATTTAACAAAAACTGTGAAATAGCACCCATTGATACGGACACGGCCAAAGACACAGTCAAACCGAAGGTAACTTTAAAAAATGTGTCATGTTTTATTCTTCAATTCAATTTCGATATTCATGTCATTTTCAGGATATTTCACATGGAATGGAAAATTTACCGGTCACCATATGTGGAGAAATGACGTCGGTATCTTTCAACTACACGAAAGATTATAAATTTGACTATATCGACGAAGAGCCAACGAATAACCTTGGTCGTACTGGTTGCGACTGTACCGATTGTAGTGATAAATCGCGATGTTCATGCTTTCAACTGACCATTGAGCGTTTGATGGGCAAATATCCAAGTAAACATGAACTGGATAAAAGTGGCGAGATTGGATACGATTACATGAAGCTCAAGAAGATCGTTAAAACTGGCATTGTCGAGTGTGGAGAAAATTGCAACTGTTGTGCGGAAAAATGCTTGAATCGGGTTGTACAAAATGGATTGCAACACAAACTGGAGCTGTTTTTAACCGATAGCAAAGGTTGGGGTGTTAGAGCGACGACTGATATCCCAGAAGGCGTTTTTGTGTGCATCTATTCGGGCGATATTCTTCATGACAATAAAGTGACTGATAAACGAACAACATTGTATCAATTTCGATTGCCATCATTTCCGATCGATCAGGAATTCGATGCAGATAGCGACAGTGATTCGGATGGCGAGCCCGATTCGAAAAGATTACGTGACGGATCGGACGATGTGATACAACCATTCATTAGTTATTTTCCCACTTTCATGCGGATCGGAAATGCACAACACTTTCCTGATTCCGAAGACTACAAATCACATGGTTACATCATCGATGCATTGCATAATGGCAATTTTTCGCGATTCATTAATGTAAGTAGGTTTTTTTTTTGTTTGAAAAATACATTATGGATTTAAATTGCAAATTTTAACGATTCATTGGATCGTGATTTATCCAATTTCAGCATTCTTGTGATGCAAATTTATTTGCTCAAGCCGCTTACATAAAAGATGATAAACGTTTTCCGAGCATTGCATTTTTCAGCAGTCAATTGATCAAAGCCGGCGAAGAGCTCACCATTGACTATAATTATGAAACGGTGAAAAAGGGCGCAGAAGGACAGACAAGATGCCAATGTGGTACAGCCAAGTGCAGAAAGTGGCTTTTTTAAACACTTTCTATGATGGCTACACATAATAAAACAAGGTTTCTTCGAATAAGATACATAATAATTGTTTTATATTTGATATTTAAACAGAAAGAAAAAAAATTCTTGAACAAAAATTAGTTATAAGTGCATTGGGCTAGTTAATATTGATGTAAATTATCAGAGCCTGAATGCATGAATTAAGGCGACGTACGTTGTACGTTTTTTGCCTTTCTCCTCTTTTAATCGACCAAACTGAAATTAACAAATGATTTTCTTTATATCGTGGCCAATGAATGAATTGCGCCATGTGAATACGGTATAATTTTGAGATGTAAGTGGATGAATACTCTTAAAATGTACTATTAAATGTTTTCCCTTGAAATAAATGATATTGAAATAAAGAATAAAAGGGAAATATTTTCTTTTTTAAAAAAACTCATTGGACAACAGTGAGCAGCAAAACGTTGCAGCGAAATGGTGAAATATAGAAAATATAGAAAGTCCGTTGAAAGAACGTTAAAATTCAAAAAAAAACCAAATAATTCGATGCCTTAGTTGATCGTTTCTTCTACGTCGTTTCAGTGTTGTTGTTATCAAACGTTGAGTTCTGTATTGTTTAGGACGTTTTGCTTGTTTCTCATTGGCTGTGACTGTCATTGAAACATGTGTTTGAACGTATCTATGAACGCATATATGTTCGCATCACGCACCACCAGTATCGGCGATATGCGATTTGTCCCAAACGGCAAGCACAACAACCGATTGACATATCAACTATTACTGTGTCTCATCAAAACCATATTTGTTTCGATCTCTTGAATTTTGAAAATATTTTTATCGTTTCGGTTGCACAAAAAAAACAACATAATTTTTTATTACGTTTGACCATTTCATAGACTTCAATAAGAATAACGACGATCTCTGAAATAAATTTACAGAGTAAACTAACAGTGTGAACAGATATAACCGTGATAGCTTTTGTATAATCTGTTGTTTGTAAATTAAGTAGAAATCTCTATGTTTTATTGTGAATTTTGACGCATTCCAAACGAGAAAAAAGAACAAAAAAAAAATGAGGGCATTCACAGAAGCACGAGTCTCGTAAGTAAATTGCAAAGCATAATTATTTTAATGATTTGTTTTGGTAAATGTTGTCAACATATTTTGAGGACGATCTCTGTAAAAGCATTAGTATTTTATCATTTTAAATTTGAAAATTCATTTCATTGCATTTTATGGGATAAATTATTCAGTTATTAATTCAGTTCATTAGGAGTTAGGCGAAACAAAATCGGTTGAGAAAAAAGCGCACGCGTAGTTAGAGAGACAGTGTCTATATTGGCTTGAAGTTGTTGAGTATGTGTGTGATTTGGGACAAGCGCTGCATGTCGTCGGTGTCAATTGGTTAGAATGTTCGTTTCACAAGTATTCTTCTGCTGCACGTACGCATGTATCCGATAGCAGCAAAGCCGTTTCTATCGTTGTGTTTGTGTGTACTATGTATGAACGATTGTTGAGCGATGCGAATGCAGTGAGTGTGTTAGTGTGTACATTTTGAACCAAAATAGCCGTTATTTTTGTTTATTACAATAGAGAGCAATTCATATTACATCGTCTTTTTCCTCCAGTGTGTTGCATGTGCAAAGTGTGAAGGGAATTTGGTTTGATTCCAATTGAAACAAACAACAAATCGTTTAGAAATTTAAAGTCATTTCATAGATGTAGATAATTTTTTTTAGTTTTAAATTGATAAAGTGTTTATATCTTCTTCGAATTAAGAAAATATTAATTTTATCACTATTCCGCCAAATTCCAAAGATAAAAAGTTTACTTGTTGGTAGAGAATTATTTAGTGGGCAAAAATGGCGTGAAATGTAAGTAGAAAAAAAAATTGAAATATTTGCATCAAAATACTTGTGTATCAATTTTATGGTTCCAAAACGGGTTTTTCTATACGTTTTTAACACTTAAAATAATAAGAAATAAAGTCATCCATCATAAGCATTAGCTTTTCCTGCGGCCAACAATTTCAAATTGTATAATTTCTATTGCATCATTTTTTCGTGTATTTTATCAGCACCAATCATATTTTATTCAATTCTATTCTATTCTATTCCATTTCCATGTGCAAGTGAAATAACATCGTATTATTCGATTTGCTTTAGTTGCGAGGATATCATTTATCTAATTTAACGTCATTCTTTCTCAGTATACTTAGGTTGTACGATGTGACAGAACGAAACCAAGTGCCGCCAAAATGATCTGAATCGACATAATTGTATCAGTCGATGCGAAAACTGAACTTTTCTCAAAAAGAAGGTGTCCGCTTCATTGTGTTATACAAGTCACACATACAACCAACTAGTCAAGATCTTTTTCGTTCTCTTGCATGTTTTTTTTTCTTCTTCTCTTCAGCGTTGCTGTCCATCCATTCGTTAATACATTGTTGTTGCCTTTTTTGTCCATTATTATTATGTGATGCAGACTCGGCTATGATATGAACACAATATGTGTTTGTTACAAATTCCATGCAAACAACAATCTCGTTTCCAAAAAATATCATATCAGTATCACTTTTAAATCATGATCAAAGTATGATTTCATTAAATATTCAAATTGGTTTATATTTTCCTCGTTTTTATTCACGTTCTCCCTTTCTTCGGTGTACACCGAACAAATGTGTAGCAAACCAAAATGTGCTCTATATTCTAGTTTTTTTTTGGAAATATATATATATTCCGGGGCTGCCAAACAAATCCGTGCAATTATGTTGCAAATATGTGTTGGTTTCATTCGCTACACTAGCCAAAAAAAGAAGCACAATAAGAGGAAAACAACATGCAAACCCCCGGCCAAAAAGTGATTCATGTTTATTTAATTGTTTGGCTTCTTTCGAATAATTAAAAAATACACCGAGATAAATAGGTTTTGAATGGTTTGTCCCGAAAACCATGTCGGACGGTAGTTGTTTTGTCGGCATTTACTTGACTTGTTGGTCGAAACTTGAGTTGGTATACATATATATATGTATTTTGGCCATATACATGCATTGTTTTGTGTTCAGTCTACTACCTCTTCAAGTGAATTACCACAAAAAAATAATATAACAACAACTAAAATACGATGAGATTGAATGTGCTGTTGTAAAAATGAAAAGGACACATTAAAACCAGAAATGATTTTTTTAAAGTGGCATTTCTACCAAAAAATATATGGAAAAAAATGCAAAACAGCTCATACACAATTGGCTTGAATGAGCAAACAACGGTGCAATAAGTTCTTGTTTTATGTCCTTTCTACACAATCTTCTTCAATTTCTTGTGTTTGCTTGACATTCTTTGTGTAAGATACCGATCCAAAATTCATTTGAACCCAACCAATATTAAAACATATATATATTTCTCTCGAAACCAACACAGATATATACTACACGTCTTCGACGATCCGTATGGCATTTAGTGCATATGTTATGTTGTTTATTTGATGAGGCAATTGTGTCAACCGTGTGTAAATGTGCCATTTATATAATGTGTGCGTTGCTCGTCTTTCCCATTTGCTTCTTTTGTTACTGTCTGCTGACGGAAAAAAGGCGCACATAAGTAACCCAAACATAATCCAATCCAAGTTTACCCAACCAATATATATACATATATATACACTTTTCTTTGACGTGAGATGACATGACAATTGTGTTTCGCATCAAAATTCACTAAAAGAAATGCTGTACAGACAAAAGAATGTGTGAGTGCGAGTACGATCGTTGTTTGGTTGGCCGTTGATTTTTATGCGTTTCCAATAATGCACAACTCCTCTCAACCAGTCAAACTGAACTATTGGCACACATGTTCCTGATCCCCCTGTTTCGGTTTGTTGCATTTCATTTTTATTTAGTTTTCGCAATATCATCAATGTGAAAACTTTCCCTTTTTCGAATTGTCTCAAGGAAAATCGTTTCAATGGTAAAATTGTTACATAAATCTTAAAAACGGCGCGGTAAAAACGATTGTTATTTATATACTGTCGAATCTTTTCTCACCCTTCGATCGGCACGAAACGAATCTTATGTCCTGCGAAATCGTTCAATCAATTGTGCAAAAACCTATTGCCGTTCAATGGTTTTCTATTTATCCGACATTTTCTTCATTTCGGTTTGTTTTTAACGCAATTAATTTTCGGTATTTTGGGAAATGCGCCAAAAATCGACAATCAATTTATTTTCGGTCATTTCATTTTTCTGTTACATTAAGCAGATTTGGCATATTGTGTGCCATCTTAACATGTCGATATTTTGAATTGAATCGACTTGAAGATGAGCTTCTCTAATTTTTCAAAGGTACCGAATAAAAATGAGGCAAAAAAAAAAACAATTAGACGGAAGAGGTGCAATATTTACGAACTCTCCTTCGTTTAAATGTTGAATTTCTATTTTGAAGCTCTTGGAGAAGAAAATATATCACTGCTACCCTGAGCACAAACAGATACACACACTTTTTTATTTGATTCAGTGCATTAGATTTTTATTTTTACCTGCTCACTTATACGATCACAAATTATACTCGTTTTTTTTTGTTGAAACTGTAAAGGTAACCAAAAGGTTATTAATACGAAGAAAGACTAACGAAAAAAATCCCATCAATAGACACTTTTCGGTCTCTCTCTACAATGTTGATTTTATTTTCTCACATTGGCAGTCGATCATCAGTCAACGCTTAAAGTATCCTTACCATTCCCAAGTAATGAATTGGAGGGTTCAGTGAAGCAAGAAAAAAAATTAGGCGACGATTTTTAATTTGGTATTACAACATTTATTCCATCGACGCTCACATGCAGCACAGAAATTGGTTCACAAGATGCAGAAAATGCATTTGCATAAATTGAATTTGGTTCCATGTGTCGGCTGTGTCATTTGCATCCTCACTTATGCAAATTGAGCGTACATTTACGTTCATTAAAGACATTCATTCTTGGCTCAACCCGATTTTCAAAGAGATTTGATGAAATATGAAAAACCGACCATTTATCTGTGAAATAAGTGATAAAACACTTTTCTGAATGACATTTTTGACGATGAATCGGAATCGTTGATGCTAGCGTTGATGGCGACATATCAACACATAATTTAATTCATATCATTTTCGATCATAACATAAGAAATATTATAGTATCCAATTTCATGTCACATTTTGTTCTGCATTAAATGTAGAAGGAAACCAAAAACAATGGATTATGAAGAAGTCGTTGTACCTAATTCGTACAAATAAAACATTTATATATATATTAAAACAGAGAACATGGCAAAAAGTTAACTCAACCCAAACATCTGCTATGGCTGCAGTGTGTCGTGCTCTCTTCTTCACACTCATTGTTTGCTTCAATTTTTTTCTTGTTATTCATTCATTCGTTAGCATATTAATGTAAGCAGTGTAAACGTGCGCCCCAAAAATGGTTGAGCACCGCTCACTCACACTTATACACATTCGTCGCATGAGGTTTTTTCTTTCTGTCTTTGTTCGACAGGACGCAGAAAAATCAACATGTGTTGGTAACGGTTACATAGCGGCAAGCCATACCGATCAATTGCCTGCTTTTTGCCTCAACAATTCAACCTTCACATAGTTTAGTTCTTCTAAGACTGTAACTCTATTGTTAGCATGTGTGTCTTAATATCTCCTTCAATTCGATGGAAATGCATTTCATAAAAACGACGTTTAATTATCATGCCAATGTTGCATTACCCTGTTCAACATCCAATTTTTTTGGAATTCATGAATTGAAATTCCAGTCGATCCATGAAGGAATCCAATTCATTTTGCGATGATTTTGAGCCGAATTTCACAGATCACTTCTCTCGCAAAACCAATTTTCTTAGAAAGATTTTTTTTAGTTATTCACAACAGACTGGTCGAAATATCAGAATTGGTCTTAAACTAAATCAAACGACTAAAATTAAATCCTAAAGCCGCTCAACAATGCTACTTCTGCGTAAGATGTTTTGAGCTCAAAAAATGAAAGGAAGTGATTTTTGATGGGTTTTTTAATACAGAAATAACAAAAAAAAAACGAAAATCTTTCATATTGACAATTCGACTTGCCATAGGATATCTTCTTCCGCAAACCTCCCAAGGATTGTTTCGAAACTGCCCAATCTCTATTGATCATATTTTACTTTTGATTGTGTACGACGTGCAATACGTGCACAAAGCATAGTATATTATGTTGAGAAGACGTTGTGATGCGGATTTTGCTTGGTGCAGCCTATCTATATGTGTGAATGTGAGAATGTGTGGTTGGCGAAGTCGATGCGCTCGTTTTCTTCGTATGTATTTTCTCAAGAAATATCTGATGGTGAATAGCAGTTACCTTCACATCAACCGCATGCGTGTGTGTATGTGTGGCATTACCCATTTTAAGTTGCTCACCAAAAAATACCATCGGATCAAACCACTTTAGTTTAGTTAAGACGACGGTTGGATTCAAATAGTCAAAAATCCTGCCGAATTTGAAACGCTTATTTTTTTCGACTCGTTTTTAGTTTATAATAAATATTAACTTTTAAATCAATTAATTAAGACTAAATCGAAACAAAATTTAGTTCAAAGCAATAATAACAAACATTTTCTCGCTGTTTTCTTTTTCTTTATTTCTTTTTGTTACAAAAATTGTTTTATTTTCGCTTATGTGTTGATTATTTTCCGGGTTAGAAAAAAATTGTTAGATTTCTCCGATTATTTGTGTTTTATTGAGAGCCAAAAGAAAAATTCAATGTTAGGCAATAAAATCTATTTGAAAAATCAAAGCAATCTTCATATTGGTCGATGACAAGTTTTTAGAATATTTTGAGTGGCAAATACTATTTGGAACGCTATCTTTGGTAATTTTTCGGCCTTTTTTTTCATTTCAACCATTTAAATAAAATAAGTAGCCCTTCAAGTGATGAATTTGTTTTCTTGTCACTCATCATTCGATTTTAAACGAAACTAACGATTTTGCTTTTCTCTTTTTCTATTTCAGATGCAATCAATTAAACAAATAATACGCTTATTCACAAACTACGGATATTTTGTTTGCAATATATATTAATTTAAATAAAAAAACGAGCTCCGAACTGAAGAAATTTTGTTGTTGTTGAAAAAACACTTTTTGAAGTGAGCAAATTAAAAACTAAATATTGTGTTTAGTCTCTCGTATTTTGCGTATGCAATTTGTGAATTTGTTATTAAAAATTGAACTGAACGAAAAAAAAATTATAGTTATTAAAACTAAGAAAATATTATGGCACCAACAAAGTCACAGTCGACACTCATAACGAGTAAAGGAGTTACCAAATCGATAGTATCGTTGTCACGTCGTGCAATTTCATCACGTACGCAACAGCAAAAAGTGCTTGTTGATGGTTCACAAAATGGTTTGCCGGTTGGTAAACGAAAGGCGGATGTAAGTCCTGGCCGAAATGAGAAAGGTATAAAGCGTTCCGCTTTGGGAAATGTCACCAATGCAGTACTAAATGCTTTTGAAGACAGTAAAAAACTTACTCGATCGAAAACTGATGCCAAAAAAACCACAACAACAACGACGACGACATTGCCAAGTCTGCCACATAGCAAAACAAATGAAAATCAAGAATTCACTGCACCAAATGCCGTTCCTCGAGCACATAAAGTTGCAACACGAGCATCAACCCGAGCCAATGAATCGACAAAGGTCAGTGATGCAGTTGCCGGACTGAAAAAAGTGAACATATCGGCTGCATGTATTAAAGGGAAAAAGACTAAGACTGAAACCATTGTCAATAATAATAATACAAAAGCCGATAGTCAGTCGCCATCTAGTGGACGGGACAACGATAGCAACAAAATCGATGCAAAGGCAAATATACGTCGTTTATCAAATGAATTCGAAGCCTTGGACAATGAAGAAAGTCACTATATGTCAGCGCTCGAAGATCTGTAAGTACTTATATATCAATTTTAAATGTTACAACTAAATTTATGAATTTAATTTTCGAAAATAAAGGACAACTTCCTCGATGCGTTTGTCGGTTGGTGATCTTCGGCGAAAATCAATCACCAGCGATGAGGCAATCGGTTCAACTGAAACACTGAGCACAATTGCTGAAGCTACAGATATAACAGGAGCTTCAACACAATTCGAAGCAACGCTTAAAGACGAAGTATCAAAAGCCACCAGTTGGCCGTTACCGGTGCCCGATGGAGTCATTGATTTTGATCGTGAAAATTGGGACGATCCAATACAAGTATCCGAATATGCAATGGATATTTTTGAATATTTAAAGAAACGCGAAGAAACATTCAAAATTGATGCGTATCTTGGGCGGCAGCCACATCTTACAAACTGGATGCGCACCCTGCTTGTTGACTGGATGGTTGAGGTTCAAGAGACATTTGAATTGAACCATGAAACATTGTATTTGGCCGTTAAAATTGTTGATATTTACCTTAGCAAGGTGCAAATTGAAAAGGAAAAATTGCAATTGATTGGAGCTGCTGCTCTCTTCATGTCTTGTAAATACGATGTAAGCGCTCGATAGCATTTTGATTCATCAAAACTCTCCGTCAAGTGTTTTATTCACATCATATGTTGGTTTGATTTTTACAGGAACGTACCCCACCATTGATTGAGGACTTTTTGTACATTTGTGATGGTGCTTATAAGCAAAACGAATTAGTTTCCATGGAAATGGATGCATTCCGTACAATTGGTTATGATTTGGGCATTCCATTGTCATACAGATTCCTTCGCAGATATGCTCGGGTAAGATTCAACATCACTTTAAATAATTTAACAAACTTATGCAGTTCTAGAAGTTTGAAATTAATTTCGATTTTTATTCTCTCTCTCTCTCCATTCCAAATTGATTTGTAGTGTGGCATGGTCACGATGCCGGAATTAACACTTGCTCGATTCATTCTTGAATTTTCTCTCATGAGCTATGATTTGATAACGTTAAGTGATTCTAAAATCGCTGCAGCCTGTTTATACATGGCTCTTCGCATGAACAATAAGACTGGTTGGAATAAAACATTAGAATATTTCTCAGGTAATGTGATTTGACAATTCAACAATGATTTGCAAAACTCAATTTAAAATGTATAACAAATATGTTTGTCTCTGTTTTCACTTTTAGGCTACAAATTAAGTGACTTTCAATCGATAATACCTCTCTTAAATGGGCCGTTACACCAAAAGCAACGCGATGCAAACAAAACCATTCGAAATAAGTATACACATAAAGTGTTCTATGAAGTGTCCAAAGTGCCGCTAATGACAAACGAGCAACTGCTTGAATCCATCGAATCGATCGAAACACTATAAGCGCATCCGCCAACCCTTTTTATGAGATACAATATTTTTCCGAATACAAATGACGATTAAGGGCATAGCATTGGTTTCCATTTTAATTAAAACTAACAAATAGACAGAGTACAGTAATTTCCAGTGAAGCACGAGCTTTGTTACCATTCACCATAAAATGGAATGTTAAAAAAATCAAATCCAATTCAAAGATGTTATCATATAAAATGGATTGATGCGCTTAACAAATCTCGGTTTTCTTCTCACACAGACCGTACAATTTTTCATTTAGTTTCAAAATTACAATGCTCATGTTTCGAAATTTTATGATTTGCCGCATGTGAACAAAGAGCTCACTTTTAGATTATTATTATTTTTTTTTTTATTTGTTGTTTGTATGTAAGAGGAGCTCGTCTTTCGCACATTATTCGAGTTCAACAAAATTGAAGGAAGATAAGAATAGTGGACAATAGCATATTTAAGATTTTTTTTTAATCCGAATGAAGAATGTTCGTTTTGTGTCGTATAGGATTTTATAGGATTTTATTTATAGACTGATGAGGATGATTTAGAAAGTAGTAACGAAATTGCATCGAACAAAACAACAAATTTCTGTTAGAAAAATGAACGAAGTACAATTGCACACTACAATCAAACGGTGTACAAATTAATTTTAATTGTTTTTGCACAAAGAAAAAATGAAAATAATAGAAAACCACAATAAAATACTCGAAACAAGTACCAATTTCAAATGATCAAACATTTCAAACATGTATCATAAATAGTTAAACTACCGTATTCAATAACTCCTTTTTAAATGTTATGTACGTTTATTTGGTCTCAAAAGATTGAGCACAAAGCCAGCGACCATCTGCAAAAGTATTAAAATCTTTTAAAAATAAACAACATATTCCCGATTTGAAGCATTTTCTTGTTTGATTGTCGTTTTTTTGTTTTTCGTAAAAACCGTTGCAAGCGTTCAATTTCAAAATGTTGAACTAAACGCATCTGGCTCCACCGCTCATGGACGTGTGTAACACCAACACTAAACCAAATCGAATGACATTTGCTACCGAAATATTTGACAGACACTGTCAAACGATAACGTAAAGTGCATTCGAAGTTTTTTTTTTATAACGTAGGTACCGAAAACAAATTTGTTGAAGAAAGTAAAAATGGACAGTCAATTGATTAAAGTTGAAGGTAACTGTAAAAACGGATCGAATTTGATGAAGTGGTTAATTTTGATTGTCATACGAAAATTTCTGACTTTTTTTCACAGTGGAAGAAAATCCAAATTTTCATTGTATCATTTGCAAAGATGAATTTCTAACGAAAACGGAACGAAACGAACATTTGGAGACACATTTCATTCATTGTAATTGCAAAAATTGTAGCCGCGCAGTTATTGTGATTGGTGGCTTAGAATTTGAATTACATCATCCGACACACTGTACAAAAAATGAATCGTTGCAAGAAGATGTGTTAGACGGCGAGTATTTAATGGACGTCAAATCGGAAGACGAGTACGATTTTAAGAGCGATGAGGCGATTGAAGCCATAATCGAACAAGATTCGGAAATCGAATGTTTCCAGAACACAAAACAACACACAACCAATGCAGAAAATTCTAATGATGAATCTAGTGAGTTAGTTAATGAAGTAGATGCGACGAAAAAGATATCGGCGCGAAAAGTAAAACGAAAATCTGCTAGAAAATGCACAAAATCTAGAAAAAATAATGATGGAAACCATTCTGGGTCAGATGTGATAAGTGATCAGGCGGAGAGTGAAGATGAACTGATCAAAGAAATGGATGTGGCAATGAGAAAACGACGTAAACAATATGCTAAACTACCAAAAACCATACCATGCACGGTGGAACAATGTGATGCAATGTTTGGCACCGAACGTACATTAAAGATTCATATGCATCGAGAGCATGGCATCAAAGAAAGATATATCTGTCCAATATGCGATCGAGAGTTTAAAATCAGCGGCAATTTGAAACAACACATAGAAACACATTCGGATTACAAAAGATTCATCTGCAATTTTTGTGGAAAAGGCTTTCATTTACCCTTTAACCTAAAGGAACACATGAACACACATACGGTTGGTATTCATATTTCATTTATTATTTGATTTCAAGGACATAATTAAAATCATTTTTAATGTACAGGGAGATAGACCGTACACCTGCGATGTTTGTGGTAAAACATTTGGCAGAAACAGTCTTCGACAGGCTCACATGAGGGTAGGTTGTCTGTTTTCAATATTTTTTTTTCATATTTAATTTTATGCATCGACACATATAGGTGCACACCGGCGAAAAACCATATAAATGTGATGTTGATACCTGTGATCGAGCCTATGCGTACCAAACGGACTTGAAGAGACATAAAAGAGCTGTTCACGGAATTATAAATAAAACGTTTCCGTGTACGATTTGCGGAAAGATTTTTTATGAGAACAAATTTCTTACGAAGCATCTTAATGTTCATAATGAGAATAATTAACACGATCAGCTTTTTTACAGCACTTTTTTATGGATGCATTTTTTATCCTTATGTGTCCTGAGTTGAGTTTCAATAATAAGAGTATTATTTGTTGTTTTATGTGTTAACAGCCTACGAATAAAGTATTAGTAAAGTGATTTTTGAAAAATAATAAAAGAAAAACTTTGTTTTAGCATTCATTCTTAAATATCTTTTTTTAGCAAAGTCATAATCATATCTGCATAAAAAAAAATCAACTTGGCATCGGGCAACTTGAAAATGTAATGCACTATGCTCAACTGTCAAAACTTGAAAAAAAACCAAAACGAGACAATTAATTTCTGTTTTGGAATTTATTTAAAAAAATTATCTTTATGAGAACATCAGAATGGGCAAAAATGATGGCGGTGATTGATGGTAACAGCGATAACAAGTTAATAATCGAAACATCTTCAATGATGTGATTAAAATATGATATCAGACATTTGGCCACACATTGCAATCATTATCGAAGCCAATTTAAATGAAAACATTTTCTAAATGTTTGAAAATATGGCAAAGTATTACAATAAATAAAATTTTAAAATTTGAAAACATTTCTGATTGTGAAGTATTTTCTTGTTTTCTTTTCGGTTGTCATT
This sequence comes from Contarinia nasturtii, assembly GCF_009176525.2. Taxonomy (NCBI): domain Eukaryota; kingdom Metazoa; phylum Arthropoda; class Insecta; order Diptera; family Cecidomyiidae; genus Contarinia; species Contarinia nasturtii. The sequence continues at coordinate 820,554 of NW_022201606.1, forward strand.
TTCTTTTCCATTGCTGCAGTAGAGAAAACCGTTGAAACTTTGAATTCTGAAATTGAATTATTTTTGAATGAATGCATCTGGCTCCACCATGTGACTGATGTAAGTAGGTAATCGAATGACAGACCAAATGACAAGCACTAAACGAATGACCAGAAACATAAAACATATGAATTTTTAAGTGAGTAAACAAAATTGGTACGAAAAAGATCAGTTGAAAAAAAAAATGGATGAATTTTTGGTGCTTGACAGTCAGTTCATAAATGTTGAAGGTAATCTGAAAATAATGAAATCTAATTTGACTACCAATTCTAATTGTTATTGAGGAAATTTCACACTTTTTTTTCACAGTGGAAGAATGTCAAAACTTCAATTGTATCATTTGCAAGCGTGTATTTCTAACGAGAAAGGAGCGAAATGAATGCTTGGAGACACATTTACTTCGTACAAATTGTAAGAGTTGTAAGAAGCTGGTGATTGTAATTGGAGGCTTAGAATTGGAACTACATCGTCCAACACATTGTGAACAAATTGATTCGTCGCAAGAGGATGTATTCGACGACGATTATGTGATGGATAATGAAGATAACTTACACGATAACATTGATGATAAATTCAGTATCGAAAGCGATAAGGTGAAGGAAGCTTTGGCTGAGAATAATTTGACTATTGAGTCATTTAAGGAACCAATAGAACACAAAATCGTGGTAGAGCCTTCTACCGAAGTGCCTAGTGAAGTGGCCGATGAAACAAAAGAGAAGAGAAGGAGATCGTTGCGGAAGAGAGCTATAATCGAAAAACAAGATTCGGAAATCGAAAGTTCCGAGAATACAAAAAAGCGCTCAATCTATGCAGAAAATTCTAATGACGAATCTAGTGAATTAGTTCATAAAGTAGAGGAGACAAAAAAGAGATCGGTGCGAAAACGAAAACGAAAATCTACCAAAAAAAGGACAAGATCCAGAAAAAACAAAGTCCGAAATTCTTTAAAATGCGATGATAATGATGCCGATTCGAAAACCGAACAGAGTGAGAGTGAAGATGAATTTCTCAAGGAAATGAAGAAATCAAGAAAAAAACTACCAAAAAACGTTCCATGTACCATGTGTCCATTAAAGTTCGGAACAGAGCGCACCTTGAAGATTCACATGAACAAAAAGCACGGAATCAAAGAGCGATATATCTGTTCAATATGTGATCGAGAGTTTAAAATTAGCGGAAATTTAAAACAGCACATGGAAACACATACTGACTACCATCGATTCATTTGTACTTACTGTGGCAAAGGCTTTCATTTGCCATTTAACATGAAAGAGCACATGAACTCACATACGGTAAATTATTTCATTTCATTTCGATTTCATTGACTTCATGCGATCTAAACGATTCTACTTGTGTAGGGAGTCCGTCCGTATAAATGTGAAACTTGCGGTAAATTTTTCGGCAGGACAAGTCATTTGGCGGCCCACCAGAGGGTAAGTCTTTTAATGAATTTTCGAAAGTCTCTATATTTTATAGTTTGATATATCGTTTCCTATTTAATGCAGATTCACACCGGCGAGAAACCGTATAAATGTAATATTGAAAATTGTGTTCGAGTATATGCCTACAAGACGGATCTAAAGAGACATCAAAGAGCAGTTCATGGCATCATCGATAAAACGTTTCCCTGTCCGATTTGTGGAAAGATCTTCTATGAAAACAAATATCTTACGAAGCATCTCAAAGTTCATTAGGATGATTACTAACGCGCTTATTTCTCACAAACCCACTCCAAGAGAGTTCAATTACATTTATGTTTGTTTCATATGATATTACAATTCGATCCTTGCACGGGATTCGAATTAAAATTGTTTTTATATCTCAATACTGATGACCATAAATGTTATTGATATTTTTTTTTATAAAAGATTTTATAAAATAAAACAAACATATTTTTTTATTATAAATGCATCAATTTCAACAGTATATTTCTCATGTAGATATCTGCATCAATAAACGAAATTTGCATCGGGCAATCCGAAAACATAATGCACTATGCTCAACTGTCAACGCATGAAAAGAAAACAAACGAAACAGACAATTAAATTCTGTTTTGGAATCTATTTTCGAAATTTTATCTTTATGAATAAAACAGAATGGGTGAAAATGATGGCGATAATTTAGCCATAAGTTTGAGTGTGATTGAAGGTAATAGCGATATTATGTGAGATTTTGATTGTGCATAAAATGTGATATTGTTTTTTTCTTCAGGGACGGGATTTGATACACGCAAATATGCAATTATTATCAAAGCAAATTTAAGCGGGAACATCCTTGAAACAGAAAAAACGTTCGCTGGAGATCTAACCGCATCGTTTAAAAATAATCTCATTTGGTCTACAAATAAAGATGCCATTAAACGGTACGCAAACATTTGCTTTGTCAAAATTATTTATTGTTTAATGTCCTTCTATGCTCAAATTATTTGCGCCAAAAATGTAATTCTATTTTAATGCGTTTTAAAATTCTGTATTCGGTGTAAATCTATCAATAGAATGAAGGAGGAGAATCAACCAATTAAATTGGAATGCTTTTTTCAAGTGAGTGAGAGTCGACGTGAACCGATCGGTTTTGTATTGATCCCTCTTCGCACTATCCCATTTTGGAATTCCCGCAAAATGGGCATGATGAAACCACATTGGTACAAACTGCACGGTGTGACTCAAGATAATTTAACGCACAAGCCAGAACTCCTGCTGTCGGTTACAATCGGTGATAAAGAAGACATACTCAATGATCATGAAAAAATTGTAATTTTTATACAACATTTGGCTTTTACGACAAATGATCAACATATATTTTATTTCTAGTTGGTGCAAAATGAGTCTTCTCGAAGCACCGCAGAGCATGTGGAACCTGAAGTTGGTATTTTGAAATCGAATGCTAATTTGCATGTTTCAAAGTTGGGCGAAAATGAAATTGTTATCGTCGGAATTGAAAACAGCGAGCAGCATGAATTTGTGGTCGATATTAATTTTCGTTACATTGATCATTGTGATCATTTGGATGAAAAAGTTGACTTGATTTATACGCTGTTCGATCAACACAAAGTGGGGCTGAGCAAAAATTCGGAAAATGAACAATTCCATATCGATCAAAAAATATCAGTTAAATTTAAGTCATCACTCGGTGACTTGATTGTTTATTTTCGCAATATTTTTTCGCTTCCAATTGTTTTAACTCTGCACAATACAGATGATATCAAAGGTACTTTTAAACTGACAATAGAACAAAACCACTCCATTTTCAATGGTTGCTTGACATGTAATTTATGCAAATTTACCAAATTCGTTTCGTTTTTTCCCGCCATCACTCTAGGTTATACACAGTTAAATTTTGGCGATAGTTTATCAACGTTGCCGGCTTCCATTGAGAAATTCCAAGAAATATTCAGTGCAAAAGATTTTACATATCAATTTGATAGTTATTCCACAATTATTTTTCCAATTAGCGAGACTGAAGAGAAAGAATCGGAAATCCACTACAATTTTAGTTTGAAACACATGTCATACAACAGTAATAAGCCAACAAGTCCAACAAGCCTATTGCTACCGTATACAACGTTACAATCTCCGGGGTTTAACAAAATTGCTTCCGTTTCTTCGCCTGCTTCAAATGCATCCCCATTTGACCAAATGAATGAAAAGGAGATGATCAATTTGGAGAATCCAAATGAAAAACACACGGATAATCCAGCGACGACTATGTCATCGACGATTATTCCAAAAACATTTGCTTATACTCTATCTCTTTTGGATTGTTCGTTCAATAAGCGACCATTTCCGGGGATCTGGCAATTGAGGTAACTAATCGGAATTTATGACTTCGAAAGCCCATATTAAAGATAAAATTTCAGTTTGCAGCATCCAGCAGCCGATTCATCGTTGGTACTACGAAATCTTGAGATTAGTGACATTGTGGTGGATCAAATATCTTTTGAAGAAATGCACTTGCGATTATGCTTCACAACACATCCCGATCAACTCTTTGACTTGATTAAATCGATGCCGTGCATTCTTACCTTAAAGGGCCCGCGTGGTGTTCATGCATCCGCTGAACTTGATAATCACAATATTTTAACGCAAGAGAAGACAAAAGGCATCGTTTTACTCGAGAATGAACAAAATGAACAAATGGCAATGGCACACATATCGGTGCAAACCGAGGAGCTGGGTTTAAATTTCAATACAGACGCCACACTGAAGGCGAGACAACAACAAAAGCATCAACAGTACGCAAATGTATTCCCCGACGAAGATTTGGCTTACAAAATGATTGAAGAATTAGAAGAATGGAAACAGGTACAACGAAAAGAATTTTTGGCCGAATTGAAGCGTCACGAAATTGCACATCTCACACAATTATCAAATGAGTGGCAAAGGAAACGACGCGAACAAGAGCTTAAGCTACATAAGAAAATGGAACACTGCGATCGATTGACACAGACGTTGGAAGAAGCGCACAATATGTTTAAAGAGAGAAATCGGAGTGATATCGAGTATGAACATACGTTGCTGAAGACAAAAAGTGACTTGGAACGATGTTATGCCAAGAAGATTGATTCATTGAATGGAAAGATATTGCAGATGGAAAAGGAGAATTTTATCAAACAAAAAAATGATGAACGAATACTCAAAGAGATTGAAATTGAACGGGATCAATTGAAAAATGAGAATAAAAAATTAAAGGCGAGATTAAAAATGTTGGAAAATGAAATGAAAATTGGAAACAACACCGATGACAGTGCCCAAGAACAAATCAGTGAACTGAAGGAATATGTGGTAAGTAGTGTGAAATTGAGCAGCATTCACAAAATGTGATGAACACATGCATTGACATTAAATAAATAAAGAAGTATAATTCTCAATTACTTTTCTGTTTACAAATTTCAATGTAGAATCTACTGAGCGATGAGCTTGAGAAAATGAGAAAATCGAAGATGCTGTACAAAGAGAGATGGGCTCACATTGTAAGAGAAGTTCAAAAGATCAAGTATAGGAATAGCAGTGATTTCAGTAACGACGATGAGGATTATCAAAGGTACACTGGAAAGTCTTACAAATCCGAATTCCATAATGTTAAAATTAATTTTCGTTTTCTTCATCTATTTTTAACAACAGGTTAAACGAACTATTAAAGTCCGCCCGAACCGACATAAGCAATGAATAATTATTTTGTTATAAAATATTTACAACATTTCTCCGCCCAGAAGAATTTCAAATAGACACAAGATGCCTTAAAATTGCCTTAGTGAAGTCACAACACAATTTAATCCAATCATACAACACCTGCAATAATGCAAAAGACTTAGAACTGCCTGTTTTCATATTTTGTTGAAAATGTTATTTATTCGATTAATAATATTGTTTATAATCGTGTTTTTCTTTTGTGTATTAATTAAAGCGTTCCATGTTCCAAAAATAGCATTGATGTTTCTCACTTATTTTTGTTTATATATAAATTTCAAATTGTGTTCAGAAAATGCATCATTTTAGAGAAAAGGTAAATTTAAAGACATGTGAAATTAAGAATGAGTGTGTGTGTGTTTATATCAGTGTGATAAGCGCTAGAAGATTAATTTGATCGATGTTTAGCACATTCCACGGTCCTCAGTTCGTCTACGTGGAGCTGCCCGAATGATGTTATCGACTCGAAGAATCATTTCAGCTGCCTCGGCGGCCGAAACTAATACTTGACGCTTAACAACAAACGATTCAGTAATACCCAATTGTTTCATGCAGGCGATTTTGCCTTCATCCATATTCAAACCATATGATTGTTTGCCTTGCACATGGGCCGCACGCAATTCAGCAACCAAAGCAGCCGAATCGAAACCAGCGTTGTCGACAATTATCGTTGGCAACTGCAACAAAGCACCTGCAATACAACGAAGTTCCATATAAATAATTTAGAATCACAACAACAGAAAATATATTACAAATAATTTGACTTGAAATAGATTTTGATATACATACGTGCAAATGATTCCATGGCGAGTGATTCTTTTCCGGCAGTTTCTGTAGCTTTCTTCGAAACAGCTGTTGCCATCAAAGTTTCTGAGCAACCACCGCCATAGATGATGCGTGATTCCTTAACAGTGGCGGCCAATACGCAAAGTGCATCGTGTAATGATCGTTCAGCTTCATCGATAATTTGTTGTGTAGCACCGCGAATGACAACGGTACATGCTTCACCCAATGGTACACCACTGAAACGCAACAATGTATCTTCTCCGATCATAACTTGTTCGATGACATCACAATGTCCCAATTTGATTGTTTCTGGGCTATCGAAAGTGGAGACGATTTCACCGCCGGTAACCAATGCCAAACGTTCAATTCCATCGAAGTCAGCGTGTTCGATTGCCATTACACCGGCATCGGCAAACAATTGTTCCGGATAATTGTAGATCAACTGACGATTAATAAACACATTACATTTGTGATTCAAAATTTTGTTCACTTTGTCTTTCATCTTCTCTTTTTCGGCCATTTCCAAATCGGCAATCTTTGCCATTGAATCAACTTTAATTGTTGAACCGAACACTTTGATTTTATCTGTGTCCATTGGTGTGTTTGCAATCAAAATTTTGGCATTTTCAATGCGCTTTGGTTGATGCACTCCTGGCCGTTTGTCCAACAAAAATCCTTCATCAAGGAATGAATCTTCTAAGACACCGCCACTTTTCTTGATTATTTGGATTGCGTTCAATTCACCGGATCCTTTTAGACGAAGAACAGCATCAACAGCTAAATTTGCGAAAAAACTGAAGAAAAGAAATATATTTGGTTAGAAAATACTCGCCTCGCGAAGCTATTTTCAATTTTTGAACTTACTCTTTGTGTTGACACAAAATCTTTGAGCTCAATGTGGTACGAGCAATGTTCAACAAATCTGCTTTGAATGCAGCCTCATTTTTGGAATTGTCTTGGGCGAATTTGGTCAATGCATCACGGGCCACATCGACGGCTTGACGATAACCAGCGATGATTGTTTGTGGATGCAATTTCTTTTCGATCAACTTTTCAGCTTCACGCAACAATTCAGCGGCAAGCACTGTAACTGATGTGGTTCCATCGCCAACTTCATCGTCTTGTACGCGTGACATATCAACCAGAATTTTTGCGGCCGGATTATCGACACCAATTGATTTCAAAATTGTGGCACCATCATTGGTAATTTCAACTTGACCAGCATTACGACCCGATGAATACAAGATTTTATCCATTCCCTTTGGGCCAAGTGTACTCTTCACCAAATCACCAATTGCAATTGCACCGACAAACGATGACAAACGCGCAATTTCCGCTTTCTCTTCGTATGCCTCATTTTTCAATATACGAATTGGGTTCAATGCAACTTCCTAATCGAATGAAAGAAAAGTAAAAAAAAACAGTTCCAAATCAATAATGGACATGTGAAACTAATCAAGAAATGAAGTTTCCAGCACCAAAAAACCAATACTATCGCTATTGAATGAGTCATGAATCTAACTGGCCGTGGGTTTGTTGCATATATTTGACAATGAATCGTTTATAACCACACTTTTCTTGCGAAAAAAATCTCTTTTAATTTTACATTTTTATTTTTCAAACAATTAAATTGAAACGATGAGTCAAATGCCTTCTTTATTTTGAAACGCCATTCGGTTTTTTCATCAACATTTAGTTGTTCCAAAGAGTTGTTGGAATGATCGAGAAGTGTGAAACACACTAAACCATTCACGTGCTACTATAAAAACTAAAAGAATCACACCCGGCGTCATTTTTTCAATATTTTTCCACAGAAATTTAATCACGGCTCATTCAATTCGACATTTTAACATAATATTTGCAATAAATTTCACTTTGCACAAATTTTTATGCAATTTTACGCACCATTTTGTAAGATTTTTATTTAATTTTTAAAATTGTGACTAAGAACCGTATTGAATATCACACTGCACAAAGGAGAATAAATTTTCACATATGTTAGGTTGGCAATGCCAATCAATGAGAGTTGTGAGAGAGAATAAAAATGAGAGAATGTACAAGTTTGACATTTCACATACATACCAACACATGTTTACTGACACCTTTGACAGTTCGCCTCTGCTCAGCACACGTGCAGAGAAATAGACACATTTGTTTACAATTTTCGTACAGAATACTTGTAGTGCTTATTATAATTTCAACTATTTTATTATTATTCGATGAAATTCAAGTTTGAAACTTAAAATGGGGAAGCGAAGACATAATATAAAAGGTCGTCAAGTGACTGATGTTATTGTTGACAACACTGAAACGAAAAAGGTAACGAAATTCATTCAGCACTTTTTCTGCACTGGTTATCATGATTTATAACATTTGTACCGCCATAGATAAAACTCGATTTGGCTGCCGCTGACGATGAATACGGATTCGATCAATCAAATGCATTAGTTTTGCCATCGAAAAAACGTGAAACGAAAATTAAAAAAACCGAACAGAAACAAGTGACTCGCATTCTGTCAAAAAAACAACGGAAAAATTTGGAGAAAATCGTCGAGAAAAAGAAGAAGAAAGAAGGCGTAAGATTGTCTATTTTTTATTTAAAAAAATGAAAAATGTAATTTTTATTATTTTCGTTTATTTAGAGATCCGAGCTTTTGGAAAAATTGGCATCAGTTCAATTGCCGGCGAATGATCTGAAGAAATTAACTTCGATTGTCAACGTTCAAACGAAAGGTGTAAAAAAATTCAAGCAATTTGGCGAGTTGATCGATGCACCGAATTTAGCTGAAATCGACGAGAATAACGAAAGTGAGCAAAAACGATGGAGCAGTCTGGCTGGAAAAAAACGCAAGGAGAGATTAGCTCTTTTGCATGGGTTTGTATTCAAATAGGCATTTTTGTCGAATTGTTACTTACCTTTTCTTATCGAACTGATTAGATATAATAAAGACGACGACGAAGATGACGAAAAGTCGGCCCAACATGATTTGAATATGATTGGCACTGATCAAGTTAGCTCAAGTGAGGATGAAAGTGAACAGGATGCAACTGATGATGAGAATCAAGAGGCAAGTGACGAAGATGTAGATGTAGAAGTAGACCAAACTAATGAAAAAATCGAAGAAAATGTTGTGAATGCACCTGAAGAAGAAATGAAAAATGAAGATGTCGACCAGAAGGATGGCAAAGCATTATCAAAAAATCAATCAAGTGCAGTTGAACGAAGACCGGCTGTATATATTCATGTGGAACGTACATCTGAAGTTCAAGCGGCTCGATTGAAACTGCCAATTCTTGGCGAAGAACAAATTATTATGGAGGCGATTAACGAAAATAATATCGTAATATTGGCCGGAGAAACAGGTAGTGGAAAAACGACGCAAGTGCCCCAATTCTTGTACGAAGCTGGTTACGCCGAGAAGAAAATGATCGGTATAACGGAACCTCGACGGGTGGCAGCCATTTCCATGTCTAAGCGAATTGCACACGAGATGAATTTGTCGTCGGATATTGTGTCGTATTTGATTCGTTTCGAAGGTAACGCGACTAGAATATGACGTTCTTTTAGTTTTGTAATTTCCATTCTCTTCTATGTGTTCAACCAGGTAACACCACTGAGAATACCAAAATTAAATTCATGACGGATGGTGTTTTGTTGAAGGAAATTGAGTCTGATTTCACACTGAATAAATATTCGGTGATTATTTTAGACGAAGCGCATGAACGCAGTGTTTACACTGATATTTTAGTGGGTTTGCTATCACGGATCGTTCCATTACGACAAAAAAGAGGAAATCCATTGAAGCTAATCGTTATGTCGGCCACGCTGCGAGTTGAGGACTTTACAAAAAATCGCCAACTATTCAAAATTCCACCGCCTGTTTTGAGTGTGGAAACACGACAATTTCCCGTGACAATTCACTTTAATAAATACACTACGGATGACTATGTGAAGGAAGCATATAATAAAACGGTTAAAATTCACACAAAATTGCCAGAAGGTGGAATTTTAGTGTTTTTAACCGGTCAACAAGAAGTGAATAATTTGGTTCGAAAATTGCGCAAAGCCTATCCGTATAAACCTTCAACGAACACGAAAGATGCATCGAAAAATGGCGATAAAAAACCCATTAATCAAGACAATTCTGATCATGAAGATTCCGAGGATGAATTTAATATTCGAAGAGCGATAAAAGAAGTAAAAAAATCAAAAAAGAAATTGGCCTCTCAAATGGCCATTCCGAAAGTGAATTTGGATGAATATAAATTGCCATCAGATGACACTGAAGCAGATTTATTCGATGTGGATAGTGTGGCTGGTGATGAGAGTGACTCTGAATTGGGTAGCGATACGAATCTAGAACATATGACAGCATTAAAAGCATCTCAACCTCTTTGGGTCTTACCGCTGTATTCGTTGCTACCATCGCATAAACAGCAAATGGTATTTGACCCGCCACCAGATGGAACTCGATTGTGTGTGGTGACTACGAATGTGGCCGAAACATCGCTTACCATTCCGAATATCAAGTACGTTGTGGACTGTGGGCGACAAAAGACTCGTTTGTACGACAAAGTAACGGGAGTCAGTGCATTTGTTGTGACATTTACGAGTAAAGCGGCAGCTAATCAACGTGCCGGTCGTGCTGGTCGAACAGCAGCCGGTCACTGCTATCGATTGTACTCAAGTGCCAAATATAACGATGATTTTGTTGAATTTGCCGTTCCTGATATTCAAAAGAAGCCGGTTGAAGATCTCATGCTTCAAATGAAATGTATGGGAATCGATAAAGTCGTTAATTTCCCATTTCCTTCACCGCCCGATTTGCTTCAATTGAAAGTTGCAGAAGAGAAATTAATACTGTTGGGTGCATTGGAGGCTGTTCCAAATACTAAAACTGATGAAACGCTTACTCGCATCACATCATTGGGCAAAGCGATTTCAGTTTTTCCTGTTGCACCACGCTTTGGCAAGATGTTGGCTCTAAGTCATCAACACAATCTATTGCCATACACCGCTTGCTTAGTGGCCGCACTTTCCGTTCAAGAAGTGTTAATCGAAGTAACGACTGAAGATGATGAACAAGTGCAAAAAAAATCCAAATGGACAGCGAAACGAAAGCAATGGGCAGGTGAAGGGAATTCATTGTTGCTTGGTGATCCGTGCGTGCTGCTTCGTGCCGTCGGTGCTGCCGAATATGCACATTCATTGGGCAAATTAGACGAATTTTGCCGTGATAATGGGCTGCGAACAAAAGCTGTAACCGAAATTAGAAAATTACGTATTCAATTGACAAATGAAATTAATTTGAATATGCCCGATGTGGAGTTGAATGTGGATCCAAAGTTAAAACCACCAACCGATATCCAAGCAAAATTACTTCGTCAGATTTTGTTATCCGGCATGGCCGATCAAGTGGCTCGACTAATTCCGCAGGAAGAGATAGCGGATAAAGATGATCGACGAAAATTTAAGTATGCATACAAACGACATGATATGGAAGATCCTGTCTTTTTGCATTCGTCGTCGGTTTTACGTAACACACGACCCGAATGGGTAGTTTATCAAGAAATCTACGAAATTCAAAATGGTGACACCACCAAAATGTTCATGCGAGGCGTAACAGCCATTGAATCTGATTGGCTGCTGATTTATGCAAATTCACTATGCAACATAAAATCAATCAAGGAGACTCCAGCGCCACGATATAATCCGAATAATGGCAAAATTTACTGTCACTGTGAATCGACATTTGGAAATTCTGGGTGGGAAATTCCTGTTGCCGAAATCGAAATGCCCACCAATGAACTGGTATACAAGTATGTATAATCTAATGGGGGTTCCGTTCTTTCAAAATATCTACTTTCATTATTATAACTAACATTCGTTGACATTGTCTTTTTCAGATATTTCGCAATGTTCTTTTTGAATGGGGAGATGTTCCCACAGCTGAAAGCAAACGTAAAATTGTTACGGTCATCTCCGAAAAATATCGTCAAATCATGGGCACAAAATACGCCGCACATATTAGGATTTGTGAATACACTGATCAGACATAAAGTGGTTAACAAACAGAAAATTTTGGACATTTGGAGCAAAGATCAATTTTGTATGTATTTTTTATATGCATATCTTTTACTATGAAGTCAAGAATGGATTTTGTGAAATTAATTATGTTTATTTTTTAATTTTACAGATCTTCTTCAAGAGTATCGAAATTTCTTAATCGAATCAGCATCTGATGTTGCACTCAAATGGCCGCCAATTGATAATTAGTCATAAGTTTTTATTGAATTTATGGATGCTAGTTATTAACTATTCACAATGCAAAAAATTGATTGTTTATTCTAATAAATAGTTAAATTCATTTTAATTTTTCGCTTTATTATTAAAAGGAGAGCATAGTGTTCTTTCAAAAAAATAAATAAAGAACAAATTAGGAAAACGACGATAATGTGATCTTTTACTCAAAAAATGTATAGAATTGTTGATTTTTGATTCCATTTTCTTAATTATTCGTCATCAAATTTGGATAGAATTTTTATCTAAACATTTTCACAACGCAGAAATAATGCATAAAACAGAGCCATATTTAAACTTTTTTCTTTTCATTTGTAACGTTACGCTCTCCGTTCGTTCAAACAGTAGGAATAAAAAGTGAATATATTCAAGACATTGAATTTAGTAATTAATTGTATTTTAGCAAAGAAGAGGGTACCTCCCACCGCCGCTATAAAAATGTATGTTTGTTGTTTGCTCAGTAGGTCACTCATTCGAAGGAAAGTTAAACTTGCACAGAAATGGTTCGAACTTAAATTTTATCCATTTTTTTCTCACAAATCGTATTTCCATTAGTTTGTGAATGTTTACGGAATAAAATAATGATATACAACGTGCCAATGAAACAATTCGAGCGTTCATCCTAGAAAATATAAGTAGGTAAGTTCAGTAGTAAAATAAGAAGTTTCATAATTCTTTTTCTTTTGTATTCTTTATTTCCAATATAACAAGATTTTTAATGATTTTTAATATTAATTGGAATATCTACATTAATAAGTAAAATGAAACATTCTAGTGTAATGGTTAATTTTAATGTTAAACTTGAATGATATCAAATAGTCACTTTTTATTTCGCTTTTAGCGGAATTTTCTTGCCGGTGTTGCTTTTGCTTCACGAGCCTTCTTCTTCTCAATCTTTTCAATAATCGATTCACCCTCTTTCGAAGCATCTGAAAGCGGACCATTGAAAGTCATACCCGATGGCCCAGTGTGAGTTGGAATTGGATATGGCATAGCAGCCCGAGCAGCCCAAACATTGTATTTATTTTCTTTGTCCTCAGCAGATGCTGACCTAGAAATATCCATTTTAATTTACTAATAATTACAAAATAAAATTTGTAGCAAATAATTACCGAGTCATAATTGCCACAAAAAATATGGCAATAAGCAAAGTATAACGAATAAACGACACCATTTAACGGGCTTTTTTCTTTCCTTCTTTTCAAAGATAATTAACAGAATGAATTCACTTTGCAATGATATCGCAATTTATACTCTCAATTTTCTTTTACTTTTTTATTTTTTCACATACGTAAGAGAGCTCTAAGTAAACACATTTTTACGTTAAGCCGCGTTATTACACACTAATTCAAAAATGCGTGTTATGTTTTCTCTCCAATGTAAGGTTTTACTTTCAAATATTTTCATATTGAAAAAAAAAAACTGTGTTTTTTCATTTGTTATATTTATTTGTTGTTTTTTATTTGTTACTTGTAATTTCCAAAGAGAGACCAAGTCGCACAAATTGCTTTTACGTGTTTTCAAACTAACAATATTGTGAAGACATACATCTTATTATTTAAATGAAGATGATTAGCAAAGAGATTCAAATGTTTCTCACAGGTATTCAGTTTTGGTTTTTATTTTTCAATTCATAATTATGATCATGGCCCATGGACACTGTCATAGAATCAAGCATATATGTATCTGATATTCCTCCCATAATAATTAAATAGCCTCTGGACATGTAATCTGAGTTTATAATTATATTTTCGTATAAATTTAGCTTTTCTCCGAATATTGAATAATTTTTTAGAATTGATCGCATTACATCATTTTCATTCCCCAATTAACGAAAGATTCATATATTTCCATATATAATGGATTCACGTTGCAACAATGCCGATGGATCAATAATTGACATTTTTGCAAAAGTAAAACGAAAAGATATTTATTTGAGTAAATTATTAAAATTAGATCCCACAAAAATGATAAAAGTTTAACCAAAATGGAAACGAAAAAAAGAACACGGACGATGGTACAAGGAAAATTATCAGAGACGACTATGATGAGAAAAAATTAAATTTTATTAATTATTTTCACTATAAAAAATGCAATTGAGAATAAGTTTAGTTTGATGCATGAATTTCCATTTCATTTACAATATTCCCGCTAGTTTTCTATCTTATTTTTCATTTCATTCATCAAGTTCTTGATTTCCGTAAGGCTAAGTTTTTTTTCTTTATACGACGGAATTGTTATTCCCTTTTGCGCCATCTCTCTCACTACATTCCAACCAGATTTACTCGCAGCACCACAGTTCATAATGTATCCATTCTTATATTGCTTGCATGGTAAACCAAATATGCAACCCACACCTCCGTCAACTGAGAAAAATTCGCCTGCCTTGAGAATATATCCGTGATGACAATTCAACGGGCGACTGATTTCCTCTCCCTGCACAAAATCAACGCCAGCCAAAACAGGCGTATTCTTTACAGCCTGTTCAGAGAAAAGTATGAAAAGTACCAATTTCGATAAATATTTCCAAACAAAATATTATTCAAGTTATTATCACCCACCAAAATTATGAATACAGCGGATAAAATTGTTATTGAGCTCATGATTCCAATTGCCGAATAGAACAAAGTTACGACTAAAAAAAACGTGTACTTAAACGCAGAAAATGAAAAACGAAATGAATTTTGTTTTTGTATTTACTTTATTTATTTATTTATTTATTTATTTATTCACCGTCTGATCACAGACTGTATTTATCACAACATTTTGTACAATACCATTCACAATGAATCACTATACCCGATCGAATATCCAGCTACCAGCCTTGTCGACTTCGGAGCAGCAGATATCGATTGTGTTCATTGTTTTAATCTCTAATTTTCTTTATTGGAGTTATGTATAAAGAAAATAATTCGTTTATAATCCAAATGCGGGAGTCATAATTATCTGCGAGAAAAATAATATTTACGCCAAAAGAAGTCATGAATTGAAAATTCCTTAAATATTCTTCGATCAAATATGTATTTTTAATATTAATATCAAACCGCAAAAACACTTCCCAAGTCAAAAACGGTAAAAAAAGTCAATAAAAAAAAAACTATTGAATCAGTATACGAACTTCGAACAATTGGAATTTATTACGAATCATCACAATAATATTTTCTATCAAATTGCAACTCCATCGATTCCGCTATGAATTTCAATTCAACAAATACAGTATCAATGAATTCCGATTTTTCGGCCGTTTCATAATGATGACCGCCACTATGAATTGTTTTCAATAAAGTTGGTTTATCAGTCTGAAATACGTTGTTTCCATCCATTTCGCGTCTTAGAGCCACATATTTCAAGCTATTTTCCATAGCAACGGTTTCATCATTTTTGCTTGCTACGACCAATGTCACTGGATAAAGTTCTTCAGTGTTTGTTGTTTTTTTTAGATACAATAAAGGTGCGTAACGTTTTATAATATTGTAATACTGCAATTGTGTCAAGTTACCATACTGTTTTGCCCAAATACATCCTTTACAAGGTAGATCATTAATTAAATCCAAATTGGCATTTTGAATAATAACAGATCTGAAAAGATTTCGTTTTCTATTCATAACAACGGCGCCGGTCAAACCACCATGCGACACACCATAATACGCTATTTTATTTGCATCAATGATATTAGCGTACTTTCGTCCTTTCAAATGTTCAACCCCTGCAATTAAATCGTCAAAACTTTTTTCCGCCTCCCATGGTTTGAGTAGCCAGTCATCACCTAAATTCATGAGTCCAATTCAATTTCAAATGTTATGTGTTCGATTTTTGTATTTTTATTTTTCACTCCTTACCGAGATCACCACCTCCACGAATATGAAACACGACTAGATAATGAAGAAAAAAACGACTTTGTAAAGTAAAGAAGAAATCATTGAAGTTATTATATCAAGTACATACCAATAATGCCATTGAATATCTCCTCGAAAAGAAGCAAGAATAGCTTGAAAAATGGAAGCATGGCACAACCAAATCCACCTAAATTCAATCACAAATATTATCTATTAAATGTTGACTTGTTTTTTACTCACCGTAAGCAAATACCAAACATGGCTTTTTTAAATCATTCGTATTTTTTTCAATTATTGTCATTGGCACGCTGATTCCATCGAAACTTATAAATGAATCTTGTCGTATTTTGAGTTGTATTTCACCTAAATTTGACGCGGGTTGTTTCCAAATAATCGGTTTTACAATTGAATAGGTTTTTGCATCTGGCGGACGGTATTGAAGTTGATTAAAATCAATTCGGTAAACTGTTCTCTGCACTTTAAATGATTGGGTCTCAAAGAAAAATCCAACTTTATCGATTTTCATTGATAGAAATTGTTCATTCTCCAATTGTATTTTATACTCTATGCGACGCATGTTTTTGCTTAAGTAAAATAAATACATCGTATTCTTAGGGTGCAAAAATTGAAAGAATTTGTTTGATTAATTTGAGAAGATTATTTCAATTGCTATTTATACCTGCACGTTTTCGATGTAGACTAAAAACAAATAAGCCGAATACTTGAAAGCAGACGTTAGGACACCATGATTATCCAAATTCTCCTAAAATTACATTGATTCAATACATCGAATTAAATAAATATGAAAAAATTCACTTACAGCAACAATTACTTCAAAATGTTTGTCAGGATTTTTGCTTCCGATTTCGATTTCAATAATATGATGTTTCGGTGCTTTATCATTTGTAAGAAATGTAAAATATTCTCCTTCATTTCCAACGTATTCCTAAAATATATGAACAGTTTAATGCCGATCTGGTGGTTGCAACGCTCCAAAATATTTCGCTTACATAAAATACATCTGGTGAAAGTTTGAAGATTGGCTTAAGTTCGATGGTTTCACATAAAGATTCAATATTCGCTATAAACACCGCTTGATTGTTGCATAAAATCAAATATTTTTTATCATTACTGACTTCAAAAGATACTTTATGAAACTCTCCTCTGGGGATCTTTGCAATAAATATATCGTGTATGTGCTCATCTATAAAATGATAATAAAGACATGGACAATTGCTTTCGTCTGGATCATACTGTTGGAACAAAATTATTTAACCAATAAAATCGTTAAAATATGATAAATATGAATGTAGAATATTTACAAAAACAAAAAATCCTCGGCTATCACCACTCCAAGCGACCTTTTTTAATTTTCTGAGATGTAAACGCTTGCCATAAGGTTTTCCCGATTCTACATCAACAACTGTGATATTACATGAATGCGGTTTGCCTTCGTCTATGCCAAAGGCACAGTATTTTCCATCGGGTGAATATTCATGCTCAACCACTGATCCATTTTCAATGTTATTTGAATCAAAAACAATGTGCGGATGCTTATCATTTATTGATTTCACTCTTTTGAAAATGCTAAAAATGGATATTAACCAGCATTAAAATAAAAATATTCAAATATAAATGATGACAATTTCCACTCACGGTTGATAGATTGATTTTGAAAAATCCAAATATTTATAAAAAATAAACCAATTGACATATTGAACATCATAACAGAGTTCATAGTCCAATGACTTGTTGAATAGTTTTCGGATTTTTTGCCAATTATTATTAGGTTTATTCTGATTTATGTATTTTTCCAGTGTGTATTCTTCGATTTTTAAAATTCGGTCCTTTCGTTTAGAGTCGTCTTTAAGCCAATAAAAGTAATCATATATCTGCAAAAATTGTTGAATTGATCGATATTTCTTTAAAAGAATATTTAATCAATTACCTTTTCTCCATGCAGTTCAAAAACTTTCGCTTCTTTTCGTTCAATAATTTGATATTGGATTGGAATATCTGAAAAAGCACGTATCTTTTTTATTCATTGACCATGAATATGAGTAAAATTATTGAACTTACATTTATTTTTTAGTGAAGCCGTAAGTGAAAGCATAATTGAAAAAAAAGACAGAAAATATGATTGATTAATTTGCGTGTTACTTCGACTCGTAGTCCGAACTTAATGATATTTGTTCAGATCACATCACTGTCACTGAATATTCAACTGATAAATTGCATACATGCTATTTCGTTACAAATTTAGACTGCAACATTTAAATTTAGAAGTTTCCGTTTGCTTCACATTTCTTGGCGCATTTTCAAAACGTAAACCATATTTCAATTTATAAGCAGTTAAAAAGTTGAAGTTGTATTGAAGATTTCGGAAAATTAACATATAAACTAATCAGTCTATTACTAATCTATTTCATTTAAATATTTTGAAACGTGACCGAGTTCGAGCACATGTTTTAAATTGAACTTCAATTTAACTATTTTGAGTTCGTGATCTAACTATACTATACAATATTGTTGTAATATATGATGCATTACTTATCGATCATATAAATCATGTCGGTTTGTGCTATTATTATCGGTTAAAGGTAACGACAGTGTTGCCAAGAATTTTTTTAAGGAAACGGACAACGATTTCATAGCACCATTCGCACAAATACTTGTTTCTATTTATAAATGGCACAGGTTTGTGTAAATAAAGGCTTATTCCATTTAAACAACAAGTCATTTATCGTATAAATTTGAAGGAGACTTGATTTCATTTTGTGAAAATAAGAGTAGAATAAAGTTCTTAATATTTAATAAGAAATGATCAAAATGTATAAGAAGATGTTCAAAAATATTACTGGTATTGATCATTTCATTTATCATTCGTCTGGAAATAGGTGGCAATATCTTTCAATAACGAATAATCAATGCAATATTTTCCAATGAAAATGGGAAAATTCATTTTTTCGCTATGTATCCAAAACTCAAGAATTCAAACGTATGTGTTTGTTTCGATTGGTAATTGAAATTCTATCGATTTTTGTTTAAATTTAAAAGTTAGAACGACACCATATCATTCTAGATATCGTATGATTTTACGGATCATATATAGAATTGTTAATAACTAATAAGTACCAAACCTTCAGCGACTTAATTCCAAATTTAATCAATGAGAAATGTGCCACATGCACCAGTGGATCATACAATCTTTAGTAATAGCAAATAGCAATGTCACAACAAACATACCAAATGCGAACAGGAAAATTTATTTTATCGCCACGTATTCAAAACTTCAGATTTCAAGCGATTCAATATTGATTCAATTTATAAATAAAGATTTTGAATAGCAGCTATATCGTTTCATTTTCCAGTTTCGTATGCACAGTTGCATTTTAATGCACTACTTTGTCATTAAATGGTAAAACTTTCCGACGGTATGTCCTTCTAAAGCTCCTTCAAAATGCAATCAAGGTGATTTATTTCAAATGCATCACACGTTGACCGTTTATGCAGTGCTACGTGGATATACTCTTTTGAAGACAACAACATGTAAAGCATATCTATTCAAGATATGGATGTACTGAGTATTTGCTGAGCTGGATGTGGCTGCCCAAACTTTTAGTTGAAAATTAAATTAAAGGGCAGGATATTGATGGAACGAGGTATTGGTTAAAAATCTGAAATGCGCATTTTCCCCACTCGTAATTGCAATTTTATTGACGTTAGTTTAAAAATAAAATTTACAATGGTACTACATTGCTTTATTTTTCAGATCACTAGGACAATTATCATTGAAAACTTTGCAACTGCGTTTATTGTTCAAAGCTCGTTTCAAATTCAATCAATGTGAAATTTGCCATATGTACCATCTACGTGGATCGTGTTTGATGACAAAATACAGAGTATGCCTAAGGCCATCATTTACACAGAAAATCCATGTGACATATATATTAATAATGATGTCCAATTTATGGATCGACAAAACTTGACTGATACAATTTGCTTACCTTAATCAGTTAGTTGTACTTAAGACAAGCTATCGTTAACATCGAATCGTTAGAATACGAAGTGAATGTGACTTATTCATTTTTTGCAAATAAACAAACTTTAATACGTGAAAACGGTTATTAGTTTCATGTGGTGAAAGTTATAGTTGATATCATTCTGGGAAATTCCTTCATATAATTATCTTTTCCTTTGTTATTGATTGCATTCAACTTTTTTAAAAAAATATTGAAATATTTGGTCTTTATACATTTTTAACCGGGAAGTTAATTGATTTTCAAAATGAAACCATTGACAAAAGTGCAGAAAGCACTAAAATGGCTTTGTCTATCTCCCGCAGAGGATCCATCAAATGTTTGGAAGAAAAGAACCTATATTGCTTTTACTATCGTTTTTATTTTCTTACTCATTTTCACATCTGCGGCATCAATGACTTTTGCTGCAAATAATGTACTGATTGATTTCGATAAAAGCTCACATGCATTTTGCGTTGGAATGGATTCATTGAGTATGCTCTATATTTTTGTAGTAGCATTTTTTAAACGACATAGCATTTCGGCCATCTTCAAACAGTTGGAAGAAGAAATCTATGATGCAAGTAAGATATGTTCAGCGAATTATTCGTTATTTACCTTAATTCAAGTATAGATCTAAAGAAAAATTATTTCAATCCAGACAAAGATGAAAATTCGTTTCGGTTCTTGGCAAGAGCAAACAATAAGTGTGAATTGTTGTGCGAGATTTATTTTAAATGGGTTACCCCAGTAGTTACTGCTTCGTTCCCTACGGTAGGGATGCTATCAGTTCTTCTCTGCCTATATTCATATGGCGAATTTAAAAATGAACACTTATCCGTTCCACTTAAGTTTGTGTGAGTGAAATTCTTGTATTTACCACATTTTAGATATTGTTTCATCTTCACGTTACCATATTTCTTAAATTACAATCACACAAGAGTAAAAAAGTGAACATTAAAAAAGAACAAAAAACTCTTTTTATGCATTTTGAATGTCCACTCTTTTGCTCATTTAAATAACAGTCTCTCTCTCTTATTCTTTGCTCTAAGTTTGCCATGGAATCAAACAACACCGGTTGGATACTATGGAGAATTATGTGTAGCTGTTGCATTTATTGGAACCTACATGATCATGAATGGGATCATTGTTTTGATATTCATTTCCATATGTTTGCAACATCAAGCATTATATCAAATGTTTCAACATTTAGTGCGCAAATTGAATCGACCCAATGAAAAGCACAACAACAAGGACGTATTACGACAAATTATTGAGTTTCAAGTTACGACGAGAAAGTAAGTAATTATTTGACTTTTATTTTATACGATCTTTAGAAATTCTGTCATTGACGAAGATAGCGTTGTATGCATACATGGGCACGGAAAAAGTGTAAGTTTTTTCTCGGCTGCCGGGGGTAGCTCGGTCGATTTAAGAGGGGGGTTATCTTATACCTATCCGTACCCATGTATGGTTGTATGGATATTGGCAAATTTCCAATGGCAATGAATATAATAATGTCGCTGTTTTAGTCTGTATTCAATATTCATGTTAAATCGTTCGTAATAAATGGATTACAAATATTTTTTCAGTTGGTTTTCACATTCATCTGCATTCTACAGTCTCATCATTATGAATGAAGTCATATACAGCTTGTTGACATTGGCTATATGCATTTTTCGGTTCGAAAGGGTAGATAAATTATGCTTTTTTCAAGAAAAATGTTATTAAATGATTTCAATTTTGTTCGCGCTTTAGCTCCTTAAAAACTTTGATATGGATACCATCCTTTATGTAAATGGAGTTATGTCTTGCATTTCAACTTTGTTTTTGTTCTGCTACTTTGGAAAATTGGCCTCATACAGTTATGAGAAAATGATAAGCTGCCTTTATGAGGATATTAACTGGACTGAACTACCAAATGGTCAGCAAAAACACTTGATCCTCATGATCGCCATGGCACAGAAACCTGTTTTCTATCACGGATTCCATATCATGAAACTAGACTTGAAGACTTTTGCTACAGTAAGTTCGATTGAATTCTACCTTCAAATGATTAAAAACTTACATTTGATATTACTTTCCAACAGCTAATGAACAAAACATATACCTTTTATATGATTTTTAAAACTTTTAGTGAATAATTACAGTAATTGAGTGATTATTTAAATTTACTGTAAAATTAAGTTTTTGAACGAAGATATCATAATATTACTGCGCTCACCAAAAATTGTAGTCACATTTTTAATACACATGCACAAACTAAAAAATATATTGTATGTTCTCTCTCTATATATATCTGTAATTAAAGTTCCTGGAACATGTTTTATCTGCTTGAAAAAAATACAGTAAAAACTGTATGTCATCATTTTATTTTTGGTCACTTTCAACGAGATTTCTGGTCACTTTTATTCTATAATAAATTATTATAATAAAACAATAAATTAATAATTATAGATAATAATAATAATTAGAAATAACCAAAATAGAATTAATTTACAACTTTTAATTGTTTTCATACGTCCTCAAGGAAAAAATTTAGGGGGGGGGGGGG
>NW_022201606.1:848274-858595 GCF_009176525.2 Contarinia nasturtii
TGCATTCCTCCATTGAAATAAGAAGAGCCCAACGCCATCTAGGAATGAATGGAATACTTGTGACTGTCACGACAATTGACTTGAGAAGAAAGCCCTGGTCACTGGCCCTGTACGGAGGCTAGTTACATGGCTGCTATAAAGTGGGCCACACCGTGGGAAGCATTCTCCAAGCAATCGAGTGACAGCACAAGTCGGGTCGTCATGCAATAAGTTACGAAAACTTGAGCATCGAAGTGAATAACTCCCCGTTTAATCCAATAATCCAATAATCCAATAATTTGCTTGAATTGTTCTTTAATTGTTGCTTAAATAAAGTTTTTTAAAAAGGCCTTTATGGCGTCAAAAAATATCGAATATCTTATATTGGTAAGGTGAACTTTTCCGCACTGTGATCCACGACATGCATTTATTACAAATCTTTTGCTGTAAATTTGAATTCACGAATTGAATCTGACGTTAGTTTTGCGAATACAAATCATTTTCGACACACTTTTCATGCAAAAATTACACTTAAAACGATAAATTTGTATGAGAGCCTTGAATTACGTTTCTGGGGGCAAAGTTATCGTGTTAACAATTTTTTTCGTACACAGGGTACAGCATACAGGGATAGGGTACATGGTATTATTTTTTTTATTCCAATAAAATTCCACTCGCATCAAAATAGATTCGGGGGAGGAGAAAACATTTTTTTGAAGCACGAAATGGAGCCAAGCATCAGAAATATACATTTGGTTTTGAATTGAAAGGCTGATATCTTTATTCAAAAAAAAATTGTTTAGATTTTTCCATATAGATTTACAATTTAAAAGATTTTTTTCTTTTCATCCAATGAATTACATAAACTAAAAACTTTTGTTCGATCGAAAATTCTTTCTAAGCGTCGCCACGAACTGATTTAAAAATCAAAAAAGTGCAAGTAATTTGAAGCATATTAACTAATAAATAAAATTAAAACAATAACAAGAGAAAATAAAACAATTTCAATGATAAAATATTCAATATAAACTATAAGCAAATTAATGTGTTTTTCTGTGCAAAAAAGTCTAAATTCAAATTAAACATATACAATACTCGTATTCAATTTCTTTTCATCTTAATTTCTATATATCTATGGTCTACGTGCCGTGAAAGCTATATTTTGTTGACATTTTAAATGAAATTCTTTGTAAAGTATAGAGATTGATTTTTTTTCGGAGAGAATCGAATTCATCTGGCCAATTGAATGATTAAAGCGGCACACATCTCAAAAAATTCCATAGTATGGTGTCCGGTCGGTTGTTGTGGCATTATTGGAATGCCCATTGAATTTGGCGGTGTCGCGTTCTCCATTATAACATCATCTCCTTGTTCGACTTCCTCGTTGGTCAGAGATTTAAAATCTAACAAATAACTCTTTGCGTCAACTTGATACAATTGCAATGACATTTTCACGTCATACTTTCCTGGAGAATTGTTTACTCGTCGAACACGCACATGGTACGGGTTTATAATTTTCCATTCATAATCCAAGGCCTTCATGGCTCGATAAACTTCGAGCATTATATCGTTGGGTTTGCTCTGTGATCGAATGCCCAAATGCCATTTGGCTCGTTTAACCGGTGTTCCACGTACTTTTTCGCTTCCGATCAGACCGGCTGTGGTTTGTGGATTTGGTCCTGTATATACATTACTATTTGCAGCACGTTCGCGTAACGGTGCTATTCTCTCCGGATGTCTAAATGAGGCTGGTGTACCTTCGCCAGACGATTTATCAATCGTGTTATTCGGACTGTAGTGAGTGGGTGGCGGACTCGATGGTGGTACAACATAAAAGTTTTCCATTTCTGATTTGGCTGCTTCGTCAGCAAATCGTTTATTATCGATAATTAAATGGTATGCAATTGCCAATTGATCATGCCGATCTCCGCTCAACAAAGCATTATGCACTTCAACTTCTTTAACACCGAATTTCTGGCATACTTCGGCAACGGCAAGCGTATCCACGATATTGCTGTCATTTTCAATCGACGATGGAAACAAATAGTTTGGCAAATCGCGTTGGAACCAATCGTGCTTTTTAATTTCCTCGATTGTTGCACGTTTCAATGGATCCACTTGCAACATTTGACAAAGCAAACTGATCACATTTTTATTCAAATATTCCGGTATGGCAAATATTCCGGATTTAATTTTGCGAAATAGCGTCGGAACATGTTCATCGTCAAATGGCAACGTACCACACAATAAGGCATATAAAATGACACCACATGACCAAATGTCCACTTCTGGGCCCGCATATAATTTACCCGAAATAACTTCGGGGGCTGCATAGTTTGGTGAACCGCACGATGTTCGTAGAAATTCACCATCCAACATCATATTCGATAGGCCAAAATCGGCTATTTTCACGTGACGATTGTGATCGAGCAGTAGATTTTCCGGCTTTAAATCTCTGTGAACGATGCTATGTCTGCAATTAGAAATTCATCGAAAAATGGTTTGATTCATTCAAAAGTATAATTAATGCAAATGATAAATTAAAGTGAATTCAGTTTACCGATGGCAATAATCAACGCCCGAAATGATTTGCTGGAAAAATCTGCGTGCTTCGTGTTCTTGTAGCTTTCCATTTTTGACAATGTAATCAAATAATTCACCGCCCGACACATATTCCATTATCATGAAAATGTCCGTGGGCGTTGAAATGACTTGATACAATTTGATGATGTGCGGATGACGAAAGAGTTTCAAATTTTGAATTTCCCGTCGAATTTTACCAACCACATCAAGCGAACGAATTTTCTGACGATTTAGAATCTTGACAGCCACTTTATGTTTTGTCAGTTGATGTTCGCCAATTTTCACCTTTCCAAATGTGCCCGTTCCGAGTGTGTTACCCAGTGTATAGTGGCCAATTTTGACTAGTGGCTGTTGAGTCGATGGAGAAGGCGACGAAGCATTACTGCGGTCCGACATTTTATTTGATTTATTTTTCAACCTTGACGCTCACACGCAAAATTTTCAAAATGAATTTTGGTTTTTCCTTTGTTTACACGACGACTGTTCAACAAATTATGAATTTGGAAATAGAAAATGTCTCAACAATTTATGTGCCACTATTTGAACATTTGATTTTTTCAGGCTTATCTTTTCGTTTCACTTGTCCGCCAGAAACACAATTAAAACTCAAAATGTATGATGCATTTTTATATTGTTATGACATCATTGTTTCTATTGTCAAATGACAATACTTTGTAGGTGGATTTGCTCTTTTTTCGATCCAATTAAAACAAAAACTGACCCACAATATAATTCAAACAACACGATCGGTCTACCTTTTTAATCGAATGAGGTTAATTTGTTTAAAATTATTGACACGTCCTGCTCCGATGCAAAATAAAATCAACTTCTTGTGATGAAGCAATAAAAAAATATTTCACAAATTTAATGTGTCAATTGAGTGCCTTTTTGTTCTCTCAGTTGTGAATAAAGAAAACAAAGTATCTATATTTATTATATAAATACGCAAGAAATAAACACACTTGAAATGTCAATGGTCAATCACATCTCTGTCAGTGAACGCACTCGCCGTTTGCTTTTTCCTTCTCAACATTTGACAATCGTTCAATGCACAATATTTACCAAATTTTGTTTACATTTCATACGGCTGTTGTGAATCTTGAGGGGAAATCCTTGTATCTCTCTGGGTAACCGTGGAAATTCTCTTTTTTCATATATTTTTTGCACTCAATTTTCAAAAAACTCATTACAATTTGTTCGAATTACAAGAAATATAACGCTTTGACTCATTAAACATGAGTTGTTTTGGATGCTATTGTAAGAATGAAACAATTTTTTTGTTATTTCTTATCTTTCTATTCTATTTTATTTTCAATTTTTGCCATTTTATTTCAATTTATTGATGAGATTTAAATTACATTCACAGTTACTCATTTTAGTTTTTCGTCCATGATATAAATTCAATATAAAGAACCATTTTTAAGTTATAAAAAAGACAATTTTTAATCTAAGCTTTGAGAATACAAATGCTAATCAACATTCAATTCACTGAGAAAAAAAAATCAACTCCGGATTTGTTTTATGACACCTTCCTTAGGTGCAATTAGACGATGATGATACTTTTATGGCCCCGATGCGAGCCCAAATAAAAACAAATAATCGAATAGGAATATTTGGTTGATGTTTATTATGTTTATCTAAACGACAACATAATGAATTTGAAATATTATAGTTTATTGTATCGAATAGAATCGGAACGCACCTTAAAATTTGACAAAATTGGCATATATTTGGAAATTAGGAGCATGAACGCATACATATATGAACGCAACATAACATATTTACACTACAACAATTGAATGCGCTCCTGAATGTGAACTAACAAAACTAGTGCGGTATGTGTGTGTTGCGCTTGGTCTGAATGAGTGAGTAAAGCGCAATTCATACAAGCAATCGTCAAGACAAGAAAGAGAGCGAATGAATAAGCATATTAAAAAAAAACTCGTCTTTCAAATGTATATACAACAATGCATTGTCGTCGATAGTGTGTACAAGCAGTCATAGTAAAAATAAGAGAACTAATTCTAATATTTTTACTAATAAAAAGTGTGCATTCTGCTATGATCTATGTGTAATGTTCGTTTAGTGTGCGTGCGAGTACAATTTACTTTCGACATTTTTTCGTTTTCACAGTCTTTTTCGGGTTTGTAAATCATGTTGTGCATGCAAAATTTGTCATTCTTTGATAAATTTGCGGGAAATAAATTGCAGTGATTTATTTTAAAATTCTTTTTAATGGCTTATTTATGTACAGTTCAATGAATTGATGAAAGACTTTGTTAAAATATCGTGAATCTTATGGAAAATATCGGTGCTATATCGTTATATACATTCTCATATAAGAGAAAAGTGTTTTAAATGGCTTCTAGGTTGACATTGAATAAATTTATGGTGCGAGATTTATAATAATTTAAAAGAAAAAAAAGAGAAACGTGTATCAGTTTAGTTTGATCGGAATCACGGCTGAACTATTTTTTCGTGTGACGAAAGAGTAAAAAATTATTGATGTGTGCGTGTCTGTATGGTGTAGTTTTAATGCAGAAATAATTCCATGGAAAAAGGTTGACGCATAGACGTGAACAAGACTTTAAAATACTCATCAAAAATTCAAACAAAACAGCTTTGTTCGTCTACAATTCAAACAAGTAAGTGGCCTTAATTCACATTTGTTTATCTATTAACCAAGACAGTTGAAGTGTGATTCAAAATGCTTGTTTACTTGTAAAATGCCCCAACAAAATGTTGATATGTGTATCGATCTTTTACGTTGATTACAAACAACGAAACAAATGCGATGTTTAAATCTTGTTTATCAGTTCGTTTGAGCGTTAAGCGACCGATTGCATCGGATATTACGGCAGAATATTGGCCAATTCATTCCAGAAATCGTGCTGTTTTTCGTTATTGTTTTCATGTGTCGGTTTTTCTAGATCAAAATACAGCATGCTCTGTGTCAAAGTATATACATGCACAGCCAGCCACACTACTGTTAAACATACATTACTAATATCGAGTGGGGGGACGTTTTCTCTCATTTTTGGTGTGGTGGGATGATGCGATTCACTTTATTTCTTCCCATTCTTTTCCATAAATGTATTCGCACGACTTTCGCTCCTATTTTATTGACTGAACAGTCACTTTTACTTTTTCCTACGAACAGCCGTTTCTTCTCCTTAATATCATGATTAAAGCAACCAGAAAGCGGCAAAGACACATTTCTCAGTCGTAACATGATATTTTCTTTGGTAAAGTTTGCCGTCGTGGTTGCGTTGCGTTCGTTTGTGAATGGATTGAAAGACGTGGTTTCTTTTTTGCTTTCACCCCCTTTTTGTGTCGACATTCCACCACCTCCACGACTACCAATGTCGCCGCCGTATACCCTTACTCCATTTCATGGCGTAAATGTGTGTATTTCAGTAGGGATTCATTTATCGACAACACAAGCAAAAAAAAAACTGGAGCAATTTTTTCGCCGTATCAAAATTCACGTTCGAATTTTTTTTATATACGCTTGATTCATATGTATACATGATTTATTAAAAGCCATTTCGAAACAAAAACAAGATAATTACAGATTGTTTTATGATAATTTGAACTAGTTACTACTTGACGTTTTGTATTGATTTTTGTATCTCTTTTAAAAATAAACGTTGTACTTGTAAAATAGAAAAAAAAGGTTTCTGCGGTGAATAATATGATGTTTTACAATCCGAGTGAAACGTCTTTAAATAAATATTCACTTCTGTGTTTTTACATGTAAATGAACGACCGCTGTGTTTTTTTTTTCAACGATTTAGATGTGGTAATAAATTTTGATGACATTTTCCGTTGCAGGCTTTGCGCCAAACGATGCACATGAAAACGTCCATTCAATGCTTCCGTGCATTATGTTGATCAGCAAAAAGTAATAAATCCAGTCGTTTATTCCGTTTTTTTTTCTCCACTCATCGCAAAGCACAGAGTGGAAAAAAGTTTCATCTCAGTCAGTGCCGAATGATAAAACGTAAAAGTTGTAATGAACGCTTTTGTGTGTTTCAAATGATGACAATAAGCAACCGGATTTATATTTTATTCATGCAAACACATAATTCCTGTGTCTAAAAGTTATGTGCACATATGAACAAAAACTAAAGTATTTATGCAAACTAAATGTGCGCGTCTGAATTTCCCTCGTCGCCGCTCGTTCTACTCAAACTTTGTCCTGCATAAAACTTTAATTAATGAGTTTTTAAAATTCGCCAACTCTGTCACTCCAATTGTGTGACTAATCACTTTTGCCAAAAAATACTATGTGCCATCACATTTGATATTCTTTGAAAGAAGAGATGCCGCTTGAAACTTGTATGACTATCAAAATGAAGGCTCTCCATATATTGAGCATAGAAAATAATTATAACCGTTCGTATAGTTGCGTCCAACAACAGTAGAATAAAACCAAAAAGAAAAAAAAACCCGTATCGAATGAACGATATACGAGTTTTGAAATAGCGTCAGTACCGTACAATGCCGGCTGAATGAAGATTCAGTTGGAATCCGGTGTTATTTTCGTTGGTAAAAGAGAACGGAAAAGAAGGAAAAAAAGTGCGCTAGCGAAACAGAAGGGAAAATACTATGGCAACTGTTTGTCAGACACAGAGGCGAGGGTAAAATATTTTGTGTCATTTATTACAGAGTAGGGCTGTTGTCATGAATGTACCGTATGCGTACGGCAAATTGTGTTCAATGTTAGCTGAACGTCGATCCCTTACAATAAACCACTTTCTTCTATGTATTATTCTCGTTTCAACCGAACTGGAGTAGGGAATGTCAAACATGAACACCACCATATTCTACAATGCGTACGCTCAAAAGTGGAAGGATAAAGTTGGATGGAGTACAGAGAGAGAGAGAGAGTAGGGGAGAGAATGAGAGTGAGAAGCACATACAAATACAAAAACTGCTTTCGATACGCAATGTTTTCATTATTTTGGTTGTTGTTTTTTTTTCTCTCTTACTCATTGTTTCGTTTCAATAAACAAAGTGTATTCGGTAATAGTTCTGAGTCAGCAAATCGATGTATACACGACGGCCAATGAACTTTGATTATCAATTCGTTGCATTCGCAGCTTTTTTTCTTCTGTCTATCGCGTTTTTATATGTCCAGTTATCGTTATCGACTTCATTTTGAATAGAATAGAACGCATAGTAAATTTATTGTTCAATCAATTACTAGCATGAAATGAAATTGATAAATTATATTATAATGATTTGATATGATTTGTTTGTTGGTATTCATGTACAATAAATACATTCTGTTTGTGAGAGAAACCGCAAACAAGTGAATCCATTCGAAAAGATGATTAAGAAATAGCAAAGACAGTGAAATTTATTGCATGTGCACAATGATTGTGTGTGGTGATTTGAAATGTTGTTGTTTCCAATTTCATTGATGGTTTGAATGAAATTTTATGAATGGAATCGCTTCAAAAAACACACACAATTATATCAATCAGATGATCAATGGATCCAAGGCGAGCACGTGGTGTGTGTTGCATGTTATTGCTTGTTGCGTTACCACCACCATCATCCACCACTCTTTTCAAATAATGTGCCTTTGCTGTTGCTCCATACAAACGATACCGTAAGTTCTGACAAAGAATTGTGCTAAGATGTCTTTAATCTAACCCCCCACTCGAACGAACACGTCACGCTGTACAAAGAGATATGAATAAGGTACAATGAGTGGCTCGTTTTCCATAGTAAAAGTGTTTCCAGACACACCGTATCGCATGCATTTCTAGTTTGAACAGGTGTTTTTTCGAGTATTTAACGGAAACGTGCTCATTCTTAGAAGCTGTTATTGTGAATGTAGCAAAGTAAGCATTCTTTTCGTTTATCTTCTCGAATTCCGCCGGGGTCATCAATGCTAAAGATGTTTAAAAACAATTCGATTTTAAGTGGTTTTATTTTTGTGTGTGAACATGTTACAATGCCACTAAATGCATCGTCATAAATTTGTTGATTTGTTTTTTTTTTTAACCTGCGGGGATTAATTGCAAAGTCGGTAAGCGAATTGCCGACACAATAGCTTTTATTGACCTGCAACCCACTTCCATTTTCAACAGCAAATTATTATTTAACGGAATGATGTGAATTTTACTTAATTTGTACATTTTGATTGGTCGTTAATGAGCACAAACGGAATGTAATATAATAATTTTTGTTGTTTTTATTCAAGCGTACGCCATACAGATTTTCGCCGTACAACCACACACAGTGAATGGAGAGCTATGACGACTAATTTATTCCAATTTGCTGTGCTGACTCTTATTACAAACATTTTGCATACAATTCAAATGCAATAACCACAAGTCAAATTGAATTTCGACATCGGTTCGTTTCATTTTTGTTTTAGTATATATCTCTCTTATTTTTCGTTGTCGTTTTCTGTTCGTTAAATGATTTAGTGCTATTTAAAAGTGACTGTACTGATTTCTTGGAATTTATCACCTGGGTTTTTTTTTCTCATTCAAATGTCATTTGAAAAGCCAGATTTGTGTATTGACTGCATAATAAGCGACGATCCACTTTCGAAATCGCCTTCATCTTTTGACTTTATTTTTATGATTGATTTTTGAAGTACCAAACAAACATATGTGTTTTTATATTCAGAAAAGGAATTTGAATATACACAATGTTGTTGTTGTTTTTTTATTTCGATTGATGAAAACCGGTTTGTTCTCTTCGTATTTACACAATGAATAATATTTCGAATGTGATAATTGAGAAGAATAAGTCTTTATTCCTAAAAAATGTCGCAGAACTCACGTTCAATGTGTTTCAATCGGATGTTTAATATGCAAGAAAAGTGCAAAATAAAAAATATATATGATGAATCATTGAAATTTCCAGGAAAACGTTGATTGCTTTATCTCGACTGACAATATTCTGGACTTGATTGGCAACTGAGATAGCTCTCAAATTTGACATAGAGTTTGTATGGCCTAAGTGATTTTGTCATGCATGAAATTCGATTCAAATAATTTAAAAACGTCATCATATGGAATGAAAACAAAAATGCCACTCCTTAAAATTCAACGGGGGAACAGCCTATGCGATATTCGAAAGAATATGTGAGACTTTTGTTTTGTTCAGGTGCTTATTAAAATATCTGAAAAAATGAATAAATATTTGTTTTAAAGACTACGAGAGTGTTTAAGTATTCAAGTGACGCAAAAATTGTGCGGCTTTGTTGAATATTCTATGCATCATTAATACGAAAGACTGCTAATAATTTTTATGAAGCAAACCAAAACAGAACTCTTAAATTTTCAGCCAAGTATGAATTAATGATAATTAAATAAAATCGGACAGTGTGTGATAACCAGTTGAAGAAAAAAAATCATTCGTAGAAAATGAGCGAATAATATTTTGTTTTGTTTGATTTTGTTCGGCATAAATGAGAGAGGGCATAAAGCAAATGGAAAAAAATTATACGATACATAACAATCTCGTAACCAGTTCGGTGACAATATCTCATTTGCACGTATAAACACCACATTCACGGATATCTCGATTCAATCGTGCCGCCGGCTACTTATATATTTGTATTTGACTGCTTCTCTCTTGCTTCAACTTGTCGAAAAAATCATCATTGCCTCTTTGAAATTGTAAAAAATGTGAAAAAAAAGAAATCAAGCGAATGCACACAAACAAACAAACAAACCATAAAAAATGTTCTACACACGTTTCTTGCAAATGCGTTCAATTTACATAAAAA
>NW_022201606.1:858605-867345 GCF_009176525.2 Contarinia nasturtii
GTGCAATTAATACCGATGACTGGAATGCAATTAGATGAATATAATGTAAATTGCAGTGAACAATGTTAACGAACCCGCACCGATATATAACGACAATGTGAAAATTGAATATGTCCATTAAGCTTGAGTCAGTTTTGAGCGATTGTCTCGCCACAAAATAACAGATTTCTTATAATACACAGCGGTGCTTAGCACCCAAATGGAATACTAATCACCTCTATTTGAACAGTATATGAAATCAATTTCATAAAGCTAAATCCATAATGTAGACGAACATGAGTTGAGGCAACAGGTAGTGGCAAATGGGAGCCAACCAAAAATCCAACCAATAGAGGAGGGATAGTGAGTATGACATTTTGTGAGTTCCCACTGCAATTGTAAAAGCGCCACAAAGTGCGATCAAGCATGAAAAAAATTCAATTCAATTTCGATTTATACATTTGCCATTCGGCATTTTATTGAATGGCTTCTTTATACCAACTCGTCACCTTTCATATTTGCGGATCTCTCTCGATGATATTTTCGTCTTTGTTCGAAATGATCGTACCTTCTGACCTTCTGCTAAATTTTAAAACTCAATCAGTTCTCTCTTTTAAATTTAATGTTCGTGATCGAAAAGACAACAAAAAGAGAACGCGCATTCACGAATTTCATGCGAACGAAAAAAAATTGTAAGTAAAAAAGGAAATTGGGTCAGCCTTTTTGCAGGCACGTTCGAAATCAAGTATATTCGGATGTGTGTCGCAAAAAGTTTCGGTTTTTTTGGTATTTCGGCATCGTGATACTCATTCGGACCAATAAAATATTGAATACAATGCAACCAGAAGAATATTAAGCATTCTTGCTACATTGTAGTTAGTGTTATTTTCTTATTGAATCAGTTTTATGATGTGTATGCGGATCTATATGCCAATTCAACCGTTTCATATAGTAAACGAGTAACAAACAACAATCCAACGGTACATAAGCCATGAATCATGAACACTAAATTGGGCAATCGAGAAAAAGAAAAATACGGCCCGTAACATACTTTTCGAGTTCATACGATTCTATCTTATGTATGGGTTTTGTTAGTTTTTTTATTTTATTCATTTCGCACGATTTGCCATTACCACTCTATTTCTCACAATAGCCCAGAGTCGATCATGAATAAAAGAAATCGCATTGTTACAAGTGCTTCTGACATCGGTCTCTCTTCACCGTTGCCGTGGTATTCGTCGTCGTCGTTGTCGTTCTTATCCGAATTCTTTCTTCATCGTAATTCACTTTGCGAACCGTTTTCATTATTGCGGCTGTCTTATACACTTGCGTAGCAAACGATCAACGTATATGAATTGGATATGAGCTCGCCGAGAGGAAAAACAGTAAATTAAATCCAAAACAATGCGCACTTATTTATTATAAATCAAACGGTGCAGCCACACAAAACAATAACATTATAAATATTCGTTTACCTTAAATGCATTGCGAATAGCACATATTCTCTCTCTCTCTCTGTATGTTCATTAGCAAATAATTTAGAGAAATATTCAGAAGAAAACGAAATCGATCATATTTGGTAAAACTAAAGAAACCGCTGCTTTAAACTTGTCTTTGATGAAATTATTCGAATGTTTATGATTCGTTTTGATTTCTGATTCGTTGTTAGCACTATTACGGTCATGTAAATGTGTTGGTGTTTATGGTTGTGCTTGTGTCTTAAGATGTTTTTTTTTCTTTCTATGGTTCGTTTGTTTCTTCGGTGGCGATCGTTAATGAGTCTAACACGTACCAATGAAACGAACACACAAACACCAAGATAACTGCGCATTGCTTCAGAAATGTTAACTGGTGTCGTAATGATCCAAGAAACAACTCTCTGTATTTTCCCACATCGATCGTTAGCTGTATTTCGACAGCAACAAAACGACGACGAAGAGAAGAAGAAGAAAAACACGCTAAGTATACCATCAAAGTGAGTACTCATACTTGTGCAAACGTACTCTCGTTTCTCTTGTATAAATCCATGAAATTCAGCACAGTTCGGTGTATGTGTGTTGTATCGAGTTATACAGTGGTACTGTTAATGCTATTGCTGCTGCTGTTGTTGTTGTTATGTGCGCTCAATTTGTTGGCCGAAGAGTGAATAAAATTTGTGTAATATGGCACGATCAGTTTATATATTGTTCCACCACAGACTGGAGGTAGGATTGGTTTGGTGTGTGATTTTTGCCGTTTTCACCAAAAAGAGAAGAGACAGAAGCAATAAAAAAAAATGAAAACAAACCCTACGATTGGGAAAACTTTTTTCCGTACTTTTGCTTGGAATTGAGTTTTGATCGATGGTTGATTGAGTGGGTGCAATTGCGGGTCGAATGAATTTTTTTTTCTCGCGTGTGTGTACACTTAACAGTTTGCTAATTCAAACGTGTAAAACAGAGTTCAATAATTGTACGGCTTTAAATTAACGAACGATGATCTCTGCGTTTAACCAAATTTCAATTTACACCTTCAATGGATTTTTCCATACGCAATTGTCTAGTGGTATTTATGAAAAAAGATGAAAAAATTGAAGTGAATATACATAGTTTTGAATTAAATTGAAAGTAATCCTTGA
Source organism: Contarinia nasturtii (assembly GCF_009176525.2). Classification (NCBI taxonomy): domain Eukaryota; kingdom Metazoa; phylum Arthropoda; class Insecta; order Diptera; family Cecidomyiidae; genus Contarinia; species Contarinia nasturtii. The sequence continues at coordinate 861,202 of NW_022201606.1, forward strand.
GAAAAAGAAACAATCGTTAACGTACTTTCACTTTTGCTACAAACGGAACTGAATTGATGCCACTTAAATCAATGCAAATAATTCATCAATCGATGAATTAAAATAAACGAAAAAAATATTGCCAATTACAAAAATAGATTGTTTGGAGGTGACTTTGTAAAAAGAAGAATTCGATTTTTTTCATAGAAAAAAAAAATATCTTTTCAAAATATCGTTCGGAATAAATGAACCGAATTTGGGACAAATAAATTCAAAATAATACCCATTCAAAGTCAAAGATTTAAACATTTACCTGTTCATTTATTGAAGCAGATAAAAATAGCTAGCAAATGATCAGATTAAGATCACTTTCTATTTTATGAAATGTTCAAAGAGAGAAGAGAGCAAAAACAATATCCATTAAAGTGTCTTATACAAACGAACGATTGTATAGCTAAGGTTATGCTGTGTGTATGTATCGGTGTGTACTGTTTGCATGAAAACGCGTTTCACTTCTTGTTGCTCGTGTATTTCGTTTCATTATTTTTTTTATATAATATCAATAAAAAAAATGCTATTTCTTTTTTATTCATATTTTTATTGCATGAAATTATTCAGCGTTTACATTATTAGTGAATAGTTGAAAAGTCGGAAATTTCCTGTAAATTTTATAATTTCAATGCACTTTTTCACTTCGACTTTTGAAAGCGATAAAAGTCATAAGAATTGACCTTTACAGTGGTTATTAATTGGTACGCTGAAAGCTTGTGCTTTCGATTTTCATGGAAGAGATTGCTTCGTTTGGAATGATCGACATTGTTGTTGCCGTCATCATTTTCAACGTGAATTTCAACAAGAGATCTCACATTCATTTTCGTGTATGTACTCCGTTCCTACACTGCTGCCACACGGTTCGATCTTAGAAAGTTGAATTAAATGATCTGGAATTTTGACTTATAAGAAAGCCGTGTGACTACTTTCTCTTTGCTGCAGCTAAATGCTGACAGTGTGTATACTCTGCGCTTTGCTTCAAAATTCAGCCTCGGTCCATCGGCAGCGAACAGCACGACACCAACAGAAAAGAGTTTCAATTCATATTCTATATGGGAATTTTGTTATTTACCATCGTAATCGTACATTTTAATTGCAAATTTTGAATACAGTTGAAGTGAAAAAAGAAGAAAAAGAAGTAGCAAGATTTCGTGACGCAATTGCATAATACATTTTCAACTACTGAATGGATTGAAATTACGACCGCAATTCGCTGGGAATGTAAATTGAAACCAAAAACAACAACAACACAAAAATCGAACACATTTTTCTGCCGTTCAGTTATAGTGATCTTGTTTCTTGTGGTCTATCACATCACACAGTAAATGACAAGACAAAAATGCATACACACACTTTTTAAGCGTAACGTGTGCACATCAATTTAACATTGTCGAACACTATACACAACTATTTTCGTTGAAATTAATTTCCATTTGAATTATGTACTAAGGAGAAAACGTTAGACTCCCACCGTATGAAGCAATGAACCCAACATTCGTCAGTTGATTTTGTTTATTTTCTCTTCCATGTTTCCTTTTCACTTTTCTATTGTTTCAATCATTTCCGCGATTATTTCTGAAACGCATCGAAACAAATACACGATGATATTCTCCTTGGGTTTTCATTTATTGGTGTTGCGGGTAAATTCCCAATATGTTCAATGTGATCTTTCAATTTTGCATTTGAGCGTTGTGTGTTTGTGTATTGTTTCACTTGGATAGTTATTTCATTCATACTGTGAGTGCGCCGAACGAATCGCATTCTCGAGCATTCAATGCGTGACAACATAAAACGATTTAACGAGACGCAAACAAATAACAGTTGCATATATATTAGCGGTTCGGTAGAATTATATTATGAAATACGTAGCCGAACCAATTTTGATGAACGACGAAACGAAGTGTATGGCGTACAGCAATACATATGCTATTGCGAATGAGACGAAACCGTTTCGTATTAGTCAGCTAGCAGTTAGATTAAGCATTGTGCCATACGCTCATCTCAGACCCTTTTTTTCTATTTTGAATTATCGTTTGTTGTTAATAAACATATTGCTTTTATTTTATGCACTCCGCAGCCAATTTGTCCAATGAAGCGTTCGGTTGTGTGAACATATGTATGTGTGTTTTGGTGAAAGAGTGACTATTGGATCAAAATAATTTCAGTTCAACTGGTTTTCGGCTCAAACATTTTCTCTTTTTTTGAACTTGCACTCAATAGAATACAAAAAAGAATAGGTTGACCTGAATCATAATAGACAAATAAATGTGTCAGAGTATCAACATGTCGAAAAAATGAATTCGCAAAAAAATAATTTGAAAAGAAGTGTAAAGCAAAATACTGAATCAAGAGACTGTTTCTCAGAGCAACATATGTAAAGAGGAGCGCTCTGAAGAGTAGAGTGAAGAGCCAAATATTAAAAATATCTAAAATCATAATATTATCAATTTCAATAACTTTTTTTAAACTTTTAATACTTTACGCCTCACTGAGGAGGAGCTCAACAGTCTCTGATAATAACTGACTTTCGTAAAAAAGTATAAATGTTCGAAATCATCGCATCTTCGATACTCATTAAATCAAACACATATCGTATGTGCGTTGATTCGAAATATGAAATGGTGAGAGAGAAAAACTCATCTCATGTCCTGCTCTAACTTATGGAAATTCCTATAGAGGAGAGTAAGATGTGAGATTTCATCTTATCCGTGCATATTGCAAATTCCTAAAGTGTTGATTTACGGCACATTTAATTGTCATGATTCATGGCAAACGATAAATATATTTGAATTGAGTTCGTCTTATTAAAATTGTTTTATGAAGTATAATAAATCACACTCTGTTTCCAACAGTGATTAATTTGGAAATTACATGAATTGCCATTTACGCACTTAATACTGTTGGCCTAATCTCGTGCGTAAACAAAAAACCCCCAGAAAAATGGACGATAATGACAACATAATCGACGTAAGTTAGAATAGTTATACACAATCGTATGACACATTTTGAAAAAACAGCTTCATATTGAATCACACTTCGGTCGAATTTTGACTTTTTTGACATGATATTAAAAATTAACATTTCTTTTTATCACAATTTCTTTTATTTAGTTTCAAAAAATGAACTTTTCACCGTTCACAACGCAGTTTGCCGGATTGCCAGCCAATTCATCGCTGCATCAATTTACAACAGCGAAATTCGCACAAAATCTGACTGCATCGAATGGACAGGTTGTGAGTTTGGTTTCGGGCACCGATGGAAATGTACAATTTCTGCGTTCGGTTGATGGAACCACCGCTAATTTTCCAACACAAATTCAACAAAATGCGCCAACGAATATATCACATGCGCAGACGTTTATATTGCCAATCACGATGCCTGGCGAAAAACCCGGCGATGCCCAGCAAACAGTTCAAATTCAAGTGTTGAATCCGAATCAAATTCACCAAGCACCAAAATATCAAAACATACCCATGTCGTTGCCGATTCAGGGATTTCCACAACAGACGGTGCTCACCGTATCGATGCCACCCGAAAGTGAAATGCTCCCAAATCATGGTTTACCCGAAGGTGTTACAGTATTAGCAGCTATTCAACCGCAAGACTTACAGTTATTCGCTCAAGCCCAACCACAAATGCAACAAACAACGGATGGAACAAACATTCATATGACAACTGATGGCAACATGAACAATTCCGTTAAAGATGAAAACGAAAATCCGTGAGTTGTCGATTATTTTTTTTGTTTGTACACAAAGAATAAGGTTTATCTCTATTTCAACCAAATAAGTAGGAAAGTCACAGCTCATTTTGGGTACAAGTAGAGCATTACCTTTCTCTATCTCTCTCTCTGTGATTATGTTAGAACAACTTATTAATATTTTTATTTTGTTTTTAAATTTTAGTGCATTAAATCCGATAACCATAAAGCAAGAGCCATTTTGGGGACAAAATACGATCACAACACAGCAAAGTAATGACATCAATGATTTCATCGCTCGTCAAGGAATCTCAATTAATTTGCAACCATACTTAAAGTTCGACACAGATAATATGCATGTTAAACGAAGTGATACAATAACAACGGACGGCATTGTTATAAAACAAGATCCGGGATTGGGCGAAATTGAAAACAATAAACAAAAATTAATCGAATCAATTCAAGAGCAAACGCATCAAGTATTAACACAAATCCAAACTCAGCCACAACATTTACAATCGAACGATTTGCAATCACAACAAACGGAATCAATGATAGCGGAGCCAATCGAAACAAAGATTGAAGTGGATGCCAATGGTAAGGTGAAAAAGAAGCGAAAGTACAAGAAGAAGCCACCGAAGCCAAAACCACCGAAGCCAGGTCAAGTGCATATAGCAACAGCACTCGATGGAACCATTCTTTTCTGTTGCCCTGAATGTCAAATGGCATACGCTGAAAAAACTGATCTCGAACAGCATTTAACTGTGCATAAAATTGGTATGTATTTGCAAAATTTATTATTTTATTGATATTGATACTGGATCGGCGGTAACACATTTCATTTTGATTTTATTACAGAACGCAGATACATTTGCGATATTTGTGGAGCTGGTTTGAAACGAAAAGAACATTTGGAGCGTCATAAATTGGGGCACAGTCCGGAACGTCCGCATATTTGTAGCGTGTGTAAAAAGGGTTTCAAGCGAAAAGAGCACCTGAATCTGCATTTTGTCATTCATAGTGGCGATAAAACGGAGGTTTGTGCCAATATATTTCCGCTATGGCTCACAGAAAGATAAACATTAATTTCATTGATTTTGTTTTATTCAGATCTGCGGTGAATGTGGAAAGGGTTTCTATAGAAAAGATCACCTTCGTAAGCATACTAAAGTAAGCGACCACCAAATTCCTTTTTTGAATATTGATTCTTCAGTTTTAAGCTAATTTCGTTTCTCTTCCTGCCCGCATAGTCACATATAACGAAGCGACTGAAAGAGGAGATGAATGCACAGGCCCAGGCACAAAAAGCAGCTGCAAGTCATGCAAATGGAACCGCCAACGCAAATAAACTAACGAATGTTACAACTGCCAATATGATGCCAGTGAACATAACATCGATTTCAATGGCAACAATAGCATCAAATTCAATCGACACAAACGCAATAAAGACCGAACTAACAACTACAAATTGTTCGACCGATGACATACTGCAACAGATTCAACAGCAGCAGCAACAGGTGCTTCAATTGCAAGGCGACTGTCAAACAATTTGCCTTCATGTAAGTCAAATAAAAAGAAACTTTACGTTCGGCTGCCCATGAAATTTAACCATTTTTTGTTTTAAATTAGGTTCCAACGAGCGATAATACAACAGTGCCTGTCCAAATCAAACTACCGCCAATGATGACAACAAGTGCTGCAGATGGCACTACAAATACGGTTGTTTTGCAACCGACCACAAATACAATTTCTACCGCTACTCTAAGCAATAATAGTTTTAATAGTCAATCAACGCTATCAACCACCTCATTGCTACCATGACAACAAAAGTCACCGCAGACCATTCTTCTAGCTAAATCACAAATAGCACACGAACTCAGTCGAAAACAAAAGATCATCATTTAAACAAAACAGAGTGAATTCAATAGTAATTAATACTTTCTTTGTAATTTTGTTTTATACTTTTTCCATGCAAAATGTAGAAAAATGTAATACTCATTTTAACGAAAAAGAACCCGAAGGCTTCACATACGATTTCATCAACAAAATTAGATTATCTTGCAGCGACCTGAATGAGCAGAACAAGTACAGATCATCATTAACATGTAAAGTCTCAATGAATATTCCATCAAAATTGCACAATTGTCGCATTTTTAACTAAAATTTTAAGAGTAAACAACAATACGAGAGTTTTATTTGTACCTTCAAAATTCCTTCGTTTTTTTAATTTAAGACATTATTCTATTTATTATTATGTTTATTACAATTTGCTATACGAAACGAACACATTCTGCCCGAGTAACTCCTTAAAGACATATTTTTTTACCTTTTGTATATATACACGACACTACTTCTATGGGATGTTTTAATTACATTTATTGTAAATTAGGTGTAAGGGAAAATTGTTAGTGAGA
>NW_022201606.1:867745-1099377 GCF_009176525.2 Contarinia nasturtii
TACTGACCATAATCAATATCCCAAGTGGATAATAGAGAGAAAATTTTGGACATTTGGGAAAAGAATCCATTTTGAACGTAAACTTTATATGTTTTTGTCACGGCGTCAATTTTGATGCCATTTTACAGATTCAAGAGTTGCGCAATTTCTTAGTGTTGCTCTTAAATAGCCGCCAATTCATATTTAGCCATGACTGTTTATTAATATTAATTCGATTTATTTGCTCTTCTTTTTCAACAAATTGCTTATTAAAACTGGTTAAAATTCAAATTTTTATACGATAAACGTGAATCAATTAAATGAAATCTTATTCGTTTAAGAACTGAGTTTCGATTATTATTATTTTTTTCAGGGAAAATGTAATTGAGTTTTGAAAATATAATCGATTCAAATTATTTGTTATCAGATAAATTGTTTTTGATCGGGTAAAATGGTAGGAGGTTTGATTAGAACGGGCGTATGATTTTTTTTTTTCGTTCATTTCTTATTGCTTTATTTTCATACGCTAAAATAAAAAGTGCGTGTGATTTGTTTATTTATAATTCTCAAGTTTAAAATCGCTGTTCAATAGTTAATAGATCTGGGGCCATGTTTAAAATATGAACTGATCGTGAACCAAGTCGGTATATGAAATTCATCGTTAGTTTTATGCCGTTATTTCGATTTTTAACCAATTCTAAAAATTCATTGTAATGTACTTCATCGATTGGGAATTTTTGAAATGAACGTCTGTGTACATGATAATATTTGAGTGTTAATTTCGATAAAGATTTTGTGTGCTAAGAAGTGCTCTATCATAGAGTACATGATCACATGCAAGACAATTTATTCTCGAATATCGGATTGATTTGTGATACACCAAATTAATAATCAAATGTTCATATTTCACTGAACGTACTATGCAAAATTAAAAAATGCGTGTTTTTTGTTTTTCTTTATTTATTTATAAATTTTTATTCTTTTATATTTCTCAAATGGTTAATTCTCACCTTTCACATCTCTGTTTATAAAAACTATGATAAATGATTAATAATTAAATAGTTGTTGTTTTTCGTTTGCATTTCTTCTCATACATTTCATAGTATAAATTACTTTTGTTTGCCATTAATTGCTACTTATTGCAATCTATTTCCATACTATTTTTATTTTCTGTTATTTTTGTTTGTTAAAACATAAATCGAGGCATGAGGTTTGTTTCTGTAAATTTTCCCAGAATAATAAGAAAAAAAATGAATCATCAAAGAGACTGGCAGCGCTTATTAAGTGCACTCTAGTGCATCGCGTGCTATTTGGCGATCGTTTTATGATTACCATCAATAGAATTGATTGTTATGGATTGTTACATCGTACACCTACAACAAGTGGTAATAGAAAAAAAAAACAAATGTCAAGCGCTGACAGCCAGTGCAATCTAAAAAAAAGTGGTTGATGTGCTCAGTGGAGTATATATATATAAAAATTGCTAAACAATGTGATTCAAATAATTGGTGTTCTTTGTGTGATTATGGTGTCAACGAAATGACTAACAAAAAAAACTGTAATGAACGTAATCTCTTAATTAACATTGATTAAAGCAATTTTAGTGAATTTTTTTTCGTTCAGAACTTTTGCATTTCAATACATTTGATGCAAGTTCTATTCCCAAAACTATTGATTTAATTAGAAAAGTGTTCGTTATAAAAATGCGCATACTTCATCAAATATGTTCAAGTCTTTATTGTGTTCCATTTATTTAGAAGACAGAATCTTTTTCCAGCCAAAATTCAAATGCACTTCATTATCAATCGAACAAACAAACCTATTTCCTTAAATAATGACTTGCATTAAAATGGTTTTTTCCAACAAAAAAAAATGAACGAAAAACACATTTTCGTGTTAATATTCAATTAATAATTTGGAATAAGTCGTTTGTCCGTTTGAATTTCCAAAAAATGCGCTTTGTTTGTGCAATTTTCATCACCTGAGCAAACCACTATTGTGATTGAAACAGGGATTGTTCCTCTAAGTAGAAGAAATGATAAGAAGACAAACAGATCCGCAGCAATCTTCTCCTTTCATCATTCCACCTCCGCAGAGGAACAGTCCCTGGTGTGAAAGAAACGAAAAGAATATTTGCAAAAAAAAAAACATTTGTTTTCTATGACTTTTCATTATATATTGCTATAAAGTTTTCTATTTCCACTGCATTTTTTCCATTCTATTTCTCTTCTTCTTGCTCATTTCATAATTTCCTTCAATAAAATTCAAACTAAATGCAAACTTATCTTTCTCTCCCTCTTTCTCAATAAAATATAATCGTAATCTTTAATTGTTAATTTTTATTTTAAACTTTAAATTAATTGTTTAATTTGTTGCATCGACCAAGTATGTGCATTAGTCGTTGAAGGAAGACCGTTCACAACTGCACTTATAATATTGTAAACTGCATAAGACACTGCATTCAAAGTCTAATGCAAACACTCGCCCATTACTATTTTTTGCCGAATATGCTATTATTTTCAATTGTTGTAAGTTTTTTTTTGTTTAAATGATTATTTCTTTAGTTTATGTGTGTTTTTGCTCATGAAATTGAGATTTCATCCATAATCTTTAATTGGTTTTTGTTCTATTTTTTAAATGTTTTCTCTTACACATTCTAAAATGATTTAAATTTTTTCTCATTTTTTTTGTAAATGATCTCCAAATGTGTTTTACTTAATTTAGTTTTGAAAAAAAAAATACACATAAAAGAAGGGGGTAAATAAAAGAGAATTGGACAGATTAAATGCGCTAGAAAAATACACAAAAAGCCGCATAAAATACAATTTGTTTACAAGATGATAAAAACTGTATTGTGTTGTGGTTCAACTGAAGAATTGTTTCCCGATGTTTTTTGTTTGTTGCTGTTTTGATTTTGTAAATACTTTATTTTGAAGCGGTTTCAAGAGGTACATGTGATTTTTCATAGACAACTTTTTTTTTTGGATGTGTGTGAAAACACTATTTTCAACACATCAAATGGCCACACAGTATTCAAAACCGTTACTCTAGCTGCGATTCATACGGTTGAAGAATATACAATATATTTTTTTCTGCTTTTATAAAATTTTATGGTGAAATTAATGTTATTTTTACCGTTGTCCAAATAAAAAATGATATGTTCCTCTTTAAACGCGCCGCCTATATGTTTTGTGTCCTTTTTGTTGCACTTTACACATTGATAGAGAACTAAGATCACTTATATTTATAATTTAGCAAAATAATAACTGCTTTCTTGTTGCTGAATACAATTCATGTTATTTTCCGTTCCGACCATACTACACAAAATTAAATTTTCAAAACTATATATATAGATTCTTTTTGATGCGTTCAATTCGGAAATACATGTTATTTGCTGAAATGTCAGCATATCCAGTTGATTCGTGTGTTTTGTTTCTTTATTTCATTTGACAGTTAAGCAACGTTGTGTGAACAAAGAGGAACAGAACGTGCATAGGCAGACAGTTCGGGGAATAAGATTGGATTGGTGTTTAAAGGAACTTGCATCTTCGTTTCTTCGGTAATTCTGGGGGCTCCAATGCTGCCAAAATAGCCTCATCGAATACATTTTTCAATCCTTTCTGTAATTTCAAAACAAAAATGATTTCTTAAAATAGAATTTATACATTTGTTTTAATCTGTCTCACCTGTGTCAATGCAGAGCATTCAACAAATTTAACAGCTTTCAACTCCTTGGCTAATTTCTCTCCTTGTTCCATTGTAATTGGCTTTTGTTTATTTTTGGCGAGCTTCTCTAGAGTTGTATTCTCATCACGCAAATCGATTTGTGTGCCAACCAATAAAAATGGCGTCTTTTGACAATGATGTGTTATTTCAGGCACCCACTACATACAAACGATACAACGATACATTTTAGATTAGATTATATTCTGATAACAATGGAATAACAAGAAAGATGGCAACATGTTTACCTTTTCCTTGACATTTTCAAACGAACTGGGACTAACAACCGAAAAACAGACTAAGAATACATCGGTTTGTGGATATGACAATGGTCGCAAACGGTCATAATCTTCTTGACCAGCTGTATCAAATAGACCTAGTGTATATGGTTCGCCACCGATCATGACCGTCACCGCATAATTGTCGAAAACCGTGGGCACATATTCGGACGGGAATTTATTTGTTGTATACGAGATAAGCAAGCACGTCTTACCCACGGCTCCATCTCCGACAACGACACACTTTATCGTTTGCATATTATTTTCTTTCTTTTTCCTTTTGCTGCTTTACTTAATTTCGCTGCTATTTGCTGTTCGTTTGATTGACGCTATTTGATGTGTTCGGTTTATTGCTTGACCGATTGATACGTGATCACACAATAATTCAGTTCAATTCTATTTTTGAAAGAAAACAAAAAAAAAAAACAAGAACAAATAAATCATATTATACTACATGTATCTTATTACAAAGCAAACTAAATGTTATTAGCCTCAATAGCTTGATCGAAAAATTAATTGTATATTGTCTAGCGTAACATAGCGAGAGAGCCTATTTCACAGCATAGAGAAAAAAATCAACCAAACGAAGAATCTCTATTGAAAGGAATTTGCACTTCGAACACGAACTGGTTTTCTGAACGGAATTTTAATGGTTGTTCCGATATTTAGCTGTACATTTTGCTATTAGTATCACATACGAAGCATATACAACAATCATAGAATGCGTGCAAACATGAAATAAAAAAAAAAACAACATGAAATTATAGTGTGGAACTACGGCTACATTGATACGATGCCTTTGAATGAGCCGATGATGTATTGCATAAACCCAGCATAAATTGCAGAGTCAGTGACAGAGTAACGAGAAAACAAATTGTTCGGCAAATAAAATGTCAGCATTCGTTTTGAGTCACGAAATTTATTTTTTACGAAATATCAAGCGAAGAAGAAAAAAACTACGCAGAAAATGCTTATCCAACATTATTTTTGGTTTATTTTGATAGGCGGCTTTCAATTCGTTTTTGACGCCGATAGCAAAACACGAGCAATTTTATTATAAACTGAATTATTTAGTATATTGGAAAATTCACTGCGGGCAGCATAAATTATCGTCATATATTATAGGATTGTATCGATAAATGTAAACGAACATCAATTGGAATACTACGAATCGATATTGAATCTGAATAAACAAATCTATTATTTATGAAGAATAAACAACACTTGAACGCTTCGTGCGCAACTTGAAAATTACTGTCCATATTTTTGTTCTCACCAATCGACTTCCTCATTTAATTCTTTCATACGTTTTTTTTTTGTGTTCGAGTGTCTATCTCTTGTTCGGGTGTCGTATCTTGACACGATGTGTAACGTTATCGCTTCACTTTCCAATGGCTAAAACTCACATTTGCGGTTTCGCTTGTCGATACTTAATTGACTGTATAATTTCTCTCCGTCTGTCTGAGAACACTGCCCAAACACTAATCTGCAGAATGACAATTTTTCTTCTTCTTCTTCTCTCGGTCGTATTTGATGACTACGTTGTCCACATCAAAAGAAACACATAAAATTAAGCCCCAAAAAATTATCACAAAAGTCGAATTTAATGAATTTTTTTTTGTTAAAACATAGAATAACACTGAACAAAAAAAAAAAAATCGGCGACAGATATTTTCGAACAAAAAGAAAAACACACAACAATTGAAACTTGACGTTGTGGGTACATGTATTAAAAGAATGAAATGCAGTCAGCCATTTTGGATATTCACAATGGTATGCCGTATACACACATAGGAAGAGGCAAAAATTCCATTCATGTGACACCGAAAATGAAATAATAAGAGAAAGACGAACAGAACAAAAAAGAAGAAAAGGCAAAAACAACAACAACTTCTTCTACTATCCTATACACACACACTAAACGGGCGATGATGAAATGAAACCAATCAAAATATGTGTGGTTATATGGAACGGCAACGACATATGTGAGATAGAGACAGAGATACGCGATACGCGCGATACACTCATCCAATTATTTTTATGTTGGCCGCGGATAATGAGAAAAACAGAGCGACACACCAAAGTCACAATACGGTTTTTTAAATGGAATGCATTATCGTATCGAATTTATCAAAGTACAGAATCACATCGTATTTCATATGCTGACAACGCAAAAATTCATTTTCTAAATACCACAAAACTCATAAATGCACGTAACAAACATCTATTTTTCATGTAACACTGAACGCGACGGTAATCGATTTGGATAATACGCATCGAACAAGTAGGAAATGCACACACAAAAAAAAAAGACAATCTTAAAATCAAAGTTTGAATTTAAATATTTAATGAGTCGTACCCGCTTGTTGATTCAATTGGAAATGACCACCGATATATAGTTCTTTTTTTCTCTCTCGCAATTTACTTTGTCTATTCCGTTTTCACAGAATGGTAGTGATTTAGTAACTGCACTCCTTTCTTTTTTTCCGTGTTTCGATTCAATTCACTGTACGCTATACGCTGGGCTGGGCAATGTGATTAAACTTTTGTCGAAATGCACTTTTTGAATTCGTATGTGTCTCGCTACGTCGCGCGTATCACATATAATATATTTGTATTTAATTTAAATTGTTGTTGTAATGAAGTCACTTAAAACGAACCAGAGAAACACATGAGAAACACAGAACATACAAATATAGTTACACACAACAATGAGTGAAACGCACGTATGAACGAGAAAACGATTAAGCGTTCAATGTATTTGTTGTTTTCTTCACTGTATCCACAATGTATTTTTATACTTTTGCACGCACCCATACCAAACCAATACACCAATCCCGCATCGTTGTGTGTCCGCTTTGCATGTGTATGTGTGTGCTGTAGCTCGTATAACACGTATCATATTTTGGTATGTCGTCTCAATACGAATGTCGGCAAAAATATCGCTTCGGTAAATGATGCCGATTTTCTCTGTGTTTGTGCACCACAAGTGCGTGTGTATGAGTGAACTCTATTCTGAAGCATTTGACGTTTTCCATAGACTGCGGCGACAAGTCTCCAATAAATTTGAATTTAATGTTGCGTTCACATAGCTTTTGCTCTCTTTCGCTTGTCAGCAATGCAATTGTTTTGACACTCTTTCGTATTTTCATAAACATTTTTTTTTTCATTGTCTAAACAAATATCGAAATTCGCTTGTCATGCATTTTTCTATCGTATAGTCCTGGTATAAAATTGTTTCGATTGTTTTTTGTTCGTTTGGTATTATTTATGGCTTGAGTTGTGTGTTTTTCCTTTGTTTACATTTGGCGCACGAACGCAAAGTATTGAATGTCAAATGACATTACTTCAAGTGTGCTTTTGGTGACCGGTTCGATTCATATTTCAGTCCGGGATAAATATTTTTTTTTTCGCCGAAAAATGCAAAGTGTCTGAGTTTTGTTGCCACTCTTCTAAATCAAACAAACTAAAGGAGATAAAAAAGCAGAAAATTGTATTGTGTCAGTCGTGAAAAATATTTGAAAAGACTCAGTTGTTTAATTTGATAGCGCGACAAAATGGAAAACAACGAAATTATAATAACGCATCTTGTGAATCCACATTACTTCTACTTTCGATGGGCGAAAGATGAATGTTAGTTTTTTGTGTCTTTGTGTGTCCTTATGCAAATGTTCATTTAAATCATTTTCAATTGTGTTGTATTCACAGGTCACGATGAAGAGTTAAGTATAATGGAAAAGAAGATTGAAAGCATCGCCACAAAAACGGATGTAAATTCCAACGTTTCTGATGGGAATTCTGCGACATCAACAAATACGATCGTTTCAACGTCGTCAGATCCAATCATCAAGGTTGGCGATGTAGTTGGTGTATTTGTTCCGTACTTCCATAAATATATACGTGCGGCGGTTAGAGAGGCCAACGTCAATGGTCATTATAGCGTATGGGCTATTGACTATGGTTTTCCAATAGTGGCAAAGGCTTCGAATGTATTTAAATTACCTCGCACTTTCCAAGGCATGCATATTAAAAACAAACGGATTTACAAAGGTGGCATGGAAAACGTGATGCCAGCTGAAATGAACTATTGTGTGATGGCTCAAAGTGGTGTGAAAGAAATCGTTTCGAATTGGGCCGAAAAGTCAATTGAAGTGTTGAAAAATGTGCTGAAAACGTCCGGCAAAATCAAATTTGAGCATGTTTCGCAACATACGAACCCAATCGATAAAAAACCACATTACTTTGGTCGTTTGATGATACAAAGGCCAGACAATCAAATGGTGAATGCGGTCAAATGTCTTTTGGGTAAGAAATATATTTCTAGAAACATCATGTTTTAAATTTAAAAAAAAATGTCTAACGAGAAATATGAATTTCAGATATGAACTGTGCTTGTTTAACCGAAGGAATATTCGCCGAAGAAATCAAAAAGATTGAAACCATCGACAGCAAGAAGCAGAAAAACTACAAGGTCGGTGATCAGTTTTGGGATACACAGCTCACTCTTACATCAACAAAGTTAGATAATGTGGGTAGCGAAGCCAACCCAGAGCCCTATGAAGCCGAAAGTGATGAAATCAAGGATAACATGACCGAATATATGAGCGATAATGAATACTTTGACGATTCCGTGTCCATGATGCAACCGAAATTGTTGGGTCATTCGAATGGTGGTAAAAATCAACCGCAAACAAAATGTGAAACACCTGTCAAGGATGAAGCAAAACCAAAACAAGAAAATAAGACTTCTACAAAAGGCGGTACAAATATAAGCAATAATTCATCGCAACAGACGCCAACCACTGTGGTTCGCCGTAACATCGAATATCGTAACACACCACCTGATCGTAATAAGGTGCGCAACGATCAGCGTCAATACAATCAAAGAACGCCGCCACTATTTCCACAACAGCACCAGCAATTTCCACAACAGCACCAACAATTTCCACAACAGCACCAGCAATTTCCACAACAGCACCAGCACCGTGGTCCATTTCATCAACCCAATTCAAGTCAAGGAAATTTATTTAGCCGGCCACCTCTACAATTCAATGAACCGCCGTATCATACAATGCCAAATCAATTCAATCGGCAACAAGGCGGAAGAAGACGTCAAGTTCGCAATAAAAACAGTGGATCGCGAAGTGATTCCGGTGAATTTGCGGCTAGTATTGGTCATCGGCCACTCGGTCGCATAAATGAAAATTCTCCAATAGCATCTCCGAATTTTGGTCCAGGGCCAATGAAAGATGACAGATACAGATTCAGAAACTCGAATGGCCAACAAAAAACAGACAAAGAAGTGAAAAATAATAGCGAACCCAACGTAAACAATGCCGAACAAAAAAATCAAGGTAAACCTCGAAATGATTATGTTGCGGGTGCTCCAACGAAGGCAATGTTGCCGGAACCATCGAAACAAGTTGAAAACGGAGCCATAGAAAAAAATTAAAGCAAATGGTAGATTTTACCAGTTAATAAGTTTTACAGTGTTACTTGAATTTGACTTAAGATTTTTATATGTTATAGACGAAAAAACGTATATTCGTATTATCGTTTTCAAAAAATATCATCCTCAATATTGTGCCTGTCCAAAAATGTCCAGACAATTCAATTTTATAACTAAAAAATATGTTATCAATACATTTGCAATTGCGTACTTTTTTGCTAGAAATTTCAAATCAATGCTATTACTATAATCTATATAAAAAAGATCAATAAATGTATTTTACCAAATATTGCTGAAAGTCTAAAAATGCATATAAACTTTGGCATCTGACATAATTATGGTAAGTTTCTAACTCTTAATTGTTGGGAAAACATGTACACATTCCTGTCTGTAAAATGGTTTTTTTACAGGAACGATTTGATTTAATTTACGACTTCAAAGTAAACATTCGATTCAAACATTTATAGTCGCATCGTCGATGTGAAACTCGTTGTCTTATGGTTTCTTCGAATATGACAAATACATGTATATGTTTCAAGTTTCAGACGATGGAACACTTTTCTCCTTCTCTCCCGTTCTCTAGCTCTCCTTTTCTTATCGCACTTTGCTGGATCAGATTTTTGTCAAATAAACAAAAACAGTCGACGAAATGAAATCGTTAGCAGAAAAAAGTCCGCTTTGAATAAAATATGAAATAAAATAGTCGGCAGTAAGTGAAGAGTCGTGAAACGGTCCAGTCGAACTGCGGTTTAGTTTACTTAACATTGTGAAATTGTGAACATTTCAAATAGCAACACAAAAAAATGATACAAATTACACACTTTGTTAATCCTCACAAGTTTTTTTACAAGCGCAAACAGGATGAAGGTAAATTTGAACGATTTTAATTTATTTTTTGAATGAAATGTCTTCAATGCAACTGAAATGAAAGGTGTTCACAATTCGTAGGTTTTGACAAACAATTGGATGATATGGAAGTCAAAATCAAAGGTACCGTTTGCAAAAAGAACGAACACGAAGAGATTGAAATTGGTGACACGGTCGGTGTATTTATGAAAGACTGGAATAAATGGATTCGCGGCATTGTAAAGGAAAAATATCAAAATGGAAGCGCTCATATATGGGCTATTGACTACGGAGTTCCATACATTACACCACTCGTCAAACTCGTTAAACTTCCACCGATGTACGCAAAAATGAACGGAAAGTATCAACGCATCCATGTTGGTGGTATCATCAACTGTATTCCGGCTGAATCGTCTTACGATTTTGAGACAAACGACATGGTTTTTGGCGAACAAGCTCAATGGTCAGCAAAAGCAATGGAAATTTCACAATGTGGCATTGGTCGTGCGATGCAATTAAAATTCGAGGAAGTGCATGAAATAAAGATGGGACATGAAACGCTCATTTTTGGCAATTTAAAAATTCAAAAGCCGGACGGAACATGGATCGACTTAGCCGAATGCCTGTTAAAGGCACAAATGGCAAAAGCAACGACAGGTAGTTGGAATAGCCATGTACTTCGATTAGATTCAATCAAACAAATCGAATGGAAAACGATCAATAATGAACCGATTCAAGCTGACACAAATGTGTCGATTTTTTCAATGGAACGCATGACCATTGAAGTGAATGAGGCTTCAGCAAATATTAACCGGCCGACAAAGAACGAAAATCCTGCGAAAATGTCCAGCTTTTTGGTCCATCAGTACAATAGCGATGGTCAACAAAATGGGAACAATTCATTTTTGAATGAACCGTCGTCTTCACACGTATTCAAAAAACGCAGCATCAGCTCAAGCAGAAGCGTTAAAGGTGCATTCAATTACAATGCAAGCAAATCCATGCAATTTAACATCCATCAAAATCGTAACCGCAGCGATCGAAACGATCTTACTTCCGAGTTCCCAAAAGGTGACACACATTGAACATTCTGTTTTTATTCAATCAACTCATAATTTCCATACATTTTTCATAAAATAGGGTGGCACACCAATGGGGATCTTCGCAATCAACGCTATCGCGAAGAAATCAATTTCTTTGAAGCATCATTCCGAAGACCAAATAACGTGAAAGAAAATGCAAACGATGACGACGCGGACAAATCAACGGAAATCGATAGTGAAAGCAACGAAAATGGCGCTGGCGAACATGTTAACAATGATAAGCCCAAAAAAAACGAATCAACCAACACAATTTCGCCAGAAAAAGTGTCCACTACACAGAAACCGACCAATAACGATGCATCCAATAACGAACAACATAAACAAAGTGCAGCTGAAGGTGGTAAAGACGAAAAATAGTAATTTAGTTTATAAGTATACTTACAAAATGTCATTCGTTTAAAAAAAATGTTTTAATAAGTTTTTCATTATCAATAACATACATTCAGAGACTTTTAGTATTTTGACAAACATGAAACGAATTCATTCATTCAAAAAGTCAATTTTCTCCATATAATTACACAATGCCTAACAATGAATGTAAAAAAAACCCATTTAATTGAATAAATCTTATTAGAAAGAGATTTCATACTTTGTAAGTCAAGCAGCTTTTTCAGAGAGAGCATTAAGTTTGCGATAAAATAAAATAAAAATTATCATTGTTCTCTGAAGTTCGGTTGCTTACCCAATTGTGTTTATAATGAAGGGGAATAATTGTGAGCACCACAACTGAGCCCAAATATATAGCGCGGTATGTATCAAAATTTGATTTCGACATAAAAAGCATTTTTTGTGCATCTCAAAACAATCAATCAATGGGTGAGTAAGTTTGCTGTTTCATATATTGTTGAAAATAAATTTAGGTCATTTATGTGCTTTTGGCACAGTGGCTATTGATTTTTTGAATTGGTTGCTATATACAGCATCATTAAATCGAATTGCATAGTTTTGCGATATGCTGCATTTCACTGTTACTCTTGCATCGCTTTGCAGCTATTGCCGTTCGATTGTTATCTGCAACAATGTGGCGAGCCAATTTATCCAGAAACAATGGCTCAACACAATGCGATTACAACTAAATTGCAAGGATTAAGCAAACAAATAAACAAGCATTGGAGTAAATATTTTTTTTAGTAATAGATGGAACACCGAACTTATATAATATAAATTTTCCAGCCACTTATTGTCCTAGTTTTTGCGCGAATATTTTTTATTCATTTGAACGATGTTCAATAAAACCATTTTCCGCATATATTTTCAATTGCAATCATTTGACGGCATCTGGGCAATCTTTTAACTGTTGCATTTCACTAACATTTCAAACGTGCATTGTTCACATTTGGCGCAATTGTTCAATATTGAATTCACACATACACACACATCATTGATGAATTGAAATCATTCGGTTAACTGGTGCAGAAATATTATGGCAATTTTTACGCACAAACAAAACTCGTTAAACAACATTTGTCACCAATCTCATTCATTCTGGAAATTTGTTATTGTATTGTTGTTGTTTTTTCTGCCAAAACGAATCGAAATCTAAAGTTGAAAAAAAAAACTCTCTTAATTGGAAGGCAAAACATATTTTTCGTTTAATTTATTTAATTTTTCCGTGCTCCTTCATTGAACACATTGCATTTACAAAATTCAAGTCGTTCCAAAAACAACAAAGTGTTGTTTTTAATTAGTATTCCAGTCGATTCTTTCCTTTGTTACTTCAACGATGGGGTTAATTGAAGAGCACAAACAATGCTTAACAGAACCATTTGCAATGTAAACATGAAATTCGCAATGTATGCTAAACTATAAATAGAATGATTTTGTTTTCGTTAGTCCATGATTCGTCTGCGTTTGCACATTCTCATGATCGTCTAATATAAACATGATTGTCGTTTTGTACGCGCGATGCAATTCACGACTCCCTCGATTTGTTGCATGAACAGGAGAAAAGGCATAGATAGAAAATTGCCGGCATACATTTCATCTAAATTGATCGGTCGGCTCGAGTCGAACAAACAACATAAACACGCAAGCAAAATAAATCTTTAGAAGTCAAAATTATTAGCTCAACTACGATTCCATCGCATAGTCCATATCCAAATGGTGTGTCTGTAGCTATGTACATCGATGATATCCATTACTATCACTAAAATACATCGGTTCCGTTGGTGATGCGTCCGCGACCAGCTCGCTTGTCGACCACCGCTATCACTCCACAAATCGATTCAGAATCGGTAATGTGTGTTGATTTCATTTCTCTTTGTTTGTTTGTCTCTTAGCACACAGTGTGTGTGCGTTTGTGTTTGTATCTATATGCGTACACATCACTTTAACGAGAAATATCAGAAAATACAAAGAAAAATTTCACGTATCAAACACATTTTGAATTGAATTGTTTCAGTTTGTTTCGAGCACTTCATCGGTTTCGTTGTTCGCTACATATATAAACGTGAATTTAGAATACAAAGTGTATTTATTCTGTGTGAATTATTACTTCAAAATTTATCTATAAAAACACGTGAATATTATTAATAAAAATTTGCGTACGGTTTTTTTTAATCTGAATTATTAAAAATTTGAAAATTTTGTACTATTTTGTTAAGTTTCTGGAATAAGAGTTCTTTTCGATTATAGAGCACAGGTAGAGAAAAAGTCACTAGCCATTCTATTTCGATAGAAAGATTTCCAATTGAATCGTTGCGGCGAAAGAGTAGCCCTTATTTTTCTCCAAATAATACTGCAACATAAAGTTTTTATGAATAGTTTTTTTGTTGTATTACAACAAATAAACCGTGTGAAAAAAACTTCATGTTGCAGTATTATTTGGAGAAAAATAAGAGCTACTGTTTCGCCTTAACGATTCAATTAAGGATATATTTCCGAATTAAGAACGAATCTAAATTATTCGTAAAAAGAACCAAAGAATTCTGGGAAAAATTCTAAATTACATCGAATTTATCTCGAAAATCATCAATCATTATCGATTCCAACTAATCATCAGTTAAATGACAATTTTCACGAGTATTCTTAGCATAGAGTGTTGAGAACTTGATCTTCATTGAGTGTGGTCACAATATATTACGTCGTTGAAAAAAAACTCATCGTGAAACAAGAGATCATCACAAATGTTACGGCATTCATGTCGAAAGCCATTTGAATTTAACACAATTTGTCATAAATCCTCTTTGTGTTCTGAATTCTAAATTTAGCACTCGATTTTGATTGCATTTCGTTTGATAGAGTTAGACTGAGCGTGATGGGGAAAGCAAGAACGAGAGAGGCTTGCCAAAAGGAAGCATCTATGTATGTAACGCACGTACGGTTATTTTTAAATGACATGAAGTAGTGAATTCGACGAAACACAATCGCAGCAAGAGTAAAAGATGCAATTTTGGAGTTGCAACTCAAGACGCTTGTGTTAAAATGCAGTCGGCTGTAAATTGAACTCAATTGCTCGATTTACACAACGAACAAAAACAAAACAGAATAAATCTAAACTATACATAATTTGTTATTAACACGCGTTCATGTTGACGTATCCGTTTCGATTTCATGTATTCTTTCGTACTTCAAGGCAACAGTAGATTAGACCATTTTTTGCATGCTTTTTTTTAAAAATGATTTTTTACAATTTGTTCAATTGGAATGCCATTCAGTTCAGTTGACTTTAAAATGCAAATGTTTCGCGAGGGGACAGGACACACATAAATTACAACAAAAAAAAAAACAACAAAACAAGTGGTCGTGCCATTTTTTTCGCATATTTAAATGGCCATGCCAAAAAAAACTGTGCGAACTGATAATAAACGATATGATTTAATCCGTGTGGGCATGGATCCGTTTTTGTTGGCCATTTCCATCGCTTAGAAGTAATCATCTTATTTCTTCCGATGATATTTAACAACGAATTAGTGCAAAGCGGCTACTCCTACTGTTGCACCAGACAAGCCGCCAGTTCAATTTATTCATTTTAAATTTGATCTATTTTTAGATCAGCGAACGCTCTTTTCGTCAAAACGCATTTAATAGTGTTGAAATAAACAAATTCGATGGCGCACACAAAAAACACACAAACGATTTTTATAAAAAAAAAATGTAAACAACTCAAGTGCGACGCTGCTATACACGGTCGGACAATTATCTCAAACGGAGTAATATTTACCGTATAATTGTTGAACGCGAATTGAGTTTGTTGTATGTTCTGTTCCGTTTTGTTTGTTTGTTAAATCAATGAACGACGCAAATGCGTTGTATATTCGGACGTGTATATGAAATTCTTTCATTTGGCAAACACATTTTTTTGTGATGAGAACATATAAAATATATATCATAATACAACGAAAATATAATTCACGACAGAGAAAGCGATATTTGTCATGCAATGCGATTGATTGAAAGCGAAGACATTGTTGACAATTTGTGCGGCAAGCGAATCAAGAGGGGTGGAGGCGTGAGAGAAAATCAGCAAATAAACTTTTATTGTCTTGCTTTAATGGAATGAGTTGATTTTTGCGCCACTTAAAATTGTATGCTTTGAGACGCATTTTAATATTTCAATTGAAAGTGAATTGCTTTGACAACCTTCAAATGAAGCAACAGTTTATTAAATTCGAGATACGAAAAAAAGAACCGTTTCAGCTTTCGGAACACTCAATCTATTGAAAATTATACAATTCTTTATTTGAGCATTATGTTAACAGAGCCGTTGCTCTTATTCGCGTCACGTATAATGTGCACAAATATCCGGATTTCCGTTCGATTTGCTTCGAAAATGTAATATAATTAGTTTTTGTGATGGTGAACTCACTAAATAGATGCTGTTAATTGCTTTCCATCGATACATATGTCTATGCCACATGAATGTGGCAATCAATTGCATTCAATACGCATAAATCGAATCGACCGCATAGCTGAATAATGTGATAAACATTTCCCAAATAAATCAGTGCCCAATCGACAAAACTAACTTGATTATATCCTTTGAAGAACAAGAAATTTATTACTGTAACTAATGCCAGCTGATATTTTCGATAACATATGAATTGGTATTATTCAGTTTTCGGTCGATATCTTATGGTTCCTATTATCATTCATGCCACTGTGCCGTGGATTTAATGCGTAGATGGCATGCCGTGAGCTATATTTTGTAGCCTTCCAAATCCGGTATGATGAAAAGGAATAAATAATTAACAAAACGGAAATGTCATCACCACTACCAATCACATATTCGAATCACACGCATCGACAAGAGATAAAAGAATGATTGCTCGTTTGAAAAAAAAAAAAACTAAATTGATACCAATGTGATATCATGCTGTGTGGTGCCAACATACCCAATCTCTAATTTAATGAAGCTTTAGAAACAATATTGGAGTGCGATTTTCTCCCCATCACGATTTTCATTTCATCTTTTCACTTAAACTATTCCAAGCATACGTATTATTTTTAGTCTGTATTTTTGTGTGAAAAATAAAAAAATAAATAAGAGATTGGTCCTGATTCTAGGGCAATCACAGACGCTCCTTCGTTCAACGATATTGTGAACATCACAAAAAGTTTGTAACCATTGAAAAATTCATCGTATGTGCGGTGAATCCGTGATACGAATTCATTTTGACACACATATAATAATCCAACAAGTCAGGCGACAGTGAAAGGTGACACGAAAAGACGCAACTAGCCAAAATAATACGATTAAAAGTTTTTGGAGATATTTTCGAGGTAACATATACGTGATTCGTTATGTCAACGCCACCATTGTCCACATCCATGCCACCCGTACCTCCAGGAGGTAGACGTGAATCGTTTGCACGACGAGCCGAAAGTCTAATCGAACAGGTAAATTTTTTCTTCTTACTCTCAATATAAAAATAATTTATTGATTTAAAAAAAAATACACCGAAAATTGTCCATGTTCTTCTTGTGCTGGAGTGAATTTAATGCTCAATGCCAGTTGAAGGTTTAACTTGGTGACAAGTTTAAACACGTCCTTTATGGCAAACCAAATGAATGGAGCAAATCAATTGGAAATCGCAAAAGAAATAATAATCATAATAAAATGAAATCAAAGAAATAACTTGAACATACAATTTGTCGAAGGAACGAACTGAATTGGACGATTCATCAATGCATATAGAGAATCATGTGCATCGTGTGCGCTGCGTTTATCTTGACCAATTTAGCACAATTGAACGCAATTACTCGAATAGATTTCAAACATCGTTCTTTTGCGTTAGACAACACACAGAAAATTAACCGTTTCAAATAGATTCGACGAATGAATTCTCGAGCAGTGGCTGAAAGACCAAACCCATATAAAATAGAATGCAAAATAGCCATTTGCATGATGTGAATGCATAAATTGTAACAGCAATAGCCATCAATTCATTAGATTAAATTTATTCGCTCATTGTCAAGTTTTGTTGGGCATTTCGTTTAATAAATAACACTTTTATTTAATCGATATCACAGTTACTTGAGATACACGGAACGCCTTGAATTTCATCTTATTGCGCTCAATGATAAATGGAAAGTTACTTTGTTTACATTAAAATCGAATCCGATAGTGAGATTGGTCATGAACACTCTGTATTGTATCGAATGCATTAAGGAAATTATTTATCTGTTTGGAATAGAGTTATGATGGAGACATGATTAATTTCGGGATGAAAGATATCGAGTGTGCCACATGTCATAATCCATGGCACGAACTCACCAACATATAACACACAAATTCGCTTACTTAAAAATTGAGTCGTAAAAACCCTTGGCTTTGGACTAAGCTTGATCTGTTTACTCGTTCTGGTGAAACCAATTTTCTCCTTTTGCCATTTATCTTTGCCAGTAAAATCGAATCCGTGTTACACGAGCGTACAGTTACAACGTGCCTCCCCCATACCACATCGTCTTCGAACGAGCAAAAAAAAGAGAACTCGATGGTAAAGTATGTGACACTGATCGAAATAAAAAGAATAGTTGAACTTTTGTTATCGACATCGATTGCTATGCTTCAATAACTTAATTTTAGCACCGAAACGAGTCAGCAAAAAAAAAATCGTTGTCAAGCTTTTATGAAATACACTCAATAATTCCTCCGGTTTTCTTCGTCATCGACATTATTTTAAAATTCATGAAATTAACTGCTTCGATGAATGGGCAGTTAACTTTTCACTCAGTCAGAAAGAAATAAACATAAAGATAAACAAAATCATCGACGATTTAATTTACAAGCTTTTGTTCGGCAGACAAGTAGCGAGATTTCATTTACGCAATAAAGTTTCGTATTGTTATAGCGATATAAACGGATGGGTTATCCTATTGAATTTTATATGATCGATTGTTTTCGTGCAGTATTTTTTGCCGTTGGTATTAAAGCATGGCTTGATTAATTGATGTTTTTATTAACAGAGTTGTATAATGTTGTCACTTCAATTATTTATGAATGACCGATTATTTGGTTATTTGAGCGCATGTGCTTATAATTTGATTTTTTTCCACCACAAAATAAAAACAATAAAAAAACAACAAGTTTCATCCCATAAAATGGGATACAAACATTTACGTGATGTGTAACTAACACGAGCATTCACAAGAAGACGCTCAAATGAATATAAATGTGTTTTTCGTGAGCTGTGGCCATTATCTGAGTGGGTGGTATAGCTGAGTTGTTGAGCTTGTTACGACTTATAATACACAAGGACATTACACCGTTTTTCCGCATTTATGAGCTTCACCATAATAGATATGCGAAAACGAAAAGTGTGTATGAATTCAATACGATAAGATGGAATGGTGCAGTGCATTCGAGTCAAGTTTGCTGTAATATGAATCGCTTAATATGAAAATTCTTGATCTTATCGAATGTTTATATTTTTGTGTGTCGTTGTTCGTTTAAGCGCTCTTTTATGTATGCTTATTGACTTTTACTTTGGATCGATTCATATTTTATGCTGCAGCAGCCGCAAAATCATTGCTTTAGCGTTTGAAAGATAACGTAAAAAGCCTTGAGGCTATTCGAAATGATGCACTCTTCGGCGTGTGATAACATTTTTTATGAGTGTTATCTTTTCAACGTTAAACGTTTATTTTGTTTCTTTATTAATACTATTAGATATCATCGTTATCCAAACAAACTAAATAAAAACTCTCAAAAGCTCAGAAGGGGAAAAACAAATTAACTAAGTTCCAAAGTGCAATTTTAATGCGTAGTATCGTTCGTTATTGAAATCCATGTATACTAATTTCATTGTTTCCGTTAGTTAATGCTTGACTTAAGCTTGATAATTTGAATTTATGTGCAATAACTCCATTATTTGGTCAAATTTACTTGTCCGAAATTCGGTCTTTCACCCAATTGTTCCTACGAACATTGTATGCATGTGTGGGTGTATGAATAAACTAACAGAATTAAGCACATTTTGATATCAAAGTATTTTTTTTTCTACAAAATAAATGCTTTTCCACCATATAAAAAAAAAACAAAACGAAACTATAAAACATAATGGCAAAAGGTCATCCAACGCTTACAAATAACTCTCTCGTTAAGTATTCTACAAGAAGATCAATCAAACGGATTCGATTTTGTTGTTATCGATTGTTCTTTTCATCGCAGCACGATAGTTCTATCTCTTCAAGTCAATTGACTATTTTTCTGCACACTTTGATATTCTTTTATATTTATCGATTGCGGCTTCATCTATTTGGTATTCTCTCTATTCTATTCTTAACCATTTGCCACTTGTTCGATAGATGTGAGAGCATTTTCTATGCATGTTTCTTCAAAGCAATTACTCGACAGCACATAAGATATCCCATGTGGCTTGAATTTACGACGTCATAACGTTTTCCATTACTCATGTTAGCAATAGAATTTATCCGTTTTCCATCCCTTTTTTTTTGTCTTTCTAAAAGACGAAAGAAACCCGTTTCTATTTTCAAATGGAAAATATTGAAAAGTTAAACAAGCGAGAAACAAATATTTCACATCGTTTTATCATTTGCCAGTAGAACAAACACAATTTATAAGTTACATAATCACATCTTGGAAAGAAAGAAAAATCCAAATAACACAGACGAATGAAAAAGTATTGCTGAAATTAGATACGGAATTCATTTTGTCTTGAAATCAGATGAAAGAAGGGAAAAAACCAAAAGTGCGCTTGATGACCTGTTCTATTTTGTAATCAATTGCTTTTAAAGAGGTGTCATATGAGATGAAACAAAATCAATTCATGTTTTGTTCCGTCGTTGTTCAGAGTATAAAATTTGATGTACGTAAACACATGTGCACGTGAATGGGGCAAAAGAACAGCGCGAACCTAGCTCAACATACAAATATCGATCTGATGTAGCATCCAAAAATCGCTTCGATTCACTGCTATCTTGGCTAAGTATGTCTTAAGCTTAATATGTATATACCATATCAGCAAAACGCAAACGAAAATTGAACGCAAAATACGAAAAGCTGCGATAGCAAAATGAAACAAATTCTTTTGGAAAATTTCAACGACGAAACAAAAAAAAAAAGTCCACAATTCAATTGTGTCTGCTGTTTGTTTTTCCTTACCGGAGTGGAAAAACAAGAGAAAATGAAACAGAAGATGTGTTTGTTTGTGAAAAAATATTGGTCACAAATATTTTTTTTTTCCCCAATCGCAATGCATACCAAAAATGGTCTGCATTGGCGCTAGACATGGTAAATATATGGATAACCATCGATTCGTATGACACAAGCTCCGCTACGGAGTTTTGACTGTTTTCTATCCACAACAACATAACGTAAACATAACACTTTACTTGTTTTGTTTACTAAAATTGTTTTGCGACGTTGAACCGGCGGTGCGCCGCTTCTGTTTTCCATCCACCCTCCTCTAATGCACATCAGCTGAAAGTAAAACATTCAAAAGTCTATTTCATATAGAAAACATGCGATTTCGTGTTTGCACATTAAGCATTTCCCCTCCAACAAAATGTATTCCGAAGTCGTCGTCACTTTTCGCGCGAAACAACGAGACTACCCGATATGCGCACGATCTATTACACTTTCTCATCCAGGATAAATATTATGAAAGCATCCCAAAGATTTCATTCAGTCAGATTTTGGCATTCATCCAGATGAAAAGTGCGTTTCGATACAAAACCCAAAAACGAAAGTGATAAAAAAAATCAAACAAAAACAAACATTGAACTTCATTGATATTCAGTTAATTTGAGCAAGAAACGATAAAGTTTGCATAATAATCTAACGTGCTTTTAGGCTCAGTCAATTGTAAACTTCAGCCGACTCCGTTGTTTTGTTGCGTATATAATACAGTTGGTGCGGACAGACGCTGTGTCGGGATTTAAATAGAACGCAAAATATTTGGGTGTTTGTGCGTATTTTCTTTTATGCGTCACATTTAAACTAAAAAGCTTCCCACGAAAAACGGCTTTTACTTTGGCTTTTATTTTATATTGCCCAAAATTTCACAACAAATTAAGAACATTCATTTTTAGTGTGGTGAAAGACGAAAGTAATTAAAATCATTTTATTGGATTTTTTTTAGATTTTGAAACGGATTTGTGAATAAAAAGTAAAAAAAAAAAGAAATTGTAAAATTCTTGCGAGATAAAAAATCATATAAAAATAAACCATGGAAACTAAGAATAATAGCAAACCAACTACGCCATTGCACGGCAACCACAATCATCATGAAGATGTTGTTAAAGTTAGTATAACTTTTTGTAATTTATTCCAAGCTTTGTGTGTGGGATCCATTACACCAATGTATTTTAAATATTCCACCATATACAGAGATACATTTCAACCATATTTAAATGTTTATGTGTTTTTATAATAAAATGTTATACAAATTTCTCAATTTTCGAAACGTTCATTATTAAACTCAAATGACACATGATTCTCATAACAATAGTAATCGCATAAATATATGTTTAATGACAATCGCCAATAAAATGGTGGGGGAGAAAGAGGCGCCTCGCTTCTTCAGTAATCATAACATTAAAGTCAGTAAAGGAATGCGAGAAAATAAGTCATGGCTGGAGGGGTGAATTTTTTTTTATTTGATTCAGCTGTACAGGAAAACTAAATAAAATAAATTTCCACTATGACAAAGAATTTTGTGAGCGCGCAGATTTGTGACTATTGTTCTATGGTGAACTTCGTTCCAATATTCATGTGCCAATTGATGGTTATGATAATTATTATGATGTAGAAAACTAGGCGAACGACGGCTGTTTATTTTTGTTTTGATTTTTGCAATATTGTGAAGCTCTGTGTCTATCTCTCCCTCTGTTTTCGAAACGGTCGAGTGCAGTGAACTGAATATGCTCGCATTGCATAGTTCTACATTGCGAATGATTGTGTTCGGTTTGAAAGTGGATGGCCCTTCTCAATCGCAATGTTATGCTCTACATTGTATAAAGTGGACTTGGTGATAAACTACATGTTTGTGCTGGGAGGCTCGGCATTGTCAACGTAATGGTATTGGGATGGAGTGAATCTTTTGTTCGATACAAAGCAATCCTCATCCACCAATCATATAGACAAATTCGGAGACAAAAAAAGATTACTGCATTTTTCTTTGCGATTTTCACATTTTTTTGTTCGTTGTTGTTGTTGTTGTTGTTGTTGTTGTTGCATACTTTACTCAAAGCACTTAATGTCATAAGAAAAGGAAATCAGACGAATCAATTGAACATTCCATTTTTGAATGGCACTTTTCGCAAAAATGTTGTTCAATCGAAATTTGTTTAGGATATTGGGTCGAAAGATGTCGAAAATGTGAATCGATTTTTGTCTCAGACATTTTGCTATAACCAAACACACAAAACCATCCAACGCATCTGTTCGGATGGGATAATAATTGTTATTTTACCCTCGTTCGAGTAATGCGCAAGTATAGAGACATACCATTTTGCATATTAAGTAGGTTTTCTGTTTTTTTTTGAACCAAACAAGATTACCATTGAATGGAATTGGATGGCTTTCAGCTCAAAGTGCTTGGTTGCGATAGAGAGAGAGAGAGAGAGAGAAAGAAGGAGAGAGAGAGAAACTTTAAACTTTGAAGCTGTTCTGCCACAAATGATTGGATAAGTTTGAAAAATAAAAGGCTTTATTACGAGGTCCTTACTTGGCGTAATATTTTACAGCACATAAATTCGTTCAGTACATACTTTCCATCGATATCTTCTTATTTTTTTTTGTTTTTCACATGGCTACCCTCGTTTATTGTTAGCAAATCGCGCATCACATCATTTGTCTGAGATTTTTAAATTTGGTGACATGTCATAAAGATAAATGAAAACTACCCGAAACCATAAAAGAAAGGCAACGAGACACACTTCTTTTATTCTCGCTTACATTGCATTGCAACATTGATTGACTACGATAAAAAGCACAATTGTAACGCGAGCACAAAATATGGCAGTAAATCACATACTTGAGAACTGGATACAAACTGGCGCATTCAAAAAGCGCCCCCAGTCAATTTCAATTGATGCATTCATGTTGATTTGAATAAATTTACATGACAACAACATTTCAACAAATCCAGCGCATTCAATCACCAGTTTGATTGAAATGCATACGCTTCATAAAACTATACATTCGCTTTGAATGTGTCACATTCAGTCGAACATTTTAATCTCATGTGAATCGAATGATATGCAATATTATTCGCAGTTTGTCCATTCAACGTCTATTTACTCTAATTTATTTTGATTGCTGATTTTATAGTTTTGATTTATGCCAATAAATCGATTTCTATCTAAAACCATTACAATTTTTATGAAATTGTTTCAAATGAAATGCCATGTGAATACCATTTTCATATAATAAAATGTATTCGAGTCAAAATAAAACAAGGAATTGTTCGTCTCTGATATATTTGCCTGCAGTCATTGTTAAAACGAGTTGGCAAGTTTTCAATCCAGCTTTCTTGCAAAGAATCTATATGTTTACGCTTCAACGAGTTTTTTTTTGTTATTTCGTTCGTCATGCGCTTGAGTAAATGTGAAAAAATGAACATGTTACAGTGAATGTGAACTAGAGTGTGCTCAAGTATGCTTTTGAAGAGATTGCATTGCTTAGATTAAAAGTCAAAAGGTATTCAAAGTGCGAACGATGGTTTGCGAAATGAAAAGAAAGTTTAAAAGCTCTCTGATGCAGAAATTTAGATGAAAATATCTGTTGCTTGAAGGTTTCAATTTTTTGTTGCAGCCAATGTAAATGGAAAGGAGAATCTGGTTCGGAAAATTGCAGCAAACTTTAAGGTTCATTTAAAGTCTTTAAGTTGAAAATTGGACGAAATCCTTGGAATAATTCCAGCTTTAATTGGCCCTTGAGAATTAAGTTTTTTTGCTTCACTGTAAAAAGTGCTCTGGGAAGTTGTGTATCTATTTCAAAGCTGGAATTATAATAAAGAAAGGAGCTAATTATGTCGTCTTTCGAATGAGTGCGGTTTCAGTTTATCAGCTGCTATCCTTTGAAACCCCTCCAATCAGTACTTCAATTTTGCTCACCCATTCGTTTTCTAAATTCAGAGCTTTTATTCCATTTATTAATAAAAAAAAAAACATGAAAAGTAGCTTTCAACCCACCTTCATTTTCTAAGATGTGTTTCACAAGAAATGGAAAATCGAAATTTCTTAAATTATACACAACGATGCGAGTCAAATTAACCAAAATGATCCAAATGACTTTCATTCGCAGCATTCAATTTATAATTGAATGATAATCGCGAATTGACGTCAATTCCATTTAGTGTTTGTTATCAAGCGGAGAATAAGTGTCTTCATCGGAGAATATGCTTTCGATTTTTTCCATATTACACGTTGCCACATTTTTCCATTTAATAGCATCAATATATAAATTGTATACAATTTTTTCTCTTTACTTTTCCTACGGTTCTAATCATATTACTTTTTTTTCATCTTGTCGCAGAGATATGTTGTGAGCACAGACCGAAGCGGAGATATTTCAGTGACAGTTCAGGTAAGCATTTTATGTGAAAAATTGAATGTACCCAAGGCAAATGAAGTTCACATTGTTCATATGGCAAAGGACACTCAGCATGGAATGGAAACAAAAACGCACAAACACTGGCATACCAATCTGTAACTTTCTCAATTGCGTCGTCTGTAAAGAGTAAAAGTGAACAGTCAAACCGTATAGCCAATATATATGGTTGGCAACATTCATGCATATCTCAGATCGCAGTGCTGAATGCTCAAAGAAATTTATTGCTGTTTTTTTATGTTTACCACCCGAATAACTTTCTTGGGCACTTACCTCCATTCTTCATCGTTCCATAAATATTCATTAATGAATTTGCTGCATCTTTGAGCATGATCAAATGACGTAATTGCAAAATAAATTATGCGAAATTCGGTGTTGGAACTTGATGTTACATGAGCATGTTTGTAGCAGTGACAAAGGTTTTTAGCTATTGCTTTGTCATCGGGTCCATTTCAACAGAGTCATCATAAGGATATTTAGCAAAATTTGCATTTTCATTGGTTGCTTAAGTTTTGACACGGCACTGCTATTGAGAAACAATGGAATATAATTATCCATCACACGCAATCCACTATTCAAGCGATGAGTTCAAGTATCAAGTACAATTTTTTGTTCAAAACGGCAATGAAAGAAAATAAAAAATAACGAAAAAGAAATGATTATGTTTTCCTCGTATCCGTTCAGTGTGGAACTTTTTGAATTGTATTCATTTTATTTTATTTTTTGAAGTGGAAAAACATTTTCAACAATCATAAAAACAGCGAACACAATGATGCGCGAAACACTCGAAACAAAAGAATAAGCAACACAAAAGCAGCAGTAACAGCAACAAAGAATCACGAATAATATTCGAACCAATGAAAAGATTACCATTACCAATGGAACAACAGCTCCGTTTCACTGAATGAAACACAAAATTGTTTGAAATGAATATTACGTCTCAATAGATTTGAGAAATGCTGTCGTCGTTGGGAATTAAAATATCGACCCGACTACTCTCACAAGAACATTTAAAACAGCATAAATAATAAATTTATCTGATCTCGGTTTGGCATGAAAACACGTAACGACATTTGGTGAATACGTGAACCGGACCAACACACAACACATTCACTTTGGCACCGAATGCTCAGCTCGGAAGTTAGTTTATTTTAACGGAAGTGCATATTTTCAAATTAAATATCAAACATTATGCACTTGACACAAATGCCCATTCTATTTTCACCGATGGGAAAACTAAATTAAAATATTTTCAAGTGGCGTACGGTGCACACAGCATCATCCAACATTGCAAAATCATATTCGGTTTTGTTGGCATTTTGAATGTTGTGGTTTGTGCGGTTTGTTGCATTCCGCTGCATTTCAACCAATTAAATAAAACGAATTAACCACTTTTTACGACCACCCGAATGAATTGAATGTAATTTTGTGCGCTTCCGAATGGTGCGCACTTCCTTTCTTTTATTATAAATTGCAGGGTGATTTATCGCAACAAGAAAAACGAGCTGTTTTTTTAACCGTTCATGATTTGGGATGCAATCGTAAGATTTCATATTTTCCGTTTCATATTTATTTTGCTTGTCTCATTTCACAATCGATTACACATTCGCATGGTTTTGCTTTAATGAGAAAACTTTTCACTTTACATCGCAGATACATCATTCCAAGAGTTTGTGAACAGTCCATGCATGACTGAAATTAAGGAGAGATCGTGTTTCATTCACGTTGATGTCCCTGGTCACGCTGATAACGCTGAAAAGCTTCCTGACACGTAAGTTTTGTTGTTTTTATTTTATGGTTATTCATCATATGGACGTTTTCTCCTCTGACACTCTGAATCGCTTTTTTCCTTCTTTGTACAACGTTTAACTATGCACAGCTTTGTTTTTCCATCGCTGAAAACACTTGGTGAGGATTTAGTCACCGTATTAGATTTCTTACATGTTAAATATGTAATCGGGCTCGGTGAGGGAGCTGGTGCAAATACATTGGCACGCTTCGGTTTGGCCCATCCGGCTCGGTGCTTGGGTTTGATTTTAATCAATTGCACCGGAAGCGCCGCATCCGTTGTTGATTCTTTCAAAACTAAGGTAACATCTTGAAAACTTTCAACATTTTTTTGTTTTTGTTTGAAACATTACGTCTACTTTTCTTGGTGTGCCAAATATTTCATAGTTCATCAACTGGAAGGCTGACGAGGTTGCCCAAAGCGCCGAAGATTTTCTGCTGTATCACAAATTTGGTCATGTATGTATCATATTTTTTAGCAATTTTTTTTCTTGAAATGAATTGGTGTTGTTAGCCTCGATTCGATTAAGTTGAAAATTGATTTTGTGTTTTCTTCTTAGTTTTTATAATTGGCACACACAAATTGAAATATTCCATTCAAAAATGCACCGTAATTTTTTTTAACAAGCGATCTAAATGTTTAATATTGGCATATCAAACCCAGCTATTCATGACGATAGGTCGACACGTGTAAAGAAAAGCGGCGCAATTAAATTTCAGTCGACCAAATTGTAATAGTTGGGGTTTTTATTACCAAAATTATTTTTATCCGCATATCTAAATGTGAACAAATTTTAATTTATTAAATTATCGATTTTTTATCATTACTTGTTTTTTTTTTTTTCATGCGACCTAAACAAAAAAATAACCCAAAACTAAAATAACCAATACCCAAAAATAAAATAAAAAAATGTATAAAATAAACTAACATCAAAAAAATATCCACACAAATTACAATACAAAACAACCAATACTAAGATCATTGCCAATGAGGTAAACTATAAATATTCATTTACAATTAACTAGTATTTTTATTCGTGATTCTGACATTGAACACATTTATCGGTTTCATTTGATGTATTTTACTTTTTTTCGGTTTTGCTCAAATTGCACGCATAGCAATTTCTTATGTTTTTTTTCCTGGTCGAAGGAAAGTGTCACAATGGCGTTGGAATGCAAAACTAAGTTGACAAGTTCATTTGTGACTCATTCCCTTCTATAATTGAACAAAAGGAAGCATAGCAATGTAGATATTTTCCACACGCAACTATAATTACTATCAAAGCTTCATTTTTTAGTTTCCTTACTATTTCCAACTATTATTATACTGTGGCATGCATCCCCCCTTTCTAATGTACTCATTGCCTGCCTTCTTTAAAACAAACGAAGAGAAAGAACATAATCCAGATACATGTGTTGTTGCAAGTGTGTCAAATGTCAACATCATATGTGTGTCTGTTTTAAAATAGCCAAGTTGTTTGTGTGTGTACTTGAAAGTTTTTCCCTATCTCAACGTCACGTTGTCTTGTCTTTCTCTTTAGTAGAACAAATAGACGTTTCTCTCATTATACAAAAAGTATTTCATTCTATTTTCTGACACTTTATATTAGCATACTCTATAACTACACATGACACATCTATTCGCTATAAATGAAATGTCAATGTTATTGAAATGGTTTATTTTTTCGATTTTTTTTCTATCGCAATCTATGAACTTGTTGAATAAAACGAATGAAAACACATTTTCGCTGTATGACACTGTGTACGTCACAATTTAAATGGGGGTGATTATCCACGGAATATTGGCAATGATGTTTATACACCAATAGCAATTGGTTGGTGAAAGTAATCCGGACAAGGAGAAAGTCATTCATGAGTTTCAAGACCGCCTGCATGGCGCTTTGAACAACAAGAATATGGGACTCTATGTAAAAGCATTCATGAGGTAAGCCTTACCAATTTTTCAACATCATTTTCATAACATTTTGCATAATTTTTCGTTAAAAAGAGAATTTCTCACTTTCGATACGACCATCGGATTTTTCATTCGTGCAAAAGCAATTTTTTTTATTTTCAAAAAGATGGTGCAATAAAATGGGTATGAAATGAGCGGGAGGTTGAAATGATGATTGAAATATTGCACCAGACAAAAACCGTTTTTAAATTACGATTATTTGATATGGTAATCGACAAATTTTAACTGAAAAAAGTTGTTTTTCACTTAAATTAACTTGAGCGGTACCATTTCAATGTTTTTTCTTTTCATTTCGTGATGTAATTTTATCACATTTTTCTTACAATTTCATGTGCTGTGGGAATTATGTCGATTGACTGTCAATATTTGGGGAAAAAAATAGTCGTAAAGATTTATCATTGAAAGATTGCAAAATCGATGCGCTCCTAATAACTGGCATGCTATCGCCATATGCAACGGTCGTCGAGAAGCTTCATCGTGACGTAAATAAGGAACGTGTCACCATGTTAAAAGTTGAACGAGCTGGCGATGTTCTGGTTGATGCTGTAAGTCAAGCAAATATAGCCGATGGCAATTTGAAATGCTCATTAAACATTCATGGTATTGTTTTCTTAATGTTTGAATAAATAGCCAGCAAAGGTAGCCCAATCAATTTTGCTGTTCTGCAAAGGCCAAGGTCTTTTAACATCGGTTGCAATGCCCGGGGTAAGACGAACTTTTCCGCACGGTGGTAGTTGCGTATTTTATTAAGCTATATATTCGGCATCGAAATATTCTTTAATTTAATAGCAGAAGTACTCGCAAAAGATTTTTCACACTATCATGATGAACCCATTTGTACGACATTTGAAAGTATTCTATTTTCTAACAAAACACTATGAAAAATATGTCTGACGTTAATTTTGCCATAAAAATTATTTTTGAAACACTTTTCATAACTAAAGTTACAAAAAATTCGGATTTTTGTATGGATGCCATGTCTGTATGCTATCTTAATGGCATGAAACTTTGTACAGGTTATTTTTTTCACAAAAAATAACATTCGGAGGGTTTGGAAAAATTTCAACCAAAATTAAGAGTACCTCCCATACAAATTTTGTATGGGAGTCAGATTTTAAATGACTTTTCTGGGGGGTGAGATAATCGATGAACAAATTTTGCGTACGGCGGACAACGTACGACGTGGAAGCGACCTACAACAACCATGCTCAAAACGGCCTGATTCGGGTTCTCTGACCTCAGAAACGTCCAGAAAACATGTTTTTAAGATTTCGTAAATTTTGACCTATTGCAATACTTTCCCCTTTCACACTAGGTTGATCGCGGACGCGCATTCAGCACCAGCTCGGGCGGTTCAAATGATGGTTCATTATTGGGGCCACGTCGCCTTTCTCGCGGCATGTCTATGGAAGAATATGATAAACCAAACATTCGTCGACTCAGCATCACCGTCAACAACGATGGCATTCCAGTAACTGGACGAAAATAAATTCAATGAATAAACAATTAAAGCTAATTGAAATACCATTTTGAAAATGGTTTACAAGAGAATATACAAGTTACAAGAGAAATGAAACATATGGATAGAAGTCTTAAGATTGACGCTGTAGTAGACCACACGGATTGACAAGTGAACTATTCTCCAGAACAATTTTACTCTGTTTGATTATACAACTCTTTTTATATCTTACATTTCCAATTTTTATGATAAAATTCACACATTTATTAGAAGTCTAACGACTCTATCGTTTTTTTTGTTTGTTCCTAATATTCGATATTTTATTTCATTTTTTTTATTGTTGTTGGTTTTATGTTTAAAGAAATATGTATTTTTGAAGAAATTGTATTAGTTATATTGGTAACTTTAAAAAAAATATGTCATATTTGTTTCAAATTAAGCAAGGAAAGGTTATCTATCAAATTAAGACGATGAAAATTACACAGTCTATTCAATGTTGACCATCTGAATAACTTTATTACCGTAGATGATAAATTATACTCTTTAACCATATAACATAATGCTCTAAATAGAAGTAAAATATGATAGAATGATTTTGTGCATATGCATAAAAAATAGTGAAATAATGTGCTTTCGTTTTTTCTCTCTCAATCTGATACCTCCTTCTAATCGGCTCGCATTTATTCCAACATCCACTGATTGAAAAAGTCGTAAATTCTCTATCGGAGAATCAAGGAGAGAGTTCGCCATAAGGAGGGGGGTTATACAGTTATACCTGTATTCAACGTAGTAAATGTGTATCAATAAAGTAATAATAAATGATTTAAATCTGCATCGCCATTTATCTGATTAATTTGCACAAGAGCATTTTTCGTAGTAAAAAAACTTGAATTTAATGATAGAAACTCTGATAATGGAAAAAAAAAAGATACATAAAATATAAGGATAGTAAAGAAGGTCATATTGTCGCCTCTTTCTCTCGCAATTTCGATAGTCCGTATTAAAAGAAAAAAAATATTAACCACTAAGCAAACCATTTCGTACCATAATAAAATTCATATCAATTTGACGATATGTTAATGCACCGAAAACAATGTTCAAAATTTATGAGAAAACAAACCGATAAGCGATATAAACCGATTTTCGGCTAAAACAAATTTACCGAAACATGTTTAGAATAAAAAAAATATGATCCAACTGTTGACAATGTAGTATTGATATAAGCTCACTGAAACAACAGACAAAATCGCACACACATCAGCACCATCATAATCATTTTATTCATAGCAAATAGACGAAAATCCAAATGACAAAACAAATACAAACGGTACCTTTTTTCCACTATTTCGAGCCGACGATATTTTTACACAGCTCCCACGCAATACAAGTAGACTTTTTTTAGCATAATACTTGCAAAATCAAATGACCCGATAATTTGAAAGAGAAAGAGATAGTAGACAATTTGATTAAATGACTTTGGTGTAGAATGAAATTCAATGGATTTAAGCTTAAAAATGGAGTGTGTGAACCATTGCAAAAGCGATATTGTATTTGAACAGGGCATTTTATTGGACATGATGAGCCATTTAGAGTTGATGTTTTCGCTATGAAATGCAGCTTTATTATCGAAATATTTATAGAATTAAATAATGACCTTTTCAGATGCGCCATACACTTTGGATAAATTGATTTATATCATAAGAGATTTAATGTTTGGGATCAGAATCAACATTTTATTTTATGTGTACTCTATTCAAGGATCATCAGTATAAAAATAGATATCTCAATAAAAATACATTGGCACTTATATTTACCAAACTCTGAACGAATGGTTTTTTTTATTATCAACTTGAATTTACTAAAAACCGGTAACTTTTAATAATTGAATTTTCTCGATAGTTATTTTGAATATTAGAAATTACCAAGTTATCTTTTTCACACTCGGTTAATTTAAAATAGTAGTTGCAATAGAAGTAAAAAAAGACAAAATTCAGCACACCAATCCAAATCATTCATCAGAGCGAAATAGTTGAATAAACCTATCATCATTGAATGGATCTTCTGGATGTGTCACTCCATATGTTTGTCTCTTTCCTTCTCATGATAAAATGTATTTGAATTTGACAGTTAGTATGACATTTGCCACAGGTTCTTTTACTTGAAATACTAATGGGTGCATATTATGACGGACACTTTGTTAATTTAACCTTTTGGCTTTGATTGTTGTTATCACTTGCAGAATATGATAGATTATTATTGATGAAAATGTTAATAATTGGTTTGTTGTCCCCTTTTGTAGTGATTGTTATGTTTGTATTTGGTAGCTGTATTACGACTTCATTGGATTCATCGGTTTGGATTATTGGATTACTGGGTTTATCGGATCCATCGGATACAGGTAATAGAGTTTTTACATCATTTGGTTTGCGTTTTTGTTCCAAGCATTGGTCAAGTCCAGCTCCCCAGCATCCAGCATCTGTACATTCGTCTGAACAAAACAGGCCATCGAGTTCTATGCAAATAAGGAACAATATTGATAAATGTTGGACCAATATCGTAGAAATTTGCTTTAAATTAAATATATACTCACTACAATCCATTTGTTCGCGATTGTTGGAAATCACCGATTCATGATTGTCTACCTTTTTTATTTTCTTCCAGGCAATATCGCCGGCAAAGCAAAGATTTTTGTTGTCTAATATCACAACGGCTCCCGAATTAATTTGTTTTAATGAACGTAACTCCAATGATTTCAAATTGGTTTTGACAATATAAAGCGACGCAAAGGATGTATCGAGTAATTGACGACCACCAATAATTTCGAGATTTCGAAAATATGATAAATTTGTGAAATGAGTGTGATCGGCTTGAATGTTTATATAGCCGGTAACTTCACGCAATGTTGAAAACACCTCCAAACGATCCGGGTGCATTTTAATGTATCGTTCGCCAAATGATAAATTGGCAAAAACCTGTTGATAATCGTTAAATGTTTGATCCAAAATTTCAAGGTTTCCTTCTATAATTGTACATCCACGGAATGTATCAATATTTCCCGAATGAATGATACCAACACCCGGACAGATTTTTGGACAAGGACCGTTACAAGTGACACATTCACCATTTTTCGCCATTTTATTAATTGAACATGTTTTTACGCAGGCTCCATTATCTTTAAGTAAATGCTCTGGACAATTTCTAACACATGTTGCGCCATACGTATATTTTCCCTCCGGATTTGCTTCCCATAAATACTTGGTTAGATTATACTTTAGCAGCGGTGGGCATTCATCTTTACAAACACCATCATCGTAAAAGTTTCGACATGCCAAACAATTATTTTGTGTTGGTCCTGTACAACCGCCAGCACAAAATAAATGACAACAATCACGTGGATTTGGACCAAAGCACC
Organism: Contarinia nasturtii; assembly: GCF_009176525.2. NCBI lineage: Eukaryota > Metazoa > Arthropoda > Insecta > Diptera > Cecidomyiidae > Contarinia > Contarinia nasturtii. Next base: position 901,775 of record NW_022201606.1, read on the forward strand.
GACCCTCACCACATTGTGGCGAACAATTTATTTTGCTGAATTTCTGACAGTTGTGGGCTCCTTCACCCCAACATCCAGCCGTACAAGATGCATGACATTTAGGACACACTGGCTCGGGAAATGTAAATTTATAGATATATTTTGAAGTTTCTCCCGGTCCTATAAATATTTAAACATTATACTCTCTTATCATCGAATCGACTTTCTCTAATAAAATATTAAAAATGTACCTGTAATAATTTCATCCCAATTGATTGTTCGAAGGAAGCATAAATTCTGGTTATTAAATATAAATACCGATCCAGATGAAATTTCACGTAATGCTGGTAATTCTAGAGAATCCATTTTTGAATAGCTAACGAATAGGCCAAATTGCTCGTAGAAAGTGTTTAATTTGAATAAAGTTCGACCACGAATAATTTGTAAACTAGAATAACATATATTTAAGTAGAATTGATTTCATTTCTATCTATAAGTAAATTATTCAAATCAAACAAAATTAGTTTCATCAGTTTTATTACCGTGGTAAAATAATATTTTTTGCATCTACATGGCTGATTAGAACATATCCGCTTACTTCTCGAATATTTTGTAAAAAGTCGAGATCCATTTTTGAATCGTCGAGCCATGTCAATTCCAAATTCCCATCAACATGTGTGCAATTTGTAAAACGATCGCGCAAGTTACGATAATGATGCTGTCGATTTGGTGGTACTGACATCCGACCATTTGTACCGATGCAAACTATAAATTGAAACAATATTTTTCGCATATAATGTGTGCCGAATATTTTGATTGGATTTTATATTTTTTTATTCCATTAAGAACCGATCTTACCTCTGACGTCTTGTGTGATGCTATTTGCATCGCAGATAGAAATTAACAAAGCAAATAAACCAAGAAAGAGTTTGAGAAACATCTTTGAAAAATGTATTTCCAGAAAAATGTCACTTTAAATCATTCAAACAGTGTTTTTCAAATTTTAATTTTTGAACTTTATTTGTTTGTTCAACACTTCATGCAATCAATAGAACTTATTATAATAAACAGCAAACGAAGACTTAAAATGAACTGATTGTAATAATGAATTTAAAAAAATGAAATATACTCGCGTAGACGAAATAATTATCATGCTATTTGCTTTTTTCAAAACAAAACGATAAGTCATGTGGGATTTCTTTCTGTGTGATCACACAGGGTGAAGTTAGGTTGAAAGTTCATAGAAAACAGAATAAAAAAAACATAGCATATCAATCAGTTCGTAGGATAACATGTAGGTAGCGCCACTAACACAAAATCCTTTCTATTTTTGAAAGTACCATTTTTCAAAGGACTTCTGACGAAATATGAGCCTCAACCGTTCAATGAGTCAAGAATTACGACAATTGAACCTCCAGTTATTCTCTTTGATTGATTGTGAGAAAAATTTTAATTCCACAATTCAATGCATTGACAGAAAATATTTCAGAAAAACTATACAATTATGAAATGTGGGAAAATATCGTTGTTATTTATTCTTATATGTTAGTATTGGTCTCATTACATTTTTCATCATGTTGGTTGGGTCGCTTAGTCTTACTTGCAGTGAAAAATTCTTGGATATGTTCCAGTGTTTTATTCTCTGTTTCGGGTAAAATAAAGAATAAAGTCACACACCCCAACACAGATACAGCTGAATAAATCCAAAATGTCCCGTTCAGTGTGAACATAGAGGTCAATGAAATGTATGTTTTATTCGAGACAAATCCAACCAAATAACCGATCGCACTCGATATACCAGCTGCCACATTACGGACATCCAATGGATAGATCTAAAAATATATAGAACTTTTTGAGTATCAGAATGCTATTTCCAATTCTTATTTTCACACCTCTCCGATTAACATCCATGGAAACAATTTTGCACCACTATGACCAAGCATCGTGCCGAGTAATAATAATATAAATGGTAGCCAACGATAAATGTCATTCGTTTCAACATGTTCACTAAGATATGATAGCATCGACAATCCAAAAAAGCATAAGCCACATCCAATGAACGAGGCGAATACCAGAGGTCTTTTTCCTGTTGATCGTATAAATACTGTACCAATTAAGCAACCAATTACTTGTGCGGCCCCAAGGAAAATGGTGGCATAATATTCGTCGATTGGAACACGATAAAATATCAAAATATCGAAAGCATACGTTTGAAGTGGCGTTATTCCGGAAAAGTGTTGAAATATAAAACTGACAAATATTAAACTGAATGGCAAAATGAAACCGCGTTTCATAAATCGTTCCAGTGTATTTCTCCACGTTTTAACGGGACGATTTTTTTTATCAGCTCGGAGCTTTTCAACTGCGCGAATAACTCCTTGAAATTCGGTTTCGACTGCTTTAAACGATACCCACCCTCGTAACCACTGCAACGACTTTTGAGATTCTTGAATACGATTTTTCTGATATAACCAAAGTGGACTTTCAGGCACTAAAAATACAGCATTAAATGCAACGAAAGGAGCAATAGCCGAAATTGCAGCCACCGTTCGCCAATGCAGCATTGAACCCATGATAAATTGTAAGCACACACCACCCAATACAACACCTGTTCCGAACGCTGTTAACATGCCACGATATTGAGGTTCTACCGTGTCGGCGATGTAAATTAACAACTACACAAAAAAAGATAAAAAATCATATCACATTTAATAGCCAATTTTTATTAATGTAATAAACCAACCGGCGCCTCTAATAGCCCACCACTCATTCCAGATAATCCAAGTGCAAAATAAATGTGTGTAATATTTTTTGAAAAGTAAAATATTGCCCATGCAGCCATCATCGGAAAATTCAAAAGCTACCGAAAATAATTACACAATAAAAATAATTAAAACGAACTTCACTCATTCCAAAGCCAAATTCAAAACGTTTGAAACTCCATGCACACCTGCATCATTCTACGTTTTCCAAGTGCGTCCATTAGTAAGCCCGATGTTAAACTACCCAATGGAACACACAACAAATTGATGGAACCAATCCAACTTTTCTCTTCGTTAGTTAGCAAAAATTCTGGTTCTGCCGTCGAATTATCCCTTTTACTTTCCAAACCAGGCAATAAAATAGTTGGATAACCTAAAATGAACCCCCATCCTTTTGTCCCATGGGCACGAAGAAAAAAACCAATTTCAAAATACAACACAATTTTCAAGCAACACATTTTCACATTTACCCAATAAAATCAAATTCTTTACACCGACCACACAAAATTGAGGCAGTGCACGACGGAAATCACTAACTTCGCCTTTAATTTGAGTATTAGAATTTGGCGATGAATTCATACTGTTCAGTATGTATAAAAAATACATTAAAAAAATGTCAAAAATGAAAAACCAAATAAAGATAAACAGATATTGCACTTTTTTTGAATATATCGTATATATGGTGTAGCGTTGTATTGCCTACAATTTTAAAATTTTAAAATTGTAGGCAATACAACGCTACATCATATATTCAAAAAACTCAGCAATACAAAATTTTCACATTTATATCGTATATACATTTACGTCGCAATCGATATATTGAAAAAATATCCAATATCTGGACGGTAACAATTATGTATGATAAAAACACCCAGAATCAGTTGCATTTACCCGTAGTTTTGTGGCATTTTAAAATGCTACGTATATTTGATACATTAAATTTATGTTCCCTAGTTTATTTGAAAATACGAGATTTTGATAAGAAACAACCGTTCACAATCAAGTCTTCAAAGGAAAGATTGGGAACCACTTGGTCGATGCCATGTTTAAAAAAAAAAATACAAAACACTTTTATGTGATGATATAAACACATATTATCTGAGAGAACGTGATAGGTATGGAAAATTGTAAGCAAGAATTATATTGGACAATTAAAATTAGGTTCAGTAACAATCCGACGGTCATGACCGGATATCGCCCGAGTATGGGTTTAATAATTATGTACCTTGCGTACCTTCCAGCTTAGTGCATTTTTGTATGGGAATTGGAATTTTATTTTGAAGTTGATTTCCTTCTCTGGCGATGAACACTTCAAAGACTTCAGTGCTAAAATGAGAAAAAAAGGGAGGAAGAGTACATAATTAGTACATAGTTAATTCCTACGCTTTAAATTGTTGGAAATTATAAAAAAGAAAATCCTCTTTATTTGAAAAATGGTGCCCATGGGCCATGGCTGGGTTTCACATAATTGCGAGTATATTTAGAATCTGATTTCATGGGTGAAGAAAACATTATTATTACACCCATACTCGGGCGATATCCGGTCATGATCGTCGGATTGTTACTGAACCTTGAAATTATAGTCGTATATACAGTGCCAAGCTACTTGGTAGTAACGCTTAATGTATATATGAACTGTGCTGATGTCGTTTGTAAAATGTATTGAGAAAGTAATATGATTTATCTTAAAATACAGCTTTCTTCAGATTTTTATACAAATTCTTAAAAAAAACACATTTCGAAATAAAATCATTTTTCCGATCGAATTTTCCATAAAGAAATGATAATTTTCATCGATCTGAATAAAATTTTAAAGTGAACACATTTACTGAAAACAATTATTAGGCTTCATAATACATAGATAATTATTTTACTGTTTTGATTGCCCTTTCTACTTTTATTAGGTATTAATTAATTTATTCAGCACAAATGTTCAAATACGCGGTAATAAACAAATCTTTGCAGATAAAATTGGAGTTATTACTTGATAACGATTTTTATTTTGATGATTTTCAAAAAATTCCTTGTATAATTAGATTAACATGCTTGCTTATGTATATAATAAACACACTTCTAAACGGTGTTTTATTTCGAATGAATTTTACTAAATCAAATACAATCAATTACAGTTACATTTCTCCATTTGTTTGAAAACCATGAACTAATCTTGATATATCATATCCAGATTAATTTTTTGTTATAGATTTTTTTTTTACTTTTTAATTTAGTTGGCCTGTAATACAGTATATCAACTAATAGAACAATATTTGATAAACATTTTCTGAACAAACTGTGAAATTTCAGTGGAAAATCTAAATAAGTACTTTTTTAGCTTAAAATGACTGCCAACCTTTTTCACCATGAGTATGTGAAGTTTGAAGTGACTCTGTTCAAAATTCGGACATTTTCTCAATAAAACTTTACATTGTTTCACAAAAAAATCGAACTTTTGTACTGGAAGTACCTCAAATTTTTTGTCAATCCACGCTGATGTGTAATGAATTATGAACAACACCATTTGGGCGTAGGTTTTAATTACATTAATGAATTGATAATTTTTTTTTTCCTTATTACATGTGTTAATGATAATAATAATCGTATGAAGTGATGATAACAACAGTCAGTATATCTTACGCTAAAAGTCAAAACTTGTCGTAAACGGTATGCAAGAAGCATCGAAGGTCACATTTCATTGAATCTATTTCAGCAGATCTATATTTAGTAGATAAAGTGGAATTGATGATGATAACACGCCGAGAATCATCCTCTTCCTCAACTTACTCAAACGTAAACTTACTAGATCATAGAACAACTAAGCAATAGAGTTATAAATACTCATCTACATTATATGGTCTGCCCTTCTTTCTTATTTGTCTTTTTTTGTTTGAGTGCGATTTATAATATTTTGAATGGTTTCACCGTTTGCATCAAATGATTACGTTGTCAAAATAGGGAGGAGACACAAACGATTAAACCATGATTCCAATATATGAACACTAATCCTACTATTCCACCAATCCGTCATTTCATTCACTTTGTTGAAAACTTATTTATCGACACTGGAGTATGACATTTTGTTATTGATAATTCAAATTATTTTTTTTCTATTGTTTTGTAAATTTGTATTCGACTTTAAAACTGAAATATATTTCAAAAAAGAACAAATTACTATCTCCAAACAAGTTCAATGCTTTGATCAAATTCTGTACTATCGATTACAAAAACATTGAATCTAACCCATTTTCGCTATTCCATACATGGGATTAGTGAATCCATGTGAATCCAGTTACTGAATTGTCTATTCCACTTTAATTTCTCGAATTTTTACACTAAAAGTCTAATCCTATTCTACGTGTCTACCCCCTAGTATTCGTCACGTATGTTGAAAGATTAACAAACTGGTGATTTCTGGTCATGTTGACTTCTTTTTAGTGTATATGTTTACACACAAAGCAGAATGCAGAGAAAACCGTTTAAATTGCGTTGTATTAATTAAAGTTTCAATGAAATTTGAATTCACTCATTCACATTTTTGTCAAAGGTTCCATTGAATACATTTTCTGCAAGTAGAAAAATATCTATTCTTTTTTAATGTATTTAATAATCATAAGAATCCTTCTGAGAGCCGTTGATGGTGTAAGGTTCTTGAATTTTCGCTCAACGGTTTCAAAGTCAGCAATTTCCACCTATAAATTAAAGTAAATAATAGATTTATTCGATTATCATTAATTCGATCAATAAACCAATTTTACGAAAATTTCAATTTTTTTTTCTTTTTTTTTTTGAATCGAAAATCTCTTTCATCATTTATATGACATGCGTTTAGTTCAATAATTTACCTCATCGCATGGGTCTTCTTCGAATGACAAGTTATTCAAGAATCTTTCGGCAAATGCGACTAAACCGCACCAACTGCGAAAATTAATTGTCGAATGATCTTTATCATTAATTTCGGTTAATTTGATAATTTGTTGAATTTTTTCCAGCATTTGTTCCACCGGACCACAGTAGCCAAGTACATTTGTAAAAGCGTCGATGAGATCGTTGAATGACATAACACATTCCCTATACACATTTGGCTGAATAGATTTTTCATTTGTTGTTTGGCTTGGAGTGGCTCGTTCCAGTTCATTTTCATCTTCATTTTCATTGTCATCCATATCTTGTTGGTCGTTCATTTTGCATATGTATTTATTGAATACAAAACGATACAAATTCTTTCGATGGTCCGATATCCAAACATATTGGCTCAAATACTCAAAAGCAGTTAGTGTCGTGAGTTTTTGTGTGTTAATTGGTAGACTAAAACGAGTAGCCGATCTCATGAACTGTCGCGGCATTATCAGCCATTTGTCATTGTTTACAGAATTTTCAACGCCAAATTTATTTTCATTGAATTCATGTAAAGCAGCATTGCTATTGTTGAATTGGTCCATTGGAATTGTTTGGAAAGCCTCTTTCAATGCGGTATTCATCTGTGAATAAAATAAAATGATCAACAATATTTCGGGGCTATCAACTTGAAGTCACTAATGCTTACAAATTTCTCAAATGCACTTTCAACAATGTCAATATCAAGACCGCGTCGTAAAATTTTCAGAGCGTCTTCAGTAATGAAGTTTGAGCGAAGGTATTTACAGTTGCGTGTCCGTTCTGTAGTTGAATCTTGTGTTGAGCCCTTAACGATTGTATCTTTAATTGGTATCGATGGTCGTGCACTTGCATTTGGTGAGTCCGGGCCAAGTGTTGTAATCTGTGTTTCCGGTTCTTTGTCGATGCGAAATGTGTTGCCGTCTTTATGTTTTTTCTTTTTCTTGCCACGCCGTCGAAACCCCTCAACTTCGTCTTCAATATTCGTTCGATCGTTAATGCATACAACATTATTTGGAACGGGTGGTTCGTCTTTTTGCATTTGTAATGCATTTCGTTCGGCTGATTTTTTGCGTGCCTCTTGTTCACATAGTCGCATATTCTTTGGCTGTTGTGATTGTTGATCGATTTTCATCACTGATTTTGCCGTCAAATTCACCGAATCGGCTTGAATTGATATTTCGGATGCATTACAATAAACAATTGTTTCTTGGCTGTGACTTCGACGCAAATCTAACACCAGTTGCTTTCGCTCGTTGGCGCATGTGTTCACTGGGTCTGGTGTATGGCATCGTCTACGATGAAATAAATACGATGTCTGACTTACACGTGTTCGATTACTGATAATTGTCGGCGTTGGCGTTGGGGTCAATGGACGCGAATCCGAATCGGCATAATGAAAATAATCGTCAGACAATTTTCGTGTATCGTCGGTTGTTTGAGCAGCCGTTATATTGATCAATTCACAGCTAACATCACCACAACAATGATCTAGTATTGGACTTAAATGCCCTTTGCAATCACGTTCTTTCACCTGTTTTACCACATCTTTTATCTCGTTGGGCCCAGGATGATTGCATAAAATCGAACAATTCCGTGAATATGGATTGAATAGGCTGGCAAATGGTCGCAATGAATATTGTATGGGTTTTGTACATTGCAATAAATTTAAATCACGCTTGGAATTCTTTCGTAATTTTGTATTTAATTTACGATGTTTTCGAGGACTCAGCAATAAACCGGTTCGACTGATCGGATTACCTTGACTCATTTTTCAAAATGAAAATTATACACTATTAATTCAAAGTTAAATGTTCAAACGAAAAACAAAGGTGAAAGGAATTACGTCTCTGGGATACTTTATTGACTGAATTATTTTATGGTTGCTATGGTGACTTCCAAAATGACTTTTTTTGTTTATTAAAATTAAACAATTTTATTTTGCTAAGGAACACACAATTATTATGTCATATTTAAAAATTATACATTCAATTTTATGTCTACATTAACAATACATAATTATAATTTTTTCAGTAGAGCTGTTGCTTCTTCCTTGCACTTTTTGTCATCATCGTTCCTGCAATGAAACAAATTGAAAATTATTATCGAATTCATATAAAAATCGAATTTCAAATTTTCTACAAAAAATAAATTCCCAAAATATACTTACGATACTTGAACGTTGGCAGCCCTTTCAAGAAATTGCTTGGCTTCTTCATAATTTTTCAAATTGTAGTAGCATTGACCGATGTATAGTAAATTCAATGAACAGAAATTTGGTTTCTTCTCTTCAGCTTTGAGGAAATATTCAAGTGCTTCTTCGTAGGTGCCAGTGGGTGGTGTTGCAAAAATGGCTGAAACAATTTTTCGCTGATACCACGACATGTCGGCCAATCCGAATGCAAAATTGCCCAACAAATGCCAGCTGATTTTTAAATTTATTTATGATTTGTTACTATCATTACCATTCTCAACATAGTTACTGTTATTTTACCTAGTTGGATCCTCCGGGTTCAATTCGACAGCTCTTTCCATATGTTTTTTAACATTTCCCAATTGAGAAATGCGCGCTTTAATGCCATCCAATTCATTTTTGGCATCCAATAAGATTGCGTACCATTTCTGAACATCAACATTTCTCTCATCGAGCTCCAATGATTTGACTATCAAATCGTATCCCTCGCGAACGCTCTCTTCTTTTTTCGCTTTATTCGTTCTGGATAATTTGAATAAAGCACGTGCTTCTCGCCACAAAACATTTGCATCCGATTGATTCTATAATAGATTTATGGGTTTTAGATGGGCCAGTTGAAAAAATGTTAATTTCTTATTTATCTCATTTTCAATTCAAAGAACAGTCATTTGAAAGGCAAATTGTACCGGATATTTTTTTAGTAGATCAATCGCATCTTGATACTGATTTTCGTCAAATAATTGATCGGCATTTTGTAGCAAATGTTTTATTTCAGTTTCCTGGGCCATTTTCAACTTTGAGCCACCAAAAAACGCTAATGACCAACAAATTTTACGATTCATCGATTCTTGCGCAGCGCTCTGAAAATTGAAATAAATTGAAAACAATGGCATTAAATTAAGTTCGATGGCAAAAAAAATGATTGGATGGTTGAAGACACCGTTGAATGTAACTATTTTTATTTTATTATTGACCAATTTTTTTTCAAAGAAAAGAAATCATTACTTCAATGATTGAACCTTGACAGTCGACACGAAAGTAACAACAATCGATCCATCGCATAGAACGTCAGTTAAACACTAAAGGTCTTTGTCGTTCTTTTATTTGATATTATGTATTTAAATGGAGTGCAAGCAGCGCCATACACATTGAAATGCGAATTTCAAAGAAAGAAGAAAACCATTGACCAACAGATGGAGTTTAGTGTGTAAATTCAACTTTTATTGTAATTTATTATGTGTAAATAAAGAAAAGAATTTTTTGTAATAATTGGAATATGAATAATATTGAAAATATTGCAATGTATAAAATTCAGACAATAAATTGAACTAACTGGTCAGTTGAGCTGAAAGTACGTTAGCTAGCTAAATGAACTAAAACAATAGAAGTTATTGTTATAATGAACAATCACTTCTATTAAAACAAGAAAAGTGATTCATCATTAAAACAATAACGTCTATTGTTTTCGCTCAACTGACCAGTTAATTCAATATATTGTCTGATAAAATTCGTATTAATTTGTTTGACTGGGTGTCGAGCTTAGCAAAACAAACATAACCCATAAATGTAAAACAGCCACATAAACAATAGTCATTGTACGAACTAATGGATAACGACGTAAGAATACACCCAATCGAACCCCGGCCGCATCCAAAGATGAATACGCTCGTTTCATACGTCTCGCAACGCGCGTATCAAATGGATTTTCTCGCATAAAATTTGGCACTTGAGATTTTGCATCGTCTGTATCATTTACATTTATGATTTGCGGCAGTCGTTGGTGTCTCAATAGTGTCATAGTTTCACGATGTTGACTCTCCAATTTCTCCAATTGAATTCGAATCGCATTCCGTTCGGCGGTTACCTGTTCAAGTGAATTTTGTTTTTGTACAAGCGACTGCGTTAGGGAATAGACACGATCATCAGTACTATTTAGTCCAGTTGGCATTGCTGATGTATTTTGCTGTTTAGATAATTTGGTGCGTAATCCAATTAGCTCGTTTTCTCTGCGAAAAAAGTAATAATTTTAATAAAAAAAAAAAAAGGCTGAGCGTAGGGAAAAACTACTACTATACTTTTCATGCAATTTGGTTGACGTTAAAGTTTGTTGTCTCTTCAGTTCATCACGAACAACCTTCAGTTCTTTTGCCTGTGTACGCATCGTCTCCTCCATTTGGCTGTATTTCAATTTTTCCTGTTTCAGTGCATTTGATAACGACTTCTCACTGTCACTCGATCGCAATTCAATTTCCTGTAATTTGCATTCAAGCGTGCTAATTATTTGTTTATTCGCATTCAATTGATTGCGCAACATATTATTTTCCTCAAAAAATGCATCACGCTCCTGTTTCATTGCGGTCAATTCGATTTGTTTGCATTGCACATCAATATCCATATCATCATTTGTATCACTTTTTTTGTGCATGGACTTTAGTTCGGCAATTAGTTCATCTTTCATTTGCAATGTGTGCTGTGCTCTTGATCGGTATTGCTGTAATTCAAAGACTGCTTGTTCGGTTTCAGTTTTGGCCATTGCAAGTTTCTCATTCATTTCCATGGTGGCTTCATGCATTTTGGCCACACTCACTTCGAGTTGCGAAATTGTCTTGGTGTAACCGTTATTTGCCTCTTCAAATTCATCCATTTTTCGCTGTAGACTTTCGTTATCAGTCGACAATTGATCACATGTGGCCGTTAATTCAGATACTAAATCCTCCTTTTGTGCAATAATCAATTGATTTTTTAGTTCGATAATTTCGGATTTCATTTGATCACGTTCCGCTTTCAATTGGGCGAGAATAATTCGGGATGCCATCATTTCATTTTTTTCTTCAATTGAGCCGTGCATTGAACTAGAAGATGTAGACGTGTGCATTATATCGACATTTGTGGTCGATGTGTCAGCGGAATGTTTGGCAATTGGGTATTCGATAACTGTTTGAATTCCTTCAGTGCGTGAACTGCATGAGCTTCGACGTGAAGAATTCGATGCGTTTGATTTTGGTAGATTTAATTTGGTGCCATCGTCTCCATTAACAATATTGTTCAGTTTTGTTCCATTTTTAATCGATTCGTCATTGTCTTGGGTCGCTCGGTCGACCGGAGTGTATAAAGTTTTTTTCGGAGATTTCGGTAGTTTTAATGCATTTGACGTAATACTTCGTATAGCTGGCGAACCATTTGTTATTCTATTTTTCCTAATGATATCTCCATCGACAATATCGTCGCCTGTTTTCACTTCAATCAATTGATCACGGTCGTTTGAATCATTTTTCAAAACACTGGCCGCATTTTGATCAATCTTATTGAGAATGTTTTCAGCCTTTCCCGCTAAGTCAGTGAACCATGATGACATTTTTTTTACTCAAAAATTTAAACACTACAATATAGAGAAAATGAAAATCCATGCAAAAACACAAAAACTAATCGACAATTGTGTCAAACTCTTCTTCTTTTCCTTTGTTGGGTCTATAATGTTTGTTATTTGTTTTGCATTAGAAAATAAGCTTGACGTTTGAGTGTTGTCGTTGCCTCTATATGTCATTCAAATATAAATTCCGTATTAAGAACGCCATCTAGAGTCTCAATGGTAAACGACTAAAGCCGCACGTTTATCTTTGCAATCTATTTAAATCTATGCCAAAAAAGTTGCCAACGATATAATCCATAACAATCAGAAATATGAACAGTTGATTTGGCGTATCACGAATCAACCCGATACTCGATATCGAAACAATAAGTTACCAAAGTTTTCAAATGCCACAGCAATTTACCACATTTAAACAAACCATGTAGATCTTTTAACAAGACCAAAGTTCGTATAGGTCTGAAAAACAAATTGAAATAGTCTCACCAAGCACTTTTCATCCGAAAACGATTTGAAGTTCATTTGGCTCCATTGTAATTCCTTCACATAGAAGATAGGCATACAGAGAATATACTTTTGTACTGCAATAAAACTATGTACCTTAATAAAAGGTTTTATTGAAAGAAAATATAAGCCGATGCTCATATGAAGTTGAGCTTACGTATCTCACTTTAAAAAATGGTAATTTTGGTATTCTTGAGAAGTAATGCACAGTCAATTTTTTTTAATGCAGGTAAAAAATAACTTGACGACAATATTACTCTCCAATACCATTCAATACGGTTTCAAGTGTCAATGTGAAAACATCCTAAATTATCTTAAGGATTTGTTTATAGTTTATTTAATATCATCGTTTTTTTCAAATAAAAGAGTGTTTCATTGAGATAAAATTCGTTTGTAAATCGATTCAGAAAATATAAAAATGAGTCGAATTCTTTCTGCACGTGTATACGAACCGAGGTCAAATGTAATTTGCATGTATCCGATGCCACCATCCGTACGTTAGATATTTTATAATGTCATTTTATGTTATTAAAACTAAAAAAATTACGTTAAATTCGTTATTGATAAAAAAATTCGTACTATATAAAGAGTGTTTGACTTTATGAATTTCAGTTTTCGGCGGATCAATACGATTGCTTAAAACAACTGGGAAAGCCTCGATTTATTGGATTTGAATCTCTATTTGCGTACGTTGAATTCGAAAAAGAAGACGAATCCATCGTAAAACAACTAATATCCAAAGGTGGAATGTACATTCAAGACAAGGAAATTCGAGTCTTAGGATATATACCTAAACTCAGAAGTTGGGACATTTTGAATTACTTTGAACTATTATTACAACCCCCCGATCAGGATTCACCGAAAAATATTTTGAATGCGCTAAATGATGATTGTTTACGTGAAATAATGAAAAAATTACACTTTACCACGCTAAATTCGATTGTGAATGTTTGTTTACGTTTTGATCGTGTTGGCATGGAGGCATTCTCAAACAAATATCTTCACAAAAAAATCGATATTTTTGATTTGGAATATAATCGCCGCCCCACAATGGCACAAATCGAACATTTTCTCATCAAATTTGGTTCAAGAATTTCATCATTATCAATATTAAACAGTCCATCTATTGCAAGTCATAACGAGGCGGAAAGAGTTAGTCTATTTGAAATGTTTTGCCGATACTGCAAGAATCTGAATAGCTTGGAACTCAGTTTGCTCTACATAAGTAATGAAACATTGTACGAAAATCGGCCAATATTTGAAAAATTAAAGAATCTACGCTTGTATTTTGCTCCCTCAGCTATTTTGGATATAATATCTGTTTGTTCTAAATTGGAAACTTTAGAGATACACACTTTTGAAGAAATAGATTATGATGACGTCTTCAAAATGAAATTATCTGTTATGCCACCAAAAATCGGATTACCGAAATTAGTTGAAGCTCGTATCATACCGTATAGATCAAATAATCACTCAATTGATGCAGCGATAAATAGATTCATTGAACTAAATACGAAATTGAAAGTATTAGAAATTCCGGGATGTTTTAACTTGGATATAAATGTTTTAAGTGAACTCAGTGAACTAAAAGAATTGAAAATAAATGACTCGATTCAAATGCAACCAACTTTATTAAGAACACTAAGCTCGACAAACGTTCAAACGGAGAATCTTGAACTAGATTTGACATACGAAAATTTCACTTCTGAATCACTGAATATCCTCGCAAATATAACGAATCTTACAGGACTCACAATCCGACTTCATCGTAGATTAACAATCGATAGTTTTATCCGTTTGCTACAAAAGCTGCCGAAGATGAAAACGCTTTACATTAAATTTGAAAAAGGAGACTATAAATACTTTATCGAAAATAAAACATTTTTACAACACACAAAATATTTATCGAAATTAACACTCGAATATAATCATGTACACAGACGTTCATTTCAAAAATTCCCAATCGATGAAGTACATTACAATGAATTTTTAGAATTGGTTAAAAATCGAAATAACGGCATAAAACTAACGATGAATTTCATATTCCGAGATGGGTTCCAAGCAATTCATATTTTAAACATGGCCCCAGATCTATTAACTATTGAACAGCGATTTTAAACTTGAGAATTATAAATAAACAAATCACACGCACTTTTTATTTTTGCGTATGAAAATAAAGCAATAAGAAATGAACGAAAAAAAAAAATCATACGCCCGTTCTAATCAAACCTCCCACCATTTTTCCCGATTAACCACAATTTATCTGATAACAAATAATTTGAATCGATTATATTTTCAAAATTCAATTACATTCTCCCTGAAAAAAGAAAATAATCGAAACTCAGTTCTTAAACGAATAAGATTTCATTTAATTGATTCACGTTTATCGTACAAAAAATTGAATTTTAACCAGTTTTAATAAGCAATTTGTTGAAAAAGAAGAGCAAATAAATCGAATTAATATTAATAAACAGTCATGACTAAATATGAATTGGCGGCTATTTATTGCGCAACTATTGAATCTGTAAAATGGCATCAAAATTGACGCCGTGACAAAAATAAATAAAGTTTACTTTCAAAATGGATTCTTTTCCCAAATGTCTAAAATTTTCTCTCTATTATCCACTTGGGATATTGATTATGGTCAGTATATTGATTTTATCGAAAATAGCAGTAACAAATTTACATTTGCTTTAAACTGTGGAAATATTTTTCTATTCAAAAATAGCTTGACTAAAAGTTGTAGTACTCATTAAGATTATATCGCTACTACTTACATACAATCATAACAATCCAAGTCATTAGATGAGTTTCCGTTAGCTACACGTACAAAATGACGAGGAAACCATTCATGGTGTTTCCTAATGATTTATCGTTGCAAGTGATTACCATTTGAATTGCAGAATGATGCATTGATGTGTCTAACATGGTAACAGGTAGAAATTTGCAAAAAAGAAAAAATCAGCCTTAAAAAATAAGAATAAAAATAGGTCGTAGGTGTTTTAAATGCTTAAAAATCATGATTTTTATTTTTTTTTTAAATTCGTTTCATCTGTTGTCTTCAAACATGTTCAAAACTTTATAAAAAAATATTATGTATCGTTTTGTGTGTTTTCATTTGATCTTGTGCCATAATACAGACAATTATCTGCGTAGCACATTATGTATATCAGAACAAAATCACACTCGTGAAACATTTTGAAATGGTTTCAACATTTTGAGCGATCTTAAATTAAAGAAAAAACCAAATACTTTTCTTACAAACATCACCGTTTCATTTTAACTTGAAAATTTAAATACAACCACGTAATAGTTCTACATATATAATTGGTTCAACCTGCTGCATGGTTTCTCTCAAATTGGCCAATTAATATTGACATACACATTGGTTTACGGAACAATTTTCTTTGATAAATTGAATTCATGCTTATCCAAACGACGATAAGCTTAAAACGTGAAAAAAAATAATGGCTCTGATGTTGATACGGAGCCAATTGATGCTTGTGCTAACATTTCTCACTAACAATTTTCCCTTACACATAATTTACAATAAATATTTATTAATGTAATTAAAACATCCCACAAAAGGTAAAAAAAATATGTCTTTAAGGAGTTACTCGGGCAGAATGTGTTCGTTTCGTATAGCAAATTGTAATAAACATAACAATAAATAAAATAATGTCTTAAATTAAAAAACGAAGTAATTTTGATGGTACAAATTAAACTCTCGAATTGTTGTTTACTCTTAAAATTTTAGTTAAAAATGCGACAATTGTGCAATTTTGATGGAATATTCATCGAGACTTTACATGTTAATGATGATCTGTACTTGTTCTGCTCATTCAGGTCGCTGCAAGATAATCTAATTTTGTTGATGAAATCGTATGTGAAGCCTTCGGGTTCTTTTTCGTTAAAATGAGTATTACATTTTTCTACATTTTGCATGGAAAAGTACATGGAATGTGAAAAAACACTATTAAAAATTATTTTTTGACGCAAGATATATTTTTGATTGCTATAGAATAAAAACAGCGTATGAAAAGGTTGCATTTCAAAGCGAAACACCGTCATACAAAATACAGCAAAAAATGTATGTAAAAACAACCTATGGTGTGCGACCGTATCATACGCTGTATTTATTCTAGAGAATTCTTTTTTCTTTTTTATTTAAAATCTAAATACTGGAAATTTACGATACTGGAAATGAGTATAATATTTTTTTTTATCTTCGAAATGTTACTTTTTCGGTTTTGCGCAGTGATGCACGCTTTTAGAGTCTTGAAAAACTTCTAATAATGCACTGAAATAGAGTACATTGATGATAATGAAATTATATTCAAAAATTACAACAGAATTCTCGGTAAAAAACAAATGCCCAAAATGCTCTCACAAAACTTTAACGTTAGCAGCCCTTTCAATAAATCGCTTGATTGCAGCGCCATACATACGTCAAAACTCAAAATAATCTATTCACTATATAAACGAAGCATCTACAGATGACGTCAATTTTCAGTGAAATGTCAAAGCAATTGCAATGTATCAAGCAGATTAGAGAAATTTGTGGTTGTTTTGTTTCAATAAAATAAATAATTGTATTGTATAAAAAAGGGAAGAGAGTGTATTTTAGCTTAGATGTCTTCTCCTCCAGCACCAAGAAAGCCTCCTCGTGGCGTAAAATACGGCAAAGATGCGGTAAGTATTATGAAAATATCCAAAGATGGAAAATAGAATCAGGTGCATTTTGATTGCTCCATAAAATAAACGATTGCTGATAAAGTATAAAAGTGGGAGGATTGTTATCACTGCAAATGAATAATCTTTGCCAATTAATTTGTCGGTGCCGAATAATTCTTTATTTTTTGTTACACAGAGTGGAAGCGGTCTGTTGGTTGCTGTAATTAAAACTCTGGATGCAAGTGAAACAAATGAGGAGCGACAGCAAGAGAAGCTAAAGATTGAGAAAGAGTTCAAAAAGACCGACATCATATTGAATAATTTGGTTGCAAAGCATGCTGGTGATTTAACTCAAGTGATGCAATTATTCGGTCAAGTATCAACGTCGATAACAACGTCACGCGCCAAAATTCGTACAGTCAAGGAGAATCTAATGACATGCAAACAATTATTACGATGTCGTCGCGAGGAAATTCAAAAATTGTACAAAGATACAATGCAACAGAAGTATTCATTGGAGATGTTAGAACAAATGTAAGTTCAGTTTTTGTGGTGAGACACCATCATCTGCATAATTTGTCATTTAACATTTTGCTTGTGAATTTTCAGTGATGAATTACGTAAGGTGCCTTCAAAAGTGCAATCATACACAAATAAACGTCATTATTTGCATGCGACACAGGTGCTTGTCAAAGCGATTGATTTGAGCAATGGTCGACTGCGCGATGTGGAGGGTTTGAGTGATTTGCGCACAGATCTGAAGAATCGATCGAATCAATTGTATTTGAAAATGATTGATGAACTGAAACGCCATTTATATCAATTGTCAACAGCTGAAACGCTTTCGAATTTTCAACGTCAAGCTTCGTCTATAAGAAGAAGCGATAATAATTTGGTGTCACCATTTCAACGTAATGTTATGCGAAGATCCACTGAACGTGCCGAAGCGAATGCCAAAATTCGTAAGGCACTGTTAGAAATGGCGCAAGGCTTCGATGTGGAAAAAACGGAAGTCATTGATAATTCCGAATTACTCGATACGGATCTTAGTCGAAGCTATTTCATTGGCATAATTGTCGAATGCTTTGCCCTTTTGCGGAAAATACCCGAATCGCTAGAAGCACTTCGAACACAAATTCAAACCGAGCTATTGGCAATTGTCACTCGAACAACACAACATTTATTTGCAATTCTTGCTGCCGAAGGAAGCTTAAATCAACAACCGCTCGATGATCAAACACATCCATTGCTTGAACTGCTCGGTTTGGTGCACAAACAGTTCAAATTGGTCGCAAATGCTCACACACTACTATTGAAAAATTATCTCAATGTGACGCAACGTCATGGTGTCGTCGTTAAACCGTATGATATTGCTGATTATTGGGGACAAGCCCAAGCGGTCGTAAGTATTTCCAGTGACCGGTTCGCGCATATTTTTATGCCTGATAGCTATGCTAAGCATAGCGGAGACGCAAGCCGCAACGCACCCGTCGCCATTCGATTCGAGCTATATTGTATGCGCACGGTCGTCTGCATAAACGAACATGTGTATTGTTCATATAGAGTGAACGGCGATGCGTCGGTTGCGTTTGCGGCTATGCTTGGCATATCTATGCTACCTAGCGTATTTAGGCAAGCATAGAAATATGCGCGAACCGGTCACTGAGTATTTCACGGTCTCAACCGAAATGACCACATTGGTTTGGATTCATATTTTCGTATTTCTGCTTTTTCAGATGCAATTACTTCTGACCGATTATTTAGATATTCAAAATGTAACGGCGGACGATCGATCAAATTCCACTTTTGCCGACCAAACAAATAATATTAATTCATATTTCAATCGTCGTAAAATCAATTCGTGAGTACCATTTCGATATTTCTTTAGTATTTTCAATCAATCGTATAAATTCCAATGAATTTTCAGGCGGAAAACACTTTTCAAATTTGATAAAACGTCACAATTGGTGCACGATGGCCCGAGAGAACATCGACGCAACGCTTCAGACATGTCGAATGACGAAATCTTGAACGCAATGAGTGAAGATCGAAATAAAGGCACAAAGACACTAGTGTGCCAACCAGATCCAGCGCTCATTCGCAAGATCTATTTGCCATTGCTGAGCTATACGCAAGAAATTGAAGAGACGATCAAATCGAAACCATTCAATGCATTCAATGACTTTTTAAACACTCACATAAAAGAGATATTTCTAGCAAAAGGCCATAATCGTAATTTACAATTAACAATTGATTCGTTGGCAAAGAACCACGATGCATGGCGTGCAATAATTTCACCAGAAGAAATGAAAAGCATGGGTTTAACCAGGCCACTGTTGCAGAGCACAGTATTAGTCGAACAAAGTAAATTGAATTGAACGAATTAATCCATGCATTTCAATTATTATTATATTCAATTTTCCTAACTTTTTCTATTCTTTTCAAAAGAAATTACGGAAACAAAGAGCCTCATACAAGATTTGCCAAAATATTCGGATGATTTATTGAAAACGGTTTGTTCGTTGCTGAAAATGTACCGTGAAACATGTCAGGCTGCATATCGAGGAATTGTCCAACCAGAAACAGAAGATAAGCGAATTTATAGTGTTGCCTGGCTGAAAGATGAGGATATATCTCGGTTTTTAAAGTAAATATTTTAACCCATATTTCTGACCCATCAACAGATAAAATATTAACATTACGAAAATTTTGAACAATTTTTAGGACACTTCCAAATTGGACCGATTTAAAATCGTCACGTTCAAAAGTAATGTCAAATGCCGACAAAAAATTGATAAAAGCCACGAATTTGTATATGACATCTGAAGAAGAAAGTCCAACGCAGGTGCAACAACGAAATATTCGTGAAGCCGAAATGTTAACAAGTAATTTGGGCGAGAGTTTTATTTCGCACCAAGAAATTCTCTCGGACATAAGCGTTTTGAAAGAGTTGGCCATTCTGCAAGAGAGCATGGTATAACAAAATCTTTTACAAATAAATTTTATTCAAAAAACTCTCTAATATAGTTCCAATGAAATGAATAGGAATGGTTCTCGCATCGAATAACTGAATTTGCCAATGATTTGCGGAAGCCAATCACCAATCGAGTGTGTACGGAATCAAATAATGACATTGATACTTCCATTACTATTAAAGATGGATCAATAAAGGTGCTAACGAATTTGGCACTGGAATTTGATGATTTGGCCAATACTTGTTTATTGGTGTTGCATTTAGAAGTGCGCGTGCAATGCTTTCATTACTTGAAAAGCAATGAAAAGAATACAAAATTCAGCAAATTGGCAAACGATTCACTCGAACCCGACAGCAAAGTATTGAAACTCACAAAGGTTCTGTCTGATATGGATGAAGCACTAAATTCAACTTTACATCCACGAAAGACAAAGGTATATTCAATTCATGATTTTCCTAAGTCTCGTTTTACGTCCTCAAGTATACTAATTCAATAAAATTCGTTGTGTTTAGTATATTTTCGAAGGTTTAGCACATTTGGCCGCTCGAATTTTGATAATGGCTTCAAATGCTATGGAAACAATTGATCAAGCAAGTGTTCAACGAATGTGCCGGAATGCGATTGCTCTGCAACAAACACTGAGTAGCATAACAGCCACGCGAGAAATTGCTCTCGATAATGCCAGAAATTTCTATGAAATGCTTTACATGGATCCAGAGGTTCGTATCCCAAAAGAGTACATCCAAAGAGTGTTACATGAAATCTGAATGATTTTCTTCAATTTGCAGGAAATTTTAGCGAATATATTACAAAAGGGTGCCCAGTTCACTGAGATGCAGTACTTGAATGCATTGCAAATGTCGTGCAAGGCAAAGGGTATCAATGACTCCAATACACTAGCCACATATCAAAATCAGCTCTCTGACATACTTGGTACAAAGCCTTCGCTTGGCGTCACTGTCTAAATAAAATACAAATACTTATCTGTCTATTCGAAAATGTTCATCAATTTTATATTGTTTGGAAGTTGTTCTCCTTTTTTTGAGTGAATGAAAAATCGTTATCTGTTGATCAAGAAATACATAGTAAAATAAAGCTTATGTGAGAGAGAATATATTCAAAGCAAATAGGTAAACTTGACAATATAAAATCACAAATAAATGATATATAAAAAAAATAAAATTATTAGCAAAATTCCAATAAAAACACACAACAATTTAGTTTTGAAAAGAATGATATTGTTTATTAAATGTTAGTATTTTGCGAATACAAAATTTATCGGTATGAGTTTCATTTTGGCTTGACAAAATGCCATTAAATCAAAACTGTAGTGAAGGGGAAAAAAATTGACGAGTAAATTGTTTTATCTTCGGCGTCGTTCTGTCTTTTTGGTTTTCTTCGGTCCCTTGACGAAACACCAGTCAACTGAAATCGCCTGGCCCAAGATTAAACTGGTGTTCAATGCTTCACGTGCTGCTTGCGCTTGTTTATATGTTTCGTATTCGACCAGAGCGTATCCCTTCAAGAAACCGGTACGTCGGTCCAAGTTCAAGTGAATGTTTTTGATGTCACCGTATTCACAGAATTTCTCTTGGATGTCATCTTCTTGTGCTTCTTCATGAATGTTTGTCACAAACAAGATCCAACCTTCGACTGAACGCTGTGGACCCGGCTCAAATTCGTCATCGTCATCATTTCGAACGCGTTCATAATTTTGAATGTGTTCACGAACATTGCTTTCGGTACCAAAACCACGTCCCTTACGTTTACGGGCCTTTTCCTTCAATCGAACAATACCTTGGTCACCGTCTTCGTCGACCTCAAACTCTTCGGCATTATCAATATCCAAAACATCTGCCATTTCACTGGATTTTACTTCTTAACACAGTTTTCAAAGTTTTTATCGTTAATTATTGGCTATATAATGGATTTTTTTTATGATTTAGCAGGAAAAAAATGTATGGATAATAAGTGAATTGATTTGCCGATGCTTTACCAATGACAGAGCGTGTTATTGTTTGACAGTTGATGTTGTATCAAAGTGAAAAGATGGCGAAGGCGAAATGCGAATTCAAAAGAAAGAAGAAAAACATTGACCAACAGATGGCGTTTAGTGTGTAAATTCAAACATCATTGCAATTTATTATGTGTAAATTAAAAAAAAGGATTTTTTATAAATATTTTTCCAAATGACATCTCCGTCTATGATGTTGTCGTCTGTTTTCACTTCAATCAATTGATCACGTTCGTTTGAATCATTTTTCAAAACACAGACCGCATTTTGGTCAATCTTAGCCTTTTCCACTAAATCAGTAAATCATGATGACATTTTTTGTCATTTAAATATGAATTCCATATTAAGAAGACAAACTAGAGTCTCAATGGTGAACGACTTACCTTCGCAATCTATTTAAATGCCAAATAAAAAAGTTCCCAAAGACCACGACGAAGAAACGAGATAAAATAAAACGACCACATTAGCTTATTTTCCACATTAAGCAATGATTTATTGCAGTTTATTATGCTTAACATCTAATAAACCATTGTATATTTCGTATGTTTTAGTTTTAATTTATTATCATTATCAGTGTCAGTAACTTCTATTCATCTTGTTTGCTAATAATAATACATAATTGTACAAATATGTGAACATGTTTGGTATTAGAATGTGTCATCATCAATTTACCAATTACATCGAATGATTTGTTCAATGCTGTTTATTGCAGTGAACATTAATAAATATAGAATACGTATAAATTTTGATACAAAAATTGAGATAAACAGTTTCTCGATTGATTTTCTTTTTTTTTTGTTATTTTTCAATTTAAATGATATGCGGAAACCAATTGACCGTATGATCAATTTGTGGTTCATGCAATACTAGATATGCTTGTGTTTTATTTGCGATTTGAATGTTTGATTTTATTTTGTTTCAATCTTTATTTCGATTACGATGAATGATGTAAGCAATTAAGGGCATTTTTTATGATTGTGAATGGAATGAGAGAGGATTGTTAGAGGCAATAATAAAGGTGAGCGATGAAATTGCCGTCATAAAGTCAGTCTATGTGTTTGGCTGCTCGTTGAACACATGTCTAGTTGGTAAAGACTTGATTCATAAATCCAACCGGTTGGAAGAAAGCACACCTTTTGAGCATTTTCGGCAATTTCACACGTTATACACGTATATTGGCGGAAATGGACCCATTTTGGTTTGCGTAAATAATAATATTTGCTATACAATTGCTATCATGACATATGTTAACTGGCTTGCGTAAATATTTATGGTTGTTGTTTTTTATTTTTGTTTCGTAAGCGATAAATGCTCCTTATTTGTATAACAAACACTTTTGGTAAGTGCAACGTGCGGCGAATGATGTGTGGTGAATGAAATTTATGAAGCATTTTGATATGTTAATCTAAATTTATGAACATTTTCGACGGTAAAAAATCTCTTTACAAAAAAAGCGTGGAAAAAATTCGATTCTTGTATATATCAAAATTCTAGCGGCTGTAAAATGTTCACTGGATTTTCGTTTTTAAAAAATATTGTCAGTTGTACATTGCAATCGGCGGTTGATTTTACTTCGTTTCATTATTTATTACGATCGATAGTTCGAAAAGCCGTGTTTTAAATTAAAATGAAAATAATCAAATATTTATTAGTTTGGCAGTTGATTTCAGTTGAGGATTTTTTATTTTTGTTGGAGATTAAGATGATATGATTTATGTCTTACACGATGAAGCTCAAGCATGTTTGTTTCGTTAATATATGAATTATGGGGTTCAAAAAATATGGCCGACTTTTCATTATTTCAGAGACTGTTTCTCAGAGCAACATGTGTGGGGAGGAGCGCTCTGAAGAGCTTGTGTGGAGCAAAATATTTAAGCTCATCCGGCTCCTCAGAGCACTCCTCCTCACATATATTGACTCTGAGACACAGTTTCTGCGTTATTTCGAGTATATGAATAGTATATGTCTTTTATTGGAGAATATATTTATCATTGGAGCGACGAAGAGTTTCTTCTCTTTAAACTTTGTGTCTCATTTCAAAATGATTGATAGTAAAAAGCTGCATTCGAAATCATTTTGCGGACATGGTAAGGATATCACGAGACATCAAACAATCGCTCTCCGTCACACCGTCGAATTTGTGAGTAAATTTAACATGCGGAACGGCATATGAAAGCTGAGTCGTTATGAGCATAGATTATATTTTGTCTGGTTATGGTCACTGGTTACATCCATACAAAATATTCAAAACATTTAATATAAGCATTAGATTTGTTACGATAATAAGTATTGAGTGTTGTCTTTTTTCTTCTGAGTATTCAAAGGCGTAAAATTCAAATAAAATGGATGAACTAAAAATGTTACGTTCGCTATATTTCAAAAATGCTCGTAATCATGTGTTGTGTGTTCTGCGTTTAGCGTTGAATAAAACATAAAGTGAATTGTTCAGTACATTCGATTAAATGCGGTGACCTAATGAATTTCTAATAACCCGACGAATGTTAGTTGTGACGTGATGAAACACGAAACCTAGATAAGAAAGGCTCTGAATTGTGGGTAAATACGTGTAGGTCTATAAACTACATCTTCCTAAATACGTTCATATTAGAGCCTGAGTATGGGTTTTTCTTTCATATATATAACTATTTATATGCATGTATAACTTGAATATAGAATTGAACTAAATTGATCCGATTTGCGGGTCCGTTCAATTTAAATATATACTTCTAATTATTGGTACAAAATTTAAGAGAACATTTAAATATCGCTGGACTGGCGTATGATTTGATGAGATCGATTTGCGAAAAGCTTGACTTCATATTTATTTTAAAGCTCTTTTAAATGGATTTGAATTTTTTTCTTGTTTTAACCTGAAATTAAAGCGCAAAATGTTATCCAAACAACAAAATTGAATTAAATTGAATTGAGTTAATGCCATTGCTGTTCCATTGAATTCCATTCATATCGTAGTGGCTGTCCTACATTAACTATCTATTATTCAAATAAAATAATATATATTCCCTTCTGCCTTAGTTCATCAAACATCTTCAAAATGTGTTCTTGATTTTTTTCCTTCCTTTTAAGTTATCAAATCACTTAAATTAGTTCCTAGTAAAAAAAAATAAATCGTAGAACGAAAACGACTAAAAAAATGAATATGTACAAAACGTAGTTTAAAAAACAACGAAATAAAATCAGACGTAACAGAAAGAAATATACAAGTTTGCAACTAACAAAACCAAAGATGCATGTTGTTGTTCTTTCGGTTGTGAATATAAATTGTTGGCTTTTCATGTTTGTATGTTTGTTTTCATAGAGATTTCACGCAATTTTATCAATTCCGTGCGAATATTCAGTGAATGTTACCGGTTGTGAGAGCATTTACATAAATGTCACGATCATGATCGGATATCATTGAGTAATTGGCTGAATCGCGATCTTCTGGAATGGCTCCAAAACCAATTAATGGATCATGTAATAGTTTTGAGAATGTGTGATGACCGGCACCCAAACCCAAACCATATGGGGATTCGGCATTTTGAACGTGCAATGGAACGCGTCGAATGAAATTTGTTGGATTTGCATAACGAACACCATTCGGAAGTGTTGTATGTAATTGTGGCTTTGATGCACTTGGCGTAATGAATTGTGGTATACGTTGCTGTTGTTGTTGATGACTTATCGGTAGTGGCATTGTGCTGCAGTGATTTGCATAATCGTAGAATGGTTCTGCCGATTGAACCCGATGCATGGGAAGTGTTGCGCTTGAAGTGTTTATGAAACTTGACATCACCATATTTGTGGAGCGACCAAAAGGCTCTTCATGTATGGCTGGCTGGGGTGGTGGAATTGCAACAACTTGTCGAGGTCGAATCACAACCTCTTCACGTTCATCAGTTCCCGAATGTATGCCGCTTGATGAAGAATCCGATGCAGCCCGTTCAGGTGGCGATGTTGAGCACTCTGTAGATACACTATCAGTGCACGGTGTCAATATATCCGTTACCATTATATCATGAGTCATTCCAGAATCTCCTCGTCGAATACAACGAGTCGTTATTTGTTGTGACATAATCTGAAAAATCAATAAAATTACATTTAATGCACCATTACATAGCTCGTTTTTCAGAGCAAAACAAAAAATTAGGAGATAGAGAAAGAGAGAAAAAAAAGCGAATGTATAACAATATTCTTACATGATTTTCATTTGTATGCACTGTGACGTTAACCGGATTGACAAGGGTTTCTGTTGATGTTGAATCGCCATATGGTTCGCTTTCAAGGGGCGGTGGTGGTGGTGGCAATGGAGGCTCCATAGCCACCAATGGTGGTTCCAATGCATATTTTGTCGATGCATATGTCACACTATCATCTCTCACTGAATCCAATAGTTTTCCTTCTTCCGATGTATCGTCAGCTGTATCACAATTTGCTGCCATACTGATTCGCTTTGAAATTATATTAAAATGCATGAGATCGTCATCTGCCGTTCCTCTTAGTGTAGCATACTCTCCTTCATCAATTTCCCTCGTAGAACCGGGCATACATACCGAGGTTCGACAGCTCGAATCGCTAAGCATTGAACGATGCGCGCGCGAGAGAATGAGAATAATAGAAACGTATATATTAAAGATTAGTCAATGAAATGGGTCAACATGCTCTAGCTACTTCACACAAAAAGGCAAACAGATTAACATAAAACAAAAGAGATGCAAAAGGCATACACAAAACAACATATATTTTAAATGAAAAACGCAAACAAAAGAAGAATTTTCAATCTGCCGTTGGCCTACGATGCAGATAATACTTATGCTCAATTCCATTCTAGTGCAATACAACAACATTTTAGTATGTTTTAAAACAACAACTAAAATCATCATCATCATCATCATCAACAGCATCAATGATGAATGAATCGGAAAATGAAAGCAAAAATAAAAAGAGATGCAAATGGAAAATCTTCATTTTCTAATATAAAAACCATTAAAAAAATTATATTCAAAATGAGTGAGATTGAAATATGAACACTCTCTATCACACACACACATGAAATAAAAGGGAAACGAAAATCAAATAGGACATAAAATCCATCTATTGAAGTGCACATCACTAAAAGCTTTATGTGTATACATTCATCAAACGAGTGCAATATGATTCAGAAGTGTAACAATGCACAGGCACATTCTCGTCGAACAATTCGATTTGGTTTTTTTCAATTCTGTTTTTTTTTTATCTTCTTTGTTGTCTGGTTTTGTGCGTGTGCGCGTGTTTGTTCACTTTTCATTCGATTAAATGTTGTTAGTTCTCTTTGTTTACCGCTTGCCGTCTTGTTCGTCAGCCAAATTATTATCGGACAACGTACATGGAACATCGTTGAATGTTACTTTCAATTTTGGTGAGTTTGGTGGCAATTTGGGCCAATAAATTGTTTCCTCGCCAGAACTGTCATTTAATGTGCCGCCCGCTGGTCCGGAGTGTGGTCGATTCATACGTGGCGACATAAGTAATGGTTGTTTGGCTGGCTCATTATGCAAATGTATTTGCCTCAATGGTGGTAGCTTGAAATTCCAACGACGCTTTGCAGTCAATCCCAACCATAAAAGAATCCAGAAAAATATGTGCATCACAGACGACAACGCTATGAGAATGGGATAAAATTCAGTTTTGTTGAAACATTAAATGAGCTCAACTAAATGCATTTCATGACTTGTTAACTATTGTTTGAAATTTATGCGGAAAATACCGTAAAAAAATGCCGTAGAAACGAAGGAATGACCCTCCGTTCTAAGCTAATTTTGCGTAAGCATTTCTTGATAAATGTTCTTCAATTAAATGAGAGACACTGTGTACTTGTTAATTCATTTACCTGCTAGTAAAACGGCACCATCCAAGCTTCCTTTGTAAATGGCACTGAAGTCATGCATGAGCGGCGCTTTAACAACAGCCAATGCCAATATAAAACAAAGTGATGCACAATGAGCAAAGTAAGCCCAGTTATCTCCGGTTTTTGTTGAAATCATACAACGATCACGCACTCGTGACGACAAACGTCCATGTCCGTACAAATATAAAATCAGTGATGATGATATTATGAGCATAATTGATAGAATGTAGAGAAGTAATGAAACAGTTCCGTTGAGCAGTAATGTTGGCGTCTGTTGTTCGTTTGTTTTTCCACCCCATTC
Source organism: Contarinia nasturtii (assembly GCF_009176525.2). Lineage (NCBI taxonomy): Eukaryota > Metazoa > Arthropoda > Insecta > Diptera > Cecidomyiidae > Contarinia > Contarinia nasturtii. The sequence goes on from NW_022201606.1 coordinate 930,299, forward strand.
GAACGTGTAACAAATACAAATTGTAAATTATAAATTTTATTTGAATATTAAATAAAACGGGAAATATGGTTGTGAAATTTATGGAAATACATGGGAAAACTCACTTGCAACGGAAGTTTTTGTCCAACGACTTGCAATTTATAAATGACCGAAACGCCGGCAAATACGAACAGTAAATCGATTGCATTTGCAATCATCTGAATGCTGAATATCAATGAGAACGCTTTCGATGTACTCCAGTAGACGCTCGGATATCGTGACGACCATACAATCAAAGCAAATACAAAATTTATGAACTCAAAACTCGGTAGCGTTGCCATCCAACTTTTCGTATCTGTGAATGAAACCAGAATAAAAAATTCATAAGTATACGCCAACCAATGAAACTTTAAACTACAGACGAAACGAATACGCTTCCGTCTTTTCGAAACATATTTCAGAAAATATGATTGATAGATTTTGTTTGTGGGTGCTGTGCCCATGTATGCGATACACATGTACCCACCGATTTCTTTGTTGACGTTTAAATAATGTTGCAAACAGCCGGCAAAACCGTTCAATTGTTTCGTTGGAGTTGTCTTTGTCTTTGTTGTTATCGGTGTTAGATTTTCCGGAACGGCGGTGTCAATCAATGCGGCGGCAGCGGCATCGTCTGGCGCCGGTTTCAACAAATTATCGTTATATTCATTTTCGATATTAACGTTGAACATTGGCGCGAGTATATCTTCGTCGGGCATGTCACCAAACATGTCATCGCTTCGATCGCTATCAATTTGTATTCGGGTACGAATTGTTTCAATCGAGCGCTTATACCGTTTGTTTGTGCGAATGGTTGATGGTCGGATTTCGATGATTTTCGAATCAGTTGAAAACGGTGTCGATGGAACGAACGTGCCTTCAGCAGGTTTAACGATGTGAATATTAGAGTCGCGAGCAATTGATGTTTTTCGATTACTGTTCATTTCGTATTCATTACTGTCCGGTGGCAATTCATCAATTGTATCGATTTTTGTAACATACTTTTTCGGTTGTGGCTTTGTACCGCTCCCACCAATCGATTGAGCCCCTCTTTCACCAAACTCATCGTTGTTTCTATCTAATTCCAGTATATTGTTCACTTTCGTTTCAAAATTTTCACGTAAATCGTCTCCACGACGATTGTTTTTCTCCTTTCTCGCCGTTTCGCCCGCATTATCCTTAGTCCGGTCTCTATTTGCATTCGAATGTTTTCTATTCGTACCACGTCCGCCTGTCGTTCCATTGTTACGATTTTTCGTTCGTGCGTGTTGCTTTCGATTATTAACATTCATATGAATGCCAGAATTTTCAGCGTTTATTTGCTTTTCATTTGGTTCACTGTTTGTCATAGTGTTCGCTGTTGTTTGAAGGGCTTTGTTTTTGTTATCAACCGAATTGAATGCAAAGGATGTTGTCGACACTGGTGACGGTGTTGTTGTTCGTTCGTTTTCGAGTTTTTCATGTGTATCAAAGTAGTCGTTCTCGTCAAATGAGCCCGAATGAAATTTTTCAATCAAATGAGTATGGGCCAGCTCATCATCTTCGTCGTCATTGAATGTGCCGGGCCCTCGATGATAATGTTTTATGAAATTTTCCTCTTGAACGGAATTATTTTGATACGGTGACGTAAATGACAATATGACCAATCGATCTCGATGCGGCACCATAAAATCCAATTCAGTGTGCCAAATGCTTTCTACAAAATATTAAATTGACGAGAGCAAGAGAAAGGAAAAAAAACACGTAAACATACTTTCAATCTCATGTCATTGAGTGTCGGTATTCATATGCATTAAATTTAACACTTGAATGACATCCACATTTCAGGCAGTCAAATGAAATGTTACATTTTCAATGAAGATAGCAACATTTTAATGCCATTGAACACAGACACACAACATACACTGGAATTTCGAATGGGTAACTGAATCGTAATTAAAATGTTTACAAACATATTCGAAATGTTGAAAATGTTTGTAATATTTGTCCATTTCGGGTTGGTTGCCACGTTGATGAGTTACTTGAATTTACTTACCTCGAGGTAAATTTCCATTTTCAATCAATTTGGATTCGATCAAAAGGCGGGGAATTAGTAAACATAACGCAATAACAATGTGTACAAATGCTGCTGTCGGACCCCCATGCGTCCAAATCGCCCTGCAAATACAATAAGTTTCAAATTACGAATTCATTCACCATACTCTTTAGGGAAATTCCAACAAACTTCGCAACAACACCGAAAACGATGAATGGATTCGCATTTAAGATTACGATTAAAATGTAATGTCTGCACAAAATGCTTACGCCGTGCAAATGGTTAGGAATTTCGATATAACATGGGTACATATAAAAATAAATGGTCGGATTCGAATGCATTTTGATAATAATAATTGCTTACCTCAATGTTCCGCCTTTTGCTTCGCGCTCTAGCCCGTCTTCAGGCATTGCTGAACATGTACCCGGTTTTGAAGACGCTAATTTTATACCGTCGTTTGCTAGATTTCCGACCTATTTCACGGTACGTAAGAAATAAATGGAAACAAACGTGAAAAAATGAGAAAATCCAGCTATCGCGGTCGATAAGATCCACCAAAATAAACGAACTCATTTAAACGAGATAAATATTATATATTACGGAAAATCCACTGAGATATTACATTTAATCTCGGGCGAAAAAGTTCTCGTGATTTCGTTGATTTTAGTATGATTTTGGTACGCGATTATTGCGAATACGGAAATTCACACCGTTGAAAACAACCCCGGGAAAACTGTACTCCATGAAGTAAAGACGGAAATCTTACCTTGAATATGGCCGATATAAAAAACAGGGGCAACATCAACAGTGCCAATCCGCACAGGATTATTTGTGAATTTAGCTCTGTCAATGCAGACGAGTCGTTGCGCCATTGTATTAAATAACAGCCTTTTGTTTCAAAATCCATTAACATTGTGAAACAGAACATTCATTAATGCAAATAGACAACGTTCGAACACGAAACAGAATAAAAAAAAAAACAGAAAAGAATTCATTAATAAAAGTAAAGTTTTGGACGCATTTCGTCGACTTTTCAACATCTTCTCACAGTCGAGAAGATTACACTGAAACTTTCATTTTTGGCACTTTGAAAAGTGCTTTTTGTTTTCAAAAGCGATTAAATGCCAAAAAATGCAAATTCATTGAAATTTTTTTGTTGTTTTCTTACCTAAAAATCTATAAGCCCCATTCAGAATTAAGTAGCCTTGGAAGTATGTGAACAATATACCGTACCAAATCGACCACAAGGAATTCAGATGATATCGATGCTTTCGCTTCACTTTCGTCTGCTCTGACTCATTGTTGCAATTGTGATGATTCGTCTTTGACGTGCTGAAATGTCGAAATGCCGACCGAACACCGATGGTAGAGGACGATAAGAACAGTCGTAAAATACATTAGAATACAATTGCAAGTGTAGAACTTCAAACAGTGAATGTTTTAATATAGTATTTTTTGTGTGTGCTGTTGGAAAATTGAATGGTTGTCTCGCTTGCTTAGGGAATCACTTGTAAAACAGGGCATTCCTTTGTTTTGTCTCCAACTTGTCGAGTGAAAAGCACTTTCGATGAAATTTTCAGCTTTTGTACTTTTCTCGCATTGTCGCAATGATTCATGACTTGGTCTGAGTGGAAGTGGTGCGTCACCACGGTGATATTTGGATTTCGGATCTCAAATTACACAAAAGAAGAAAAAGGTTTCCCACAATCTTTGTACGGCAAACTCAAATAAATTAATAAGACGTAGACAAAAATCACAGTTAAAATAGTCAAGTGTGGTGACGCGCTCACAGTGAGATAAAACCGATTTAACAAAAGGAAATTATGTTGTGAACCCTGTCACGTTTGCGCCAACTTTAAATTTTCTGCTTCATTTTCATGTTTAATGAATGTCTTCAAAGTCATGCCAAACAATTGTTTGAATTTAATTTGAACAGCAGCAAAATGACATTCTCAACTTTTCAATCTGCCAACATCATCTTCTTCTGCGTTAATAATTTGGTCGGTTGCCTTTTTCTTTCTTATAACCGAAGTGAAAGAACAACCGATCACTTCTTACGCTCGAGCCAAATTATCAAATCACATTATAAACTTATCAAGACATAATCCATTTGTGTGTGTGAGAGAATTTTCGTGACGAAAATTTCATCATGAACTCTGTGTGTATGTGTGTTTTCTTTCGGCAATTGAATTAAAAATAAGTTGCTATACTTACTTAATGGCATTGCTATCCGTCGTAATCACGCTGTTATTAATACTTGAGTTGAGGCTGGTGCACTGCTTTGATGATGCCGACACATTGAGCAACGACCGATTTTTCTTATTACATAAATCATCGTTATTTTCATAGCCAACCAATGAGCCGGTGATCGACATGTTGATGAATATTCAATATTTTCGTCTGTTTCTCTTTAAATCAATTGAATGCTCATCACATTTGGGTTTTATTTTGTATTTTATGTTCGTGTGTTTGTTTTTTAATCCAGACCCTTCGCGTTCCCTTTTAATGGTGTGATGGTTTGGTCTTTTGATTCAATTATGAATGGTCTGTTTTTCCTTTAACGTGTTGCAATACCTGCATTATGAAGATATAGAGCAGTGATGTGGCAATATCTGAAAAAAATGATTGGAATTGAATCAATTAGATTTCGAGAGAGCAATCAATTAACTTAATTAGACATCGCTAAACCGAAGCATATTTTAACTAATTTAACTAGGCTAGTACTTCACATTTGATTACAGTTATTATGCACATAAACCATGTGCAACTATATTGAAACCATTATGCATCAGTCGGTTGAGTAGCGAATATACAATAAGTTCCAGAGCACATTCATACAGTAATACATCGACAATGTATGTATGCATAATGTTCTAAATTAAAAATCAATTGAATAGTAGCAAAAAATGAGTATTAACAATACATTTTACGCTGGAAATATTTTAATTTCGTATAAGCCGTGCGACGTTGTTGCTTTGAGTTAGTAAAATGGTGAAAATGTTTGTCAATAATATAATTTATTTTCGAACATTTAAACATGACATAGATTTTTCCATGTGACAATATGATTGAGTCGTGAACGAAGAGTGTCAATTATTGAATTCATGTTCAGGCTAATGTTTGGAATGAATGTTTCACCACCGAATGAAGAAGCAAATTCAATAGACTTGGTCACATCGCTCCGATAAATCTCCATATTTGTATACAAACAAAGCCATCTGGCACACGGATAAAATTGAAATACACATATATATTCGGCTGGTGTGAAAAGTTAATTGGATTAAGTTTTTGTGAGTTCGGAATACGAGACTGAAATATGTTCATAATTGAATTTTTCACTTAAGTTTAAAACGCGAGCATGCGGTAGTGGAAAAAAGCACATTGTACATTTTCCATTCAACTCTCATGCAAACATACATTGGATATATTGGTAATGAATGAACCTGGAGTTACGACACACCGAACAAAAAAATCAATATAAAATATGAATTTTTAACTGTATTTCAATTTAAACCCATGTGAACTATGATTAATAGTTAAATGGAGCTTAGCCACGCAATTCAAACTTTACCCATTGTATGAGAGTTGTGTAGTGAACTGGCACATGTTTTTTTCTGATTCATGAAAATTCCATCATTTCATCAAAATGTCATTAGCGACATATAAGTACTTGTAAGTACGATGAAATGAAAGAATCATTAAGCCAGATTGATATGTATGGTAAACGCAGCTAATGATAAATGTCGGGTCAATAATGTCAAATCATTTCGATTGTTGCGGTTGAAAGATAACACTTGCACAATGACGTAGACTTCAGCGAAGAAATTACAAAGTTTAATTGAGGTTGGCTTTTTTTTGGCCACAATCCAAAATGAAATTAGTTCTCGAAAATTCGACTTGACTTTTCTCGAAATTTGATATGCTAACTACAATCATTGAGCCATATACAAAGTGAATGTGACATTTTCAAAGCCACATAAAGTTTTGCTGATCTCTTATGAAGGGGATTTTTTTGTTTCATTTACCGCAAATCCTTCTTAATTAATTACAAAGCTTGCTGAAATGGTTTCGCCACTTTTAAGGGAAATTGAAATGACCTTTTGGTCTCATAAAAAAGCACTTCTGCCTCGATGTCCGTATACCCAAAATCTACAACCTCCACTACCCCCCGAACAGAACACGAGTGTAGAATACAAAGGTATTGGAAACTCTTTTGTGTAAAGATGAAATCAAAATCACATTCCGAAAGATGTAATACCATGCGCTGCCATGAGCGATTTATTCACGCACACTGATACGAAAACTTATAGCAATTGAACCGGAAAATTGGTATCCATAAATCCGGTGTATATATTTCAAATACGATTCGAATAGGTTTGAGTTTCTTCTGGTTTTTTTTTTCTTTATTGTTTGAAACAAATGCCGTATGTATAATTGGACGGGAATGGAAGCAGAACAGGAAAACCATCCACCGAGAAACCCTTTTTTCGGATACAAAAAGTCGACAAAATATTATTAGTATTATTACAAGTTCAACCGAAATCTCCGAAGGAATTAACAAAATCCACTAAATCAAATTTATTTATTCGATTTTTCACTGGCAGAGGTTATTTTTTTTTCATTTTGTTTTCTCACAATGGCCGAAAAGCAATTTCAAAAAGTACAATTGTTCTTCGGAATAAAATATAGAGGAATAAAATGGAGACATATAGAAAAGAAAAAGAACGAAAACCAACCATCAAGTCAATCACGAATCGTGTTCACTTTTTAAGTATCAATCTGATTGTGATTGTTATTGCGACAATATTGTTGGTCACACAATATATATAATTGCATGTGGTGTGTATTTTCACTGGGGAATTTTCTTTGATTTCGTTTTTATCAGCGTAATGTTCGACGGCAAAGAAAGTGAAACGCGATTTGACGATGCCACATTCCGTGGAAATGGTTTCATTTCATTTCGTTGACCCAATCAATACAACATTGACTTTGATTGTTTACTTCTTGTATTATTAATCGTGTAATTTCGTTTTATCCATGTGTACGACTCTTTGTTCGTCCGATCAAAACAAGTATGCAAACAAATCAATGTAGCGTGAATCCGACCGGTTCATTTCATTCAATTTTTGAATCATATTCAAGTTGAAGTTCTTTTGGAAAATCTTCGTCTTATGTTTTCCGTTATTATTTAACATAAGAACAACGGCAAACAATGGGATTTCTTAATTTGTTTGTCAAAGATGCTGGGGAAAAGAGACATATTTCCGAGTGCAAAATTCAGCGTAACTTTATTCACAGGAGATAGGTTCTTACTTTGTTATAAGGGGCCAATGTTGAACAGAAAAACGGTACGAGATGCGATTCGTATCGTGTGCGCTCTCTATCACTTTGATGTTCGTTGATTGCGTGCCAGGCATAGCATTGTTTGCTGTTGGTTGTTGATTTTAATATAAACTACAACAGCCGTACACAAAAAAATATATATTAATGCCACACTCTCGGGCGCACACGAGAGAAACATCCTCTCTGCAAACGACATTTTTCCACTTATCATTTCCAAACAAATGCGAAATGGCAAAAGTTGTTATCGCTGTCAACAAAAAAAAACTTTACGGAAGAATATGAATAAAGAACCATACTACGAATGTCACAAGAACGGGTTTATCATTGAATCCTTTCAATTGTGTGTGTGTTTTTTTATTTTTTCCTCTCTGCTTCAATGCGACTCATAACGGTCTCTTTTCGGATAATATTCGCCGGATTCATAATAACAAATGTCCAGATAAATGGGTGAAGCGACCACACATATAAACAGCCCAAAGTAGTTTGCACTTGTAATCAATATGCATCAATATTGATTGTTTAGGTTTATAGCTTTTACGAACCTCAACAATTTTCCATTTTCACAATTTGGGTCTTGTTTGTACTCACAGTACACGTTTATCCATTATGCACGTTCACGTCTGGGAAAATGTTTTTTGATAAATAAAAATCAAAAATTGCTCTCCCCTCCAACCAAAATCGTTGAATCAGATGAACATTGCGTTATGTTATTCTTTTTTAATATGTAACGAATCGAATTTCTAAACGAATTTTGATCGATTTTTACAAACTGCCGACAAATCAAAAGCATTTTTCTTTCTTTATTCTCGAAGGAAATTGAGAATCGACATTCCATTCAATGCATTCCGTTTATTTTCTTTTGATCGCTTCGAGTGTTTTTTTGTATTTCGTCTGATTTGAATAAAAGGCAAACATTTCGCTCGAATGAAAATGATATGCAAATATAGCTTGTGTTTTGTTTTGTTTAAGCAAAAAAATGCCAAAAATATTCAAATTTCAAAAATGCAAAATATCAAGAATTGTGCCAGGTTTCAATTTTTTTCTTTGTTTGCTTCTATGGAGTGATAAATATTTTCTGTTTCTGATTAAATTTCATGGGGAAAATCGTGTGATAGACATTTTCGTACCGTACCTCCTGCGCTTCTGTCTCGCACGCACACATTCCGAAATAAATAGAAACATAGTCCAAACACCGGCATAAAATCACATATAAACAAGCGAAAATATCGCATCTGTTGTATGTTGGAATATGTATCGAACGCTGTGCGTCGTCTTGGAAACACCCTCAAACACAAGCGTACTTTTACAATGAAAAAGCATATCACACTCGGCATTTTGCTAGCCACCTCTGAGCACGCACACAATTACAATGCGCCCGAATAGACTGGATATTCCGGTATACTGTATCGTGTGCCATGGATTTTGGCAAAATTCACAAGCGCCATTGTGTTGGTAGAGTTTGGGAGTCAAATGTGAATAGCATTGTTAGAATGCGGCGAAATGGTCTTTTTTTTTAGCTATGATAAAATGCTGTTTATTTTAGCGCATAACTTCCCAAAACACTATACGTGTGTGTGTGTGTGTTTTGTCTGTGCTATTCCATAAAAACGTTTTGCTTTTGCCTATTTGCCAGCTGCAGCGAAGCGCACACCGTAAAATAGATAATAAATTTAACAGGAAAAGTTTTCCAAGTTGTTCGTTTTTCTCTTCCATCGACAAGTATTTTCCTCGCATTCATCTTATAATTTTTACTTTCGAAGTCAAAGTGTAAGTTTTGCATCGTAATTTACGAATGCTGCTGCCGCCGCAATTTTTCGCCTCCCGAATCTGTCTTGCTATAATATTTTCTGTATCTGTGTGTTCAATGTGTTTTGTCATTTTATTTCGAAAAATTTCCATATGCCATTCACAGGCAGCATCGATGCCATTCTCTGGCTTCCATCATTCAACAGTAGAACTTTAAATGTTTGATGTTCTGGAACGGAATGCGATTATGCCATTGCATTCTAACAACAACTTGAATTTCATTTTATGGGTCTTTCGGCACGGTGTTTGAATGAGAGAGTGCGTAATTTTATTGTCGACGTGAATGTGAATGTTTATAGTAATTGAGCTTGCTTCCAACTCCAACGTATCTTCAGATACACATACACACACACAAACACACGTATGCAGCATTCCCTTGCTATAATTCATTTGTGAATGGATTGGCAAAAGATTAGAATTAGATTGCACTTGATGGAAATGGAGCGATTTTGACGAGGGGGACGACATGCTCCCCTTGATTTATCCTATACTTCCTTCCCTTCTTCAAGTGCGTTCACTCACACACATTTGCCCATTTACTTCTCTATACAAATATTCTTTTTACTTTCTTTTTTCTTTGTTCGGTACGTGCCCTCTTCGTTTCAGGTAACTTCCTTTGCGTTTAGCATTTTTATGTGTCTTTCTGTATGAGTCTGATTTGAAAATCGATAACCTTTACGACGACAATCTCCGATTCGGTTTTTCGAGCATTTCGATATTGAAACGAAAATGAATTTTGACTGAGCCTTGTTTTATTTTTCGATCGATGTTTGTTTTCCGTTTGGAATGTGATGATTCCGTCGCCGTATAAATGTCAAAGAAGGAAAAAAAGGGCGAATTTTTAAAAAGAAATCAAAAAAGAAAGAAGGGAAAATGAAAATGGAATGGACACTTCAGAGCTAATGAAAAAAATAAAATCCACACGCAAGGATAGTCGACGGCCGCATATTGCCGATAAATACGCCAAGCCACATTATAAATTTTCTTTGAAATGGCTCGTTTCCGTCATACCGTATATCGTTGCTGTTGTTGCCATTTAGTATGTCTTGAAGGGGAGCCATTTTATACATGGTGACGGGGGACCGATTTTCGACAATAACCAAAGTCTGTTGTGGATTGTGAGTCATTGAAATCGGGATATCAAACATAACTTTTAAGTGGCAAACTCAAGCTTGCAATTCGTCACGGTCGTGTATTGCATTGCCAAGTACGAAAAAAAACTCTTTATGACCGAAATGACTCAAAAATGGTTTCAACACATGAAATGTGCGTTGCACAGCAATGTCTTGTTGTAACAGTAATTTTTCACGTTATTATCCGAAATCCTATTGCCTATATTTTCTTTATTTCTTCCGTGCCGTTTTCAGTGTAAATTTGTTTGATATTGTACAATTTCTCAGACCGATCAAGAGGCGCACTGAATCATTTTTTATCGAATTTTGATAAATGGTTTTCATCCGTTTTGCCAAATGGTTGAAATTATTTTGAAAAATAAGACGAAAAATTCGAAACTCATCTAACATTTTTTTTACTCCTTCAACATTGATATACAAAAAGAGAAACAGAAGAAGACGTGAGGAACAGCTGCATTTCGACTTAGAATCTTATTCTTGGCCCTTTTTCGTCTCTTTTCTCTCTTTTTCTTGTTCTCGACATTTCTCTCATGTTTTGCACCGATTTTGAACGAAGAAAAACTTCTTTCATAAAAACCAATTTGAAATTTATGGCGGCGCATTAAATGGATTTTCGTAAAACGATACCGAAACAGGACACCCATTGCAAATGTGACTGCTGCTGCTTTTTCGCATATGTCGTATTCAGGCCATTCTCATCGTCTTTTCTGTGCTGCTTCTATCTCTCACGCGTTTTGCACACACGCAATAAATATCCTTTAACAAAAACTCAGCCTTAACCACGTATTGCACAACGATGCGAACGTCAAGCAAGAAAAAATATATATATGTAGAGAGTTAAATCGCGCAATAATTTTTAATTTAATCCATGACATCTGTGCCGTTCCATGAGGAGTATAGTTTCCTGTACATAAAGCATTTGTGAACATTGCCGAGTCAATCAAATGATTTAGCATAAAGTAGATATTAAAGCGATAACATGTGATGACGGGCCTACATTTAAGGTGATGATCATCACGGCATGAGATATTTTAAAGGAAAACATTCTCTATTTATGGGTGATGAATTTTGAGATAGGAGCTGTTGTAAATGCACTTATCTTCATGTGAAGCAACCAAACATCACACTTAACAACCACTATGAACATAGACAGCAATAATAATATAGAGAAGCTTTTGACATGCCATACGATAATTTAATGAAAATTTATCATGTTTCATCGATTATTAGATTATTTTTGTGTATAAATAGAATCTGTTTCCAGATTTCCATCGTTTATTTACATGAACATTCTATAAACCATATTTATTTTGGAATCTGTTTGTATTACTACGGGCATACGAGATAAAATGGCATTAATTTAATTCGTCTCACGTATTTTTCTGATGATCGATCGCCGACATCTCTTTTAATGAAGAATTTATTCGACGTTAAATGGTGTGTTTTGACCTTGATAAGATGCGAAAACAAACATCGATTGTCATGTCAACATGGAATGAATTGCTGTCCGAACAGCATATTGCCATTGTGCTCGCATAATTAACTGGGATATCTTTTTTGCAAATACATGCTCGCAAGCACGCAAAAACTGTGCTTCTCTCTTTTGTATTTTGTTTTGGCAGCAAAACATGGTGTTAATTATTTCGTTAATTTATAGAATATTGTATGATTTCCATAAATTGTTTTCGAAATAATAAAAACTACCAGAGAACACTGATTATATACTTTGCGCTATGGGAACTAAAATGGTGACATATTTTCGATAACGAAACAAAAAAAAAAACACATTTATTCACATTAATAAAATATACGAGCCAAATTAAAGTTTGATACGGTCATCAAACAGAAAAACATATAAAATACGCATAAAATACAGAAATATGTTTGCAGGTATTTTGGGCGAAAGCCTTTTTGTGAACCGGACGGTAATTTTTTCATTACTTGACATAATTCAAAACATTCCTGTCATTCGGTTCGCATTCGGCGCTGACAAAAAACCACATATACCAATATATTGGTTAACGTAAAATTGAGCTCGGCTTTTCATAAAAGCAAAACAAAAGATAAAAAAAAGGGCATGGTTTCTTTGCCTTTGTTCTGGGTTAGCAGCTAGTTTTTGTGGTTGTCTGGGCGTTTTATGTGCACATTCACTCAAATAATGGGAATATTTCGTTGATATGAACATTTCATATGAAATGCCATGCATCGATTTTGGTCTTCACCGGTCTGCGTACTGTCATCATCGTATCACATGTATAATAATTATTGAGCCATTTCCCGATGTCCCACTTTTACGGATATACCCATCAAATGGAATCATTCACACGGAATGTTGCCCCATTAAATCGACATCATGAACTCCTCCATTTCATGAAGAATAATCAAAGTATTTTCGTTCCATAATAATAAGCTAAATTCCTATGGCAACGTTCATATCGAATCCAACGCAAGCGAGTTTCCCTCCGAAAAATTCGTCTTCGATCATCCTCAAATCATCTAAGTTTTAATTGCCACAAATTGACATAAATACCAATGAACGCCGTAATGAAGCCATTATTTTCATTTAGATAGTTGTAGTTCACTTGCACTAATTGGTTCGACACAAAATGATATTAAATTGTAAAACTTCCTCTCAATTTCTGTAAAAAGAATCTGAAGAATTTTCCAACAACAGAAATATATATATATAGATACGATTATTATTATAGATTTAATTCGCAAGCACATTTTCCACATTCAGAGCTATAGGAAGGATTTATTTTCTCATTCTTTCAATAATAATTCCGAGAATTTTGTCATGAGATTGATAATAATGCTCTCATGATAAAAATTAATTTTTAATGAAAAAATTCAAATAGAAAGTACATAGCTTTAATGCATTAAGTGTTCTAAAAATACTTCATTTTTCTCGCGAAGTAGACATCGTCTTAGTGCTTTTTTTGCAACCGATTAAAGTACCGTTTTCAATTAGGTTGATTGCTCTCTTATGTCTCAGTCGTATCATTACAAAATATACAAATGACTAATTGTTTGTAACGTGATGGCTCCGAATAAAATTTCAGATGGGCCAGAACATACTTGCACCTGAACAATGTTCAGTGAATGTAATGCCAACGAAAATAAGTATAAAATGTTTAAAGAGCCACTTCGGCAGTTTGTTCACCAGAGAGAAAAAAGAGCAAAAGAAATTCCATCGGAATTCCTTCAAATTTTGTTGCATAACCATGACAGCATACACACACACACACACTTCCTACTGTTTCTCGAAGTAATGTGGAATAGGGTAAAGTCAAAAATTGTGGCAAACAGAGTGTGGAAAAGTTGTTGCCGCAACATATGGTGCACTTGTGTGAATTTTAACCGATACAACTCGTTGGAGATTTTCCATCACTCTTTTGTGATGCCTTCAACTTGCGTAACTCACTTATCATACGTGAGTGTGTCGACATGACGAACTTTTCGAGGTTTTTTGAATGTTCCATAAATAAATGAGTTATTTGAATCTTCATCGTTAGTCGGGTAGTACTAACGTACTTGAACGAACCGAACGAACGAAATGCGAAAGAGCCCATGATAACAACGTTACATGATAAACTGTACATTTGTTTGCAACAGCGCCAACAAAAACAACAACGCCACTTAATGGCAACAAACAACCACAAGAAATGAGTAACTCAAATAATTTCAAGTTTCAAGCTGTTTAGCGTCATTCACTTTGCCTTATATTGTGTACGATAAAAGATGGCAACCAAAAAACAAAAGCAATAAAGACGATGACGAAACTACAATGTATGTTTGAAAGTTGCAATTTTTGAACGAGGATTGTTAATGGAGAAAATTCCGTCGTATAATAATAATAATAGATGGTAGTTTACAATTTTCAAGGATTATATAGTTTCTTCGGAGGAAACAAATAATCGAAAATAGCTGCATTGCAGACTCGTCCTCTCGCAAGCAATCGAAATTGAAAGGAAATTAAATTGTTCGCTCTCTCGCAAATTCCCATTGTTCATTTCCTTATTTTTTCCCTTTGAACTCGGGCAGACGAGAGAAAAAAAGATAACGGAGAATATTTGAAAAATGTTCGATATTTGGTTGTTCACCGCTTCAGAGAAGTACGAAAAAAAGTGAACATCATATCCAAATTATAGCCCGTAGACAAAAAAATTCAGCAACAAACCCGAAAACCAAAGAATCTGAATAAAAAAAATCCGAAGAATTAAGCGAAATTTGTTATGCAGCCAGACAAAACTAATTAAATGAGAAAGATAACGATCGAATTGTTGTGTAAAAAGTTGGTATACGTCGTCGATGCTATGCATAAAAACGGCCATATGAAAAATGGTCGCTCGTTTTGCTTGTTTTCTCAATTGTCCTTCGACGCAGCGGTCGGAAGTGATGCCTATCGAGAAATGAAATGAAGAAAATCACTGAACAACTCGAACCGACTACAATTGGCTTCATTTTATATTCAAATAACGTATAACATTGCATCCAGCAGATTCAGATGAGGGACACATGCAATAGCATCGTTATGCGAAATAACGTGGCTTCTGAAAATCGTACGTGAATCTAGCAAAAAGTGTTGTTTTTTTTTTCACCGCCGTCACTACGGTTACTGTTCGGTTCGCTCGAAGAATATTTGCTCCATTCTTGGTTCGTTTTCGATATGCGTTGGGTATATTACAGGTCAAATGGAAAGAAAAGCGGCCACTCGAAATGAGGCAAGAGATAAAACCAGATAACATTGCACTTTAACTTTTTAATAACCGCTAAAGTTGCAACATGAATCCGAAAAGGGTAAAAACCGCATACGCAGCACTTCGACCTTTTTCTTTGTTATCGATGATTCCCAAGAGTGTGTTCGGTTAAACTTTATGCTCAATGGTGAACAAATGTGCTCTCTCTCTCGTGTGTGTGCGTGTCATTTGATAGGCCAGATGTTTGTACCGTGGGCAAATATAAATGAAAATCTGGCAGACGGAGATCAAAAGTGTCAAACATGAACGGCAACAAACACGATAATTCAATTCATGCAAAGTTCCATTTATGAGGATGAAAAAGCATCCCAAAACACTTGCCATTGAAGCTAAAAGGACATGAAATAGTTTTATAAGCAATTAGTGTTCAGAACCTACCAAATAATAATGTTGAATTCAAACGAAAAACTTTCGCCAACAAATGGCGATAAATTGTCAATGACGGCGGCAGCAATGGTGGAAATATAGCAACATATTTGCTCATAGTATCACTGGGTCAAAATTAAACCGACTGCCGTTCAGTTAATTTACTTAGATGCGTGTTAATAACGACTGAATGTAGGTAGAAATTCGTAACAGGCGATCCGTTTACCAAACGAATCCATTTATAATGTACTCTCAATAGCAGAAGTGTATACACTGAATGTTATCCAAAGCTATTACTGCTTTCAATACGTATTATTGAACGTGTTTGCAAGGCTTGATGGAGATTTACCATCAGCTATCCATTCAGCACTTCATACATGTCTGTTGTTCAATTTTTTCCACTTTTTCTCTGCTTGTGCTGTTATTTAACACAATCCATTTTTTTCTGTCATGACGCCCGAATGATGTTTGTTGTCGATTTATTAAATAGAACGTTGAGATGTGTTTGCTGATCGGTCTCGGACTCTGCACACATATTCCACCTGCCTTCGGTGCTTTTTTCATTCCCTCTCTCTCTGTGTATTTAATCTCTTTTGTTTGCCCTTGTAACATGACAGGCGGGATTGCAGATTTCAAGCGTCTAAATGTATTTTTTTGTGTGTGCGTTTATTCAGACCCAATAGAAATGCGACGAGATATAGAATAATAGGCAATTTATGTTGAGGAGTGTGCATTTGAAATGTGTCTTTAACATGCCATTAGAAAATGTGCAATCGACAGTTGGTCATTGTCTTATCGTTCGTCCATAATATGTTGAAATATTCAGTTCATTATGCGCGTATTCACGCAATGCTAAAAATTCGATATTCATAAGTGTAGCCGAATGGATTGGATTGTTCAAAATCACGATTGGACAACAAATGTCGAAATGGCAGATGCGCCATGAAGTCAACATCGAAGAAATGCCAACAACAAACAACAACAAAAAATCGATACCATAAAACTTAATTTCATCCACTAACAGGATCAAAATGAAAACTTGCTTGAACCGGTGATTAATCTCTCGCTAAGACACTGCTCAACAGGAAGCATGCTGGAGTATATTCGCCAAAAAAAAAAACCAACAACAACCGAACTGGTTTCTGCAACATTATCATTAAAACACCAAATGAAGAAGAAAATATAGAACGAAAATGATCGCGAAGCAATGCACAAACACAAAGCACTGCACACGTGATCAATGCACAAAGAGAATTGAAGAGAACAAAAAAAAACGCACACAGAATGAAAGATAAAGCGTAAAAATGAACTGCAAAAAAAAAGAAAACATTTGGAAGAGCAACTCAAATAACAAATCTCTTCAGGTAAATGAAGTTGAATGTGTATTCGATTGGTTAAATTATGCGCATCGAGAAACCGAAACGTGAACACCTGTTCTTTTTTTTCGTTTGCAGTTTCTTTTGTATTCTTTTTTTCGTCGTTGCCATGGATGTCGTTTTGATTTTACCACAATCATTACACAGCTAAAAGCGATAAGCCAAACAAAAAGTAAAGCCATTCGGAACGAATACAACACACACACAAAAAATCTCGCAATCGTACGACAGTGATATGGTTTGGTGGTCAGGCTGGCTGACTTCTCGTTGTCAGTTAATTATACCACGATTGTTATTTTCTGCGCACTTTGAATGCGGGCATCGGGCACTTTTTTCCATTCGCTCGTCAGCACTCGTAAGCAAACGAGTTGCGGTTTTAAATCATCAATTTAATGGCATACACTCAATATTCTCTCGGTTAATAATATGCGTCAACCGCACATTTCTGCATTTTGATTAAGAAGCGGACATTTTTAAAGAGCACCAACACACAATTGCATTCGAATTCCGTAGTGAAAACAAAATTATTGGACTTTTTATTTTGCTCTCGATTCCACATGCAAGATCCATTCAAGCAGCAAGTCTTATACAATCAACACATGCGATATGAATTTAATTGGAATACTTGTAACGAACACTTGAGAGATTTCATCTGATATGATAAATTGTAATGGTGCGAATAAGTTTATCAAAAGTAGATATTTCTGTGCCTTCAACGGCCATTCTTTTATATGAAATAAAAACAAACACGGCCGGATATTACCATAAAGCCTTATATTTGTATGAACAAAAACTGACAAAAGTTTTCTTGTTTCAATTTACCAAATTACTAAGATTTCTCTATTAGTCTCTCCATCTCTCTGCCGCTCCTTCATTCCATCTCTATAAACAGGCACTGAAAAATGATTGTACTATTGTATTATATATTGGTATCTTTTGTTCGCATGTCATATCACGTCAAAAGCAGAAGTAAAGACATTCATTCGGTGTTTGGGTGCAGGGAGAGAAACTTTTGTCGATAAAAATAACTATTCCAAACTGGGGATTACAATGTTGGCTTCACTCATTTCTATTGAAGAATGTTCTGAATGCATGATGAATTCGATGGAGATTACTTTCGCCTGGGACTTCTGCATGCTGACAAAACAGGTAGAACGACGTAGAAAATCAATTGAATATGTAAAGCATATTCCTACCTCGAGCGCAGTGCATTGACTTGAGATGATTTCATAAGATGTACCTTTCTATATATTTTTTTCTATTATTACATCTCATATTCGCTTGATGCTCAGAAGGTATGTTTCAGTTGAATTAAAATGCAAAACGTAGATTGTCAATGCGAACGGTTGTTTTGTCACCCAAACACAAAAGAAAATTGAAACTGGGTTGAATGGCAACTACAAAATAAGAGGTATCAAATCATAAAACTATTTAAACAATTATGCCATCAATTTATTTAAGTTTGTACACCCTAAATGCACCGAGCATACACGAAACAGCACTCCGTTTATTTTGTTAAATGTGTATATGGTTTCATTCGTTTGTGTTGTAAGTAAGACCGAAAATTGCTATCTCTGGCCTGACACTGTCATTGAAATTAAATACAAAAACAGTTTACTCTAGTTGTCTTTTGTATCGTAAACAAAGACGTATTCGAGTTTCACACATTCACCGTCGGTTTAGACAATGCAGGAAAAAAAGCGAAAAAAATTGTTTATTCGGTACATACACATTGGCCCTAGCAAACATGTGGTAATTCAATCACAAAAAAAAATCAAGGATTTATTTCGACGTACATATACTCACATACACACAAAAGAGACACTTTAGGTATAACATCGGTACACATGTTATTCGATTGCTGTACTTTTATATTATTATTTTTTCTTCGGTGCAACAATGAATTGGGGAATCTTGACGACAAAAATAGAAAGAAACGAACAAGAAAAAAAACCCAATACGGAAACTATTCGATTTGTAAGACTATTTGAAGTGCAAACAAGCGAAAAGAAATAAATAAATACTACGCATTTACTGCTGACTCTCTTTTCTTTCTATATTTACGCTGACTGAGCATTTTGCACTATATTCTTTCGATTTTTTTTTTCAAATACCTTGTTGCAATTTTTCTCTGTTCTTGTTGCTGCTACGTGAATTTCAGCAATTGTTGGTTGGAATGCCACATAATTTGTAATGAAATAAATGCTATTTTTAAATGCCCTTTTTCGTAGCTCCATCATGACACTGTATCTTCGTTCCTTCGTTCTTTCAGCGCGGCACTTTTTTTCCCGGGCAAATATTTATTTGGAATTCAGTCAAGAGTCTTTCAACATTGCAAACGTGTACACATCCCGAAAGAATTCCAATGTGATCGCTTGGTTGAATTCATTCTTTTTTGTTGTTGTGTGGCATTTATGAAATTCGTGAATTCAAATAGAATGCGACGCAATAAACATCTGATAAGACAGATCGACTGCTAAATATAGAACAGAGCTTAAAATTTGATGTCGGTCGACAGTTCAAAAATAGCAATTACATTTGGTCAAGTTTTCTCTGCTCTCTCTCTCTCTCTATCTCTCTCTCTCTCTCTCTCTGTGCGCTGGCATGCAAGAGTGTAATTGCATCTCTTCTGGTTCTTTATGCACTTATTCAAATCAAATGATAAATAGTTCCCCGAAGAATGTCTCATTCGTAACAAGTTCTTGAAAAGGAACTCATTATACGTTTTCTGTATTTTCTTTTCACTTGAAAAAGAGCGAACAACTCTGACTTTCTGACTTCACAATGACACACCATTTAGCACCACTCTTCATACTCGACCATTTAAAAATGAGTATACAATGATTCTTCACAATGCTGTGTGAAAAAAAATACAAACGAATAAATGATGAAAAAAAAACTGGGTAAAAAGCAGGAGCGAGTACTTTTTCTGTCGTACGTTTCTACAACTTCGTCTAACTTTTATTGTATCAAGCCAACAAAAATGTAATAAAAGTAATGCAAGAGTTTATATACCCTTATTAAAAAATGACGACGTCTTTGTAACAATTTCAATATTTAGCACAGTATCAACAATTCAACAACAAAAAAGGGAAAAAGAGTGGCGAAGAAAGCGCGAGAAACACTAAACAGAAGCAAAAAAAAAATTATAACATGTTGATGGCGTTTAAAAAAGGCACGTGTTGAAATTGAAATATTGTCGATTTCTATTTAAAGGTGTGCCAAGATAACTAAGTCAAGTGATTTTTTAAGTGACACTTTACTGAGCAAAAAAATTGTTGGCAATGGGAAAATGCCGAGAGTTATGGAAATACTTTTGCACTAATGGCATGAATGAAAATCCACTCGAAATACACTTTATGCACAACGCTTATGCACACTTGCAAGTTGCGCCCGCTCTCTCTCTCTCTCTTCCTCTTATTTCGCTCATTTCTATTTTCATCATTCGTTTCGTTTCGTTTCGTTTAATTTCACTTAAACCACCGTCAAGCACGACAGGGGTTGTTATGTGACAATTTTTATATTGTCGTCGCATTTCACATTAATCCACCATCGCTTGGTTCGTAGTACCTACCATACACAGTGTATTTTGGGTAATAAATTCATTTTTATGTTCGTTTACAATATTTTTCATGTTGTGCGCATAGACGCTGTATGTGTGTGTGTGTTTCGAGAACGATAGTTATTTTTATAGCTGCAAATCGAACAACGCTCAATGGCCTAATAGTAGAAAAAAGTGCATGCATTTCCAAAGAACGTGCGTGACGCGTATGATTAATTTAATGTGTTGTCGAAAGGGCGTAACATATTCAAGTATGTAAGTGGAATGCTTGATATGGTTCTGAGATGATTTTTCAATGCACGCGGAAATGGAAAAGGCAAACGGACCAACGGCAAAAATTACACATAATTTGCTGCGACAATGCCCGAGATATGATTTTCCACAGCTTGTTCATTGAGATTTCACAGATGACAAGTGAAACGAACAGCACCGTGATTGGCAAAACGAATGAAATAAATGACATGGAAAGTGCATAAGGCATTAATCGAATCAAAGTTCAACTGCTGTTGAAATGTTCGTTCTCTAAATGTTATCCAACAAATCGCAGCGTAGCTAAAGCACATTCTTCATGGGAACTGTGTGATTATATTTCTTGCCATTAAAAATACCGCGTCGTTCTCTCTTTTTTTTTTAATCCGAACCATAAACGAGCGCGAAATGAAATTGATTCTTTTACTTGCGTTCACTTAATAATGGGTGCGTAATTTCGCGACTGACATTGTTAAAAATGTATTAAAATCATTTATCAAAAAAAAAACTGTCTCGTGAGACTTCAAACGATAATAATTTTCCATATCTCTCATTTTTTTGTTCTTCCCGTGCCGCGTTTTCCTTTTCATTTTCAGTCTTCGCACGGAATAGATAAAGATGCTATGATTCATCGTTTGCCATTGCTCTACTCGGTGATTGTCTATCTATCTCTCTTCCTCTCTTTCTATCTCTTGTGCCGCCGTTGATTGTACATTTTATTTTGAGATAATTTTGCACCACCAATATGTCCTGGGGTATCCCATGACAATTTCGCTTTTGCAAACGCTCACAAAACGCAAAATGGGAAAATAGATTGATCTAATTTTCAAGCGAGCACAGAAAAATTGGAAAAGTCGGGCAAAAGAAAAAATTGTATACCATATAAATATTACTTAAGATCCGTAATAATGAAAAAATATGGCAAAACAGATATGGAAAACAAGAGACAACGCCAGGACAAGAACACATTGGCTGAAAGTTACATTCCAGCAGTAAATCGGATTGAAGAAAAACTTTGACGAGATGTACACACAGGATAAAATTAGATTTTCCAACAGTTTATCGCAAACAATAAATTGTAGATTAATGTTGAATATTACAGAAGTACTTTTAGAGTATAAACAGAAATTGAAGCGACGAGTGAAGAGGCGACCGCTATTTAAACCATCATTTTGCAGATTTGCACATTAATTTAATTATTATTAAACGCAGAGTGTGTCTGGCTTTGAAAATAACTCATATACGTCGTGTGTACACAGTAAAACTGTAATCTAGTGGTGTATGGTAAAGGCGAGATAAAACTATAAACAAAGCCGGATACAATGCAAACACCGACATAGTAAAAAGGAATCAGGTGAATCAAATCAAACATATCTACAACGGAACAAATTATTCGAATGTATTTACACAAGAATTCCGGTTCGTTCACTGGATGGTTCGCTTTTTTTATTATATTACCCGCCTATCGTTTATATCGTCTGAATGAATGCGGTGTGTCACAGATATCAGCCGAGTTTTGCTGGTAGATATAATTAAATTCGAAGTGAGGCGCATCGAGGAAATAACCTATCAATGGGATGTAACATTTTATTGAACTCTATCACTTCGAATATCAATAAAACATGCCACATGGCAGGCAAAAGTGAATAAATTTCTTTTATCGTGACATTCGCATCTCAAAGAACGTGTGTCAAAAGGCGGCAACAAACTATATACGCTGTTTCTATTATTATTATTATTTCTGTTATTATTGAAATGGTATTGGATCTATTGGCATCGATAAGATAAGAGTGGATCGTTTTATTGCATACATAATTGATTTGAAAAGTAAGTCTTGAGCTGACAAATAATTTCTCCCCACGTTTTATTGCACTTAAGCCGATCGAAGATTTCACTCACGCACACACATGCAAACGCACACGCACATTCAATACGGCGGCCCAGGACCATGTTCACTCGCAAGGAAACTAATCCGTATTTCGATATATTTGCATTGACAAAGTCGATCGATGTTTGTTTTATGTATCGAAGGGTATTAAATATTGACATATGCCAGCCACTGCCGCCTTTCATTTCAACGCTTCGATTAGCATGCATTTTCAAAGGCCATAACCATTTAACATTCACGGCTGATTTACATTTATTAATTTTTGTTTCGTTTGAATAGGAGCTAATTTTCTTCTTAATGCCCGCGGAAATTCGGGCCGAACAAGTAAATGTTGTGAATTGAGAAGGAAGAAAAGATGAAAATTAAATTAAAAAAGGCAATTAATAGTGCTTGAACTTACCCGCATTGCATGTAATTAAAACGCGTTGCCGTTTTTCCAACTTATTGTGGTCATAAATTAACACAAAGTATCCAGTCTAGAACATCAGTCTTCTTCGCTCTTACTGTTTGAACGTGAAACGATGCGTTCTCTACACTCGTTTCAAGTGTTTTTGATGCTTAAAAAACCTTTAGCAGTTAAATTAAGTTGCAACAGTCAATGATGCAGTCAAATGAACATGAACCACCGTGCCGTGCAACATTTACCAAATGAATAATTTAAACAATGTCAACCGTTTGTTTATTTGAATTCGATTCAGTTTTACAACGATTTGATGATGCACAAACAACCAACCAAATGCACAAATTTTTCGGTTCAACGAAGAGTTCAACTTATATTCACTTGATACCACTGCTCAATTTTATATATTAAATTATATGGAGCGTCTGCAGTTAGATTGGACAATCGTTGTATGTTGGCGAGGCAAACATATGAACGCGTCCAATGTAAACTACGCTTGATTTTATGCACAATTCTATATAAATTGTTCAGCAAATTTAATATAAAATTGCAAATTTATTACATGAATATTTATTGGCGCAATAAGTTTGTTCTTTTTTTTGCACTGAATTAAAAATCCATTTTTGAAATGACAACACAGATGAGCACACAAAATGAACTAATCCTTTAATTCTTTGAAACACAGCTTTTTTGTTCGACGAGAACAATAGCAGTCAGACCAAAGCACAATTCAATTCAACTAAAATCCTTTATCAAAATGCGAACACTCAGTCACCACATCTGTTCACGACTAATCTCAGCAGACGAATGAACACCACTATCTTTCGCATCGTAGTCATTCACTTCACTACGCACAGTCGGTGTCTGTCGCATGCACGCACATCTCTCATCGGCTGCTGCAGCAACGCTCGGTTTGCGACCATAAATCCTTTCCGCTTGAGGTGAATCAGTGCGTTCGTACGGAGCGTATTCAATGTCTGCCAAAACCAACACAAATCGATGATAAACAAACTGGATATCCTTAGCGTAACGCTTGAGATAGTCATATAATTCTATACTACAATAACTGACTCATACGCGAACTCAATATACACTCAAACGCTTGCGGAAAGTTTGTTATAAATTACAAAAAGAAATTTATATTCATCTATATGGCAGGCGACAAAGACTCACTCGTCGAGGGTTCATTGAACAGTGACGATTGAGTGAAACTATAAACAGAAATTCAATTGAGTTACACTCAAAGAACAACTTTTAATTACGATGATAGAATGGATATGAGCTTTCCACGTAAGTACTCTTAAGTACAGAAGCATTTACTCACCGTACAACTTCATAACATATTCAAATTGGATTTATTTTGATTCAGAAACAGAATTTCTTATTATCTTATTATAAACACAAAGTAGATTTATTCAAAAGTTATGACTGGTCAGAGAAAACATGGCTTGGCCCTTTTTAATGCAATGCTATTTTACATATTTTTTTTTCTCTATAATTTCAACTCAGAATGTCATTTGAAACACATATTAATTGATTGTAGATAGCCATTCAAAAAGGGCAAAAAATATTTGAAAATTGATTAAAAACATTGATTTTTTTAATTCTATTTTCTTGATTAGCTTGAACCTAACAAATCTTTATTTGATTCTAGTACATGACATGTACTACATGTATGTATTATTACTTTGATTTGATTTTTTATTTTTGTCTTAAGTGATAGTTGGCATTTTTTGCCAAATTACCATATGCCTCATAAATTTGCAGATGATTAATATTGACCATAATATTTTCTATGTGCTTTTGAATAACATTGAGCCTAATATTCAACATTTGAAATATTGCAAAAACCTTCTTTACTTACATTCACTTCTACGTGGTTTTATTTCTTTTTGCAATGATCATTTATCCATTCTTTCTCTTTTTCTCACATGCTTCATCTCTTTTGACATCATGTTGGGTACATGATATTTTCGTTTCTTTTTCGCTTTACACATGCAAAAGATCTGTTCTTTTAATCGTTTAATTTAACTGATTACATTAACATTTTGAAATGTAAAAGATTCAAATTCAACCCTGTGTTGAAACAAGACCAAAAAAAGGAACATCATTAAGGAACTGAACTCATTTTCGTAGAATTTGAAAAAAAAAAAATAATGTGCTATCACATCTTTACTGCAATCTCAGTTTTCACCACATACACAGTGTACACAAAAATCAATGTAGCCTAGAAAAGTGCAGAGAAAATCAATTTTAGTAAGCGAAACAGAAAAATATACACAAAACCACACACTCACAATCTTTCGATTGTCACACGAGTTTTGAAGCATACAATTTTGAAAAGATGTTGTTTTTGTTCGATGGCATCATCATCACCGATTCAAATGCTGCTTTGTTTACATTTATATTTGGTCGATGTTTTTTTGTTTTTGCTTCTCTCCTCTCTTATTTCTTCCAAAACAATAACTTAATGGTTCGATTGAAGTTACTCTGTTGCTTAGGTAACTACGCCAATATAGCTGCAGATTGATTTGTTTATTTGTTTACTTTTGTAGTAATACGCTCGTCCTAAACCACCAAATATGAAAGATATAATTCTTCTTCTTTCTCTTCTTTCGTGTGTATTTTTTCTACGAATGAACGGAGAGTCGCGAACAAACAAATAAATAATTGTAAGCAAAATATCGAAAGAAAAAGTCCAGTCAAGAAATGACCAAATCATTACACTTTCAACATGAAAACAAAAGGCGGGATTATTTTAATATTTTTTAGAATTTCGTCTAGTTTTTGTTGCATAAATATTTTCTTGTCTTAATCTGAGATTTTCTTGTCTTAATGCATTGATATTGGTTTCCAGCATGACACACGTTTCAGATTGAATGTTTACTCTGAAATCGTAAATTAAAATGATTCCTCGAATTGAGTCGAATGGAAACTTTATTTTTTAACGTTTTTTTCTCTTCACACATAAACAATTGAAAACATAAGTTGTTGAAGATTGGTGACATGAAGTCACGAAAAAATATATGGCAATGAAATATAAATCGAACTGACACAATCAAACGATGTATACATAATTGGTGTTTCAGTATTAGCGAAAGACACACACTCATGTTAAATACTGATTTTGAAACCGTAACTGAAAATTGCTACAATCGCGTTTGTGTATTGGTAAACGTCAAGCAGAGCGATACCACAGTTAACGTTATATTTGAAATCGACATGATTACTTTGTTCAGAAGCGCACAGATAGAATGTTGTGAAATTCTAATTATTTTTTCAAGTCCAGATTCTTTGATTATCAATTTATTTTGTATTAAAAATTCGGTGTCCAATTTTTTGATGGTTTTATTAAAATAAAAATTCAATCCACACATTTCCTTCGTTTTTTTAGAAAATTATATTTGCAAAATCAGTGACTAAAGTTTTTTGATTTTCGAAATTTTACGAAATGGCATCTGCAGACCAACAAGATATACCTCGAATTTTTGAAACTGATATTATACCACTTCGATCAACGGGTCAATTCATTGTTTGTAAGCATCTCGAACGCATCCAGAGAATCGAACAAGCGAAAGGTCTTTTCCTGAAATCCAAATTTATTACATATGCCAAAAACGATGTAAAATATGCGACATCATTTAAGAAAGAATGGTGGAGGGTCCGCGTAAAAGAAAAATATCGACCAGATGGAACTACAAAACGTATTGTTGAACACTTGGATAAGGACGGAATAATCGACCTTCATCCCCGAGTTAAACTTTACACATTACACCCCGACCTTGGCAGAATTCCACCAGCTATGGCGAAAATATTCATTTTTGGATTAGTTAGATGTGCGGACAACCAAAATGAGACCAAGTTCAAATGTCAATTCAAAAATTTTTTTGGAAAACAAGCGATTGGAATTTTTCTTCGTATCAACGATAACCGATTCATTCCCACGTATGCGGGAGACATAATTTTCAAAGATTTTGATGGAATTTATAAATCGTTTCGCGATGTGTTGCTCGAAAATCAGCTAGCACGTGCAGCCAAAATGGACGATCCTCACAACAAAATATTGGCACAACGACAAAATGCCGTATTGGCCAGATTAAATGCGGCTTTGCTTTTACCGTCAGCAAAACCTCGAAACAAAAAATGCACTTACAACCAAGCTTTTTAAAAAAAGAAACAAAACATGCATTTTGATTATAGTGTGTTCAAACTACCAATAATTGACTTCTAATAATCAGGCTCACCACAGTTAAATAGAAACTTCATGATTTAAATAAAACGAATAATAGCAACTAATTTTTTTTCTATTTCGTAATAATGACTTTTTCCTTCGCACAATATAAAGATAAATCTCATTAAAATAATTCAACTTAATTCTAAAATTTTGTTACTATATTACAGAAAAATATTTGTCAAACAAATCATGACCTAAATAAAAATAAAAAGAAAAAGTAGTGATGTTTTGTCATTAGAAATAGCTTAATTCGATTACGTTCCCGTTGAATGTGATTCCAAATGTTTCTTCAGCAACTTATTCTCCGGATAAACTTTCGAGCAAATTGGACAGATATGTTTCTTTGTAAAGATCCCATGTATGCTATATTTATGACGTTTAAGGTCGATTTCAAACTGAAAATCGAATCAACAAAAACAACAAATTATTTACGAAATCCAAAAGAATGAGAATCAAAGCCCACATACCATATAAGCCCGCTCACAAGAATCAATATTACATTTGAACGGTTTATGACCTGTGTGTACTCTGGTGTGGGCTGTCAGATTGGTTTTCCGGCCAAATGCTTTTTGACATCCTTCAAATTTACATAAATAAGGTTTTTCGCCTGTAAACATGGAATAGAGACAAAAATTCGATTATAAGACGTACAAAAATCAAATACATTTTTTATTACCAGTGTGTCGATTTGTATGCTCCTTTAAATTGTGCAGCTGATTGAATCCCCGGCCACAATACGTGCAAACATACGCTTTACATTTCAAATGTATCTTCTTGTGCGAATTTAAATTGCCTGGCGTTGAAAACGTCTGGCCACATTCTTGGCAAGAAACCCGTTCGCCTCTCTGGGTGACACAATGCATATTTATGATATGATTTCGTAGCGATGAAAATGTGCCCAGAGTTTTATGACAAATATCGCAGATACAGGATGCCTTTGGACGATGGTCCATAAATGTTGCTTTGTTTGAGACTTGTTTTCGATATTTTCGCTGTTGTTTTGAAATCGATTTTATCACCATTTTTGAAGTGTCAGTTTTTGCTGTAGTTTTTGAAATATTTTTCAACTTTCGAGGTACGGTAATTTCTGGCAACGATTTTACTTCAATGTGATCGAGTAATTTCATTTGCGCCTCTTCAAATATATTGCCACGCTGCGAGTCTTCTGAATCATAATCGTTTGCTTCTGATTTTAGACTGGCACCATCTTCTAGTGTAAAATCGAACATCTCTGTTTTCACTTCACTCAAAACTTCGTTTGGTTTTTCATTTTCCTTATTACATTCCGCTGACGTATGCAGCCCATACCAATCACCATTTATTGAAATTAGTATATTTTCACAGGTTGAACATATTTTATTTTTAAAATGAGTTGCAGTGTGTTTGATGCGGCAATTCCTCGACAGAAAAGTCTCATCGCAGTAGTCGCACCCGAAATCGACCGCTGAAATGATGCAGAAATTCTTCTTTATTGTGGATTTTTATTGAGTGGATCATTGTGGTACTAACCTTCGCTTTGTGGATGGTGCATGAAGGATAATGTTTCCATTCTGAATTTAAAAAATTTGATCCCACATCTGAAAAATGCTTCTTGTTTTTATGTTTATTGTGGCTTACTTTGTTTGACAGATACTCGTTTGACATGTAAAAAATACTCACCAGCCAAATATGTCAGGAATCCACTTTTTGAGTAATAAAAAAAATACTCACTGCCACTGAGTGACAATCGAATCCTAATTTCAAATTGAAGCTTCTAAATATAACTGAAGATTTTTAGAGGAAATAAAATACTTGCAGCTTTGATTGAATTTTTGAAATACATTAATTTATTTTAAACAAATATATTTCGATGTTTGAGTATCTTCTTCCCTGCATATAAAGTTATCACCAATTTTTTCTTTATGGAAATGCTTTCTTTCGACTTCGAATAAAAATCAAATTAATTGTAATTTATTTATTTTGACGATGATTCATCCTTGGGTTCGGGTATATATTCTTTAGCTGTGTTGTTTGCATGTGCTTTGAGATGCCGTTGGAGATGATACTTGCTCTCTGGAAATTCTTTCGAGCAAATGGGACAGGCATTTCGATTCTTTACTATTCCGTGTCGTCTGGCTCGATGTCTTATCAAGCATTGCTGATAGGCAAACTTCCATTCACATCCATCAATACCGCATGCCAAATTTTTCACTTTACTATGAACATTTTTTATGTGTTTTTGAAGATAATGCTTATATAGAAATTCTTTACCGCAAGTTTCACACGATATCGTGGTGCCCGAATGTGTTTTTTCGTGCATAATCATTTTCGATCTTTCTGGGAATAAACGTCCACAGATTGAGCACATATGTTTTGTTTCCACCTTTGGTTTGACCACTTCTGGCTTAACGGTAGAATGCTTTAGTGTTTCATGTTGCTTTAGTCGTTTCTTCGTCATGAAATCCTTTTTACACTTTGAACAAGGATATCGCGTTTTGGATTTTTTCGAATGCTTCGATTTCATGTGATCTTCCATCGAATAGAAGCTGGATAAGACTTTTTTGCAAATATCACATTCAAAATTGGACACCGGACGATGAGGATGGGCACGGAAATATTTGTGCCTTTTCACAAGATTTTCTTCGACAACATTTGCGATTTTTTCTTCGACCTTTGTATCGCTTTGATGCCGTTTCATATGCTTCACCAAATCATGCCGATTTGGATATGAACGATTACAAACACCACACATGAAGCTCTCCAAACTGGTATGATTCGAAGAAATGTGCTCCTGTAGCAGTTCGTATTTAGGGTATATCATACCACAAGTGTTGCAAACAAATGTACTATTCCGTTGATGTGGTTGATTAATTGTGTATGGCCGTTGTTCGTTAGACTCATCATCTGTGACATTAATGCTGCGGGTGTTATTTTCATGGATTTTTTTGTGCTTTGTAAGGTAATAACGATTTGGAAAGCATCGACCGCATTTAGTACACCGATAACCATTATCATCGGAATGCTTCGATCGAATGTGCTCAGTCAGTTTGTGGAATTTCGTAAAAGTAAGGCCACATTCGTCGCAATCATATGATGACTTTGTTTCATTTGGATCGGGTCGTAAGTATTTATTTCTAGCAACTAGATCTTCATCCAAATCTCCTTCGAACTGATCTATTGATATGCAATTTTTTTCCAACTCCTCGTGACGCTTCATGTGCTTTGCCAAGTAGTATCTATTCGGATAAAATCGATTACACTTTCGACACAGAAATGTAGCTTCGGCTGAATGTCGTGCGGTTTTGTGCTCCATTAACATGTTATGATGTTTGAAAACTTTTCCACATTCATCACAGGTCAAATCTTGTGTTCGTTGATTTGGATCATGTCTGTGATATTTATTGCGTTCCATCAAACCTTTGTCAAAATCCTCATCCGCCGGTTGATGCTGACTGCCATTCTTGTGACGTCCAATGTGTTTTTGCAGATAATATCTACTGGGATAGCAGCGTCCACAGATGCGACATCGAAAACTATCCCGAGCTGAATGATTATTGCTCATGTGTTCTTCGAGGATATCAAAACGCGATATTTTTTTGTTGCAAATATCGCATGTAAAATTCGATTTCGGTCGATGCGGATGTACTCGTGTGTATTTACGTCTTTCCATCAAATCTGTATCCAAATCAACGTTTTCTGTATCACTGGCTTTACCTTGTTTGTGCCGCAATAGATGTTTGCTGAAAAATAAAAATAAAAACAATTTGAACTATTGCATTTTTTGGATGTATGATGGTTTTGTTTGTTACCTCAAATAATACCGGCTCGGATAGAATCGTCCGCATATGCGACACTCGAATGAACATTCATTTGAGTGAACTTCTTTCATATGATCTTCAAGTGTACGGAATTTTTTCAATACATTGCCACATAAATCGCATTGGAAATTTTCTTTTGGCCGATGCGGATGAATAAACCTCTTGAAAATCCGTTTTCGATTATTCCCGGCACATCTTTTCAAATGTTTATCCAATTGTTGAAACGATTGGAATTTTTGATTGCAATGCTTGCATTTTGTTTCATTGTCAACACTATGATAGCTTTGAATGTGGTTGTCCAACCAGAAACGGGTTTGCAATACTTTGTCGCAAAATCGACACTTGATTCCTCTGGTGCGTTTAGTTTTTTCTGTTTCAACTGTTTCTTTCATCTTAATATTGACAACGCGAAACTTTAACTGTGGCTTTGAAAACTGCTGACTGTAGGCCATTTGTTGTGGAACATTGGCGGTGTTTAAGTTATTTTCAGCAATTTCAAGTGTTGTATTTAGAGACGTTGCAAACACCTCACCGAAATCATTAAAATCGACGTCAGTTTTTACATCGAGCAATTCATCCAATTCAACTGTTTCCATTTCGGCTATGGGCTCCTGTTTGATCGTGATGCCATCATCGGCTGCGTTATTGGTGCCGAACGAATGGATGTGATTGTTGTTTTTACAATTGGCTGTTGTGTGAATTTCATACCAATCGTTGCAAATTTGAAAAAGACGTACATTACAGCCTGAACATGTACGACTTTTGAAGTGACTGTATGTGTGTAGCTCAAATTCTTCATTTATGGCGAAACTTAGAGGACAAAACTGACAATAAAGCCAATCGTTGACATCTGTGAAATATAATAAAAATATGTAATACCATTTTACGGATTCGACTTTTGGCTCAACTAACCTTCCTTGATGGACGCCAGATGCGAAACAACTGAATTACTAACTGAAGCCATCATTTATGAATTTTAATTTCAATATATCTTTTTTTTGTCGATATATATGTCCATTGAATAATGTTATCTTAATTGGTTTCGTTTATATTGAACTGTCAAAATTCATACTCAACTTCTAAAAAAACATCTCAAACGTGAAGTTGGTTGATTATCATTTTAAAGTTTGAGTAGAAAATATTGTTGAGGTTATGTCGATTATTGTTTACCTCTATTTGATGAATGTTTTGAATGTAACAATTAACATTGTGTACTATGTTTCTTTTATTTTTTTTTATTCATGCGGAATGAGTAGAGAGAAATGCAAATTTTTAATTTTAATAGCGAGGGTATTAAAAATATTTACATAAAATGTAAATTAGTAAATTTACTCAAAATGCCCTTTTTAATGTTTAATTAAAAAAAAAACATTGCGTATATCATTTAGTGAAGCAATCATACTTTTTTAAAAATTATCCCGCAAATATGGTTCATGTTATAGAAACAACAAGGAAATATAGCTATATTTTAATGCCAAATAATATTTGACCTTGAATTTCCCATCAAACTTTTAATAATTTAAGAAAACCATTGTTAAAACCAATTCCCGATTATTGAATTGCATTGGCAATAGTTGATTTCCATAATAATTGAGAACTATAACTGAAAGTCAAAAAAATTAATGAAAAACGGCGAAAGTGAAAAATTTGTTTATAGATAAAATGTAATCTACAAAGTATGAATTTGTGACAGCGATCGAAACAACAAATGTCAAACTAAATAACAGTATTATTGTTCCCTATGGGGGTTCAAGGTATTTGATTTAATTTCAAATTTGAAATCGTCATTTACTACAGGACTCCTTTCTAATTTCCGATAGAATAATTATAAACAAATATTCAAATTGAAAATAAAAACTGGTCTCCCCTTCAAATAAAACAATTTTCGATGGAATTTTCATTAAATTCATTTTAATACGAAAAAATCTAGATTAACATTTATGAGATCGGCTTGCATGGTTTCTCAAAAGTTTCGGTTCATAAAAAACTTTGTTGCAACCATCGTGCGTACACGGATAGGTTTTATCGCCATCGACTATTTTGTGGACAGCTCGTTGATGTCTCTTCAAGTCACTGTTATAGGCATACGATTTCTCATTGCAAATTTTACAAACGTATGGTTTTTCACCGGTGTGAGTGCGTTCGTGTAACTTCAAAGCTGATGGTGTTCGGTAGGATTTGTTGCACGTCTTGCACACGGCCAAGTATTTATTGTCATGGATTAGTTCATGTTCGATCAGGTTTGCTTTGCGATTAAATTTCTTTCCACACGTCTTACAATGGAATGGTGTGGCCTTCTCGTGAACTTCACGTATATGTTTTCGCAAATATTTTAATTTGGCAAATGTTCGATTGCATTGTGTACAATCAATGCGATCCTCCGAAATGACGCATTTGTGTTTCGCACTCACATGCTTGTTGTATGCGTCCTTCGAATCGAACATTTTTTCGTTGCACAAATCACACTTGAATCGATCCGAAACCACAAATTCTTTACATTTTCCGGTTGATGTATGATGGTTGAAAGCTCGATCGCCGACAAATGTACGCAAGCAATGTGGACATTCAACTGTTAAAAAATGATCTTCAATGTGCTCATTCCGTTCGGTGACGGTGATAAATTCACGATCACAAATATCACAAGTTAGATGATGATTCGATGTAGTTTGTTTACAACTTTCGGCTTCGGTGTCATCATTATTATTATAGGATTCGATGCTCTCTTCCTCTTCTATCAATACTTCGTCTTCCGTCACATACACTACCGATTCTGTTCAAAAGAAATTCACTTCAATTTACTTGTAATTGAAATGAAGAAGAGAAAAAACACAACTCACCTTTCAGTTGGTGATGTTCATCTGGTTGTAATTCATTATCTTCACACAACATGTACACGGACTCTTCATCTATCACATTTTCTTGGCTTACAATTTCATAAATATTATCATTTTGAACTTCGATAAATTCAAATTTCGCTTCTTTCTCCATTTTTACTTGAATTTCTATTGAACATGAACAAACAAAAAAGTAATTTGTGCTGATTACTGCATTTAGAATCAAAAGTAAAGTCGGAGTTTAATGTTTGCAAACTGTGACTTTGACAACCATCGTAGCCATCTGTCAAACGAACGCTCGAACTGTCAAAACGATAAATTCCCTTACGGAAACCATTTTTTTGTTCGTTTTCTCTCTCTTTCTCCCCTTTTCATCCAGTCAGTCTATCGCATAAAATGTGTTGCGCTGGGACATAAGCAAAACTGCGAATTGCGTAAAACAATTGCCGAGGATAAAACTAAATGCGAAGTAGTGTGAAAAAAAAAACGTATTAACTTTGGAATCATTCACTCATTTATTCAATTCAATTAGATTAAATAGTTGCATATGCATTTATCCAAGATTTTAAACAATCGAATTACAAACAAGTGGAAGCTGACAATTTGATAGTATTAGTGTTTTGTTGTAGTGAAAATTGGCGATATTTTTTCGCAGCCGTCGGCATTGAGACATAATATTATTTTTATTTATGTCATCATTGAAATACCTACCCGTTGACACCACATCAAGACACACTATAGCTAGAGAAGTGCAAGCA
Organism: Contarinia nasturtii; assembly: GCF_009176525.2. NCBI lineage: Eukaryota > Metazoa > Arthropoda > Insecta > Diptera > Cecidomyiidae > Contarinia > Contarinia nasturtii. Next base: position 964,858 of record NW_022201606.1, read on the forward strand.
TCGACAATAAGCAGCTGTAGCCGTAACTGAACACGATATATGACATTTTGTGGAAAAGAAAGAGACCAACAAATAGTTCGTTTATGTCAGAAAATCATCACACACAGCAATCAGTAATTAAAGTGTTTTTTTTTGTTCGTTGATTTCTGATATAAATGACGAAAAATCAAAAAGCCATATAAAAAAGACGACAATACGACTACACGAAATTTCGATTGAATTTCCATTAGAAGGCAAAAATAGTCACATCGATGATTTAATATGTCAAATTTTCATCGCCAAAAATCAATCGTCGTCGATAAGTAAATTACAATTCTCAAGTGGTTTTGACAAAAAATTGAATGAAAAAAATCTCTTTGGTGCCTAAATTAACATATTGATGTGTCAAAAAAAAAAACAACACTGATGTTCATTGTCAACATAAAAACACAATGAACGTGTTCTAGCAAAGTATTTTATTCGCATTTTAAACGTTGCAGCAACCATTATATGTGTAAAATTCATTTTTCATCGTTTTTTGTTTGATTTTTTTTTTGTTTTTATATTACTTTATTTTCGTTGCATTTGCATATTATTTCGACTATATAAGTTGGCGTCGTATGAAGTCAATCGCGTGACTACGAAACGTAAATAAATTGATTTCGTTCTATTAAAGCAGAAAATATATAAAAAATTTGAGAGAAAAATATATATATTAGAATAAATCGATCAAAATGGTGCTTTTGGAAGGACATTTAAGTAAGTGGACAAATGTTATGAAGGGATGGCAATTTCGATGGTTTGTTTTGGAAGAAAATTCCGGTTTACTCAGCTATTATACGTCAAAGGAGAAAATGATGAAGGGCGTTCGTCGCGGTTGTGTTCGATTGAAAGGTGCTGTCATCGGTATCGACGATCAAGATTGCAATACATTCACTATTACCGTTGATCATAAGACATTCCATTTCCAAGCGAAAGATGGTGAAGAACGTGAAAAATGGGTTCGACGTCTTGAGGATACAATACTGCGTCACGCAAATCGAAGTCGTGGAATTTGGTCGGATCAGGGTGGTTCAACATATGGTGTATATGGCTCATCGGCTGATCCAACCAAGCGACCAAATTATTTGCAAACGCTCGACAAGCGAATTAGTGAAGCCGATGCATATCTTCAACTGATGATTGAACAAACGACAAAAATTGAGAATAAAATAAAAGCCGCTGCTGAAGTTGCTGCGGCCGCTCCAAGCCAAATAGTCAGTGAGCCTAGTGCAAGTACAGATAGCGAAGCAAAGGCCGATACCAACAAAGAAAGCAATATCAAGGAGACAAAGGATCCGAATAAGGTGTTACAGGAAAGTGCACATTCAATGCTCGAAAGTTTTAAGGTAAATTGCATATAACGTTTTCCCCATTTTTGATGAACTTTTCATTCCAAAATTTAAAAATCATATTTTACTATTTCGTTTCAAGCATTCGATAGTTTTGTTGCAAATTGCCAAGAATACAGCACATCCAGTGAACGGTATGTATCAAGGGCCATCGTTGGCTGGCTTGAATCCAAAAGTACCAGTCGGTAATTCGGATCAAACGCCAGACAGTACAGATACCCTCGATATTGTCGGTCCATCATCAATGCCAGGCGGACTGGTCGAGTATGGAGCCGAATGTTTGGAAAAGAAATTGGCAAAAATGTCAGCGGCCGATGTGTCACCGTCATCGATTACATTGGCTGTGCCAGAGACAAGCTACTCCAGTTCCGAGGGTGAAGATGATTTTTACGATGCAAATGATAATCCATATTCGAGTTCAATAAGCTTAAAAGATGCTGAAGACACAAATGAGCAATCCGATGATATGAAAAGCATTAAAAACGACACAATTAGTTCACGTGATTCCATAAGCACACCGTTTCGGGTTGATGGCAGTCTTGACTATGATGCACTCTACGAAGACGATGCCGAAAATGATATTTCAATGGAATCACACGGTAGCGTTGTTACACATTTGTTATCACAAGTGAAAATTGGTATGGATTTAACCAAAGTAGTTCTTCCAACGTTCATTCTGGAACGTCGATCATTGCTTGAAATGTATGCCGATTACTTTGCGCATCCGGATCTATTTTTAAAAATAGCCGATTTTAAAGATCCACGCGATCGAATGGTGCAATGTGTTAAATGGTATATGAGCTCTTATCACGCTGGCAGAAAGAGTTCCGTTGCTAAAAAACCATACAATCCAATTTTGGGCGAAATATTCCGATGTCATTGGGACTTGCCCGAATTAGAAAAGGATGCTGCAACTGTTAATGATGGACCGGTTCCATGGTGTCGACGCGATCAATTAACATTTGTTGCCGAACAAGTTTGCCATCATCCACCAAGTAATTATTAACATTACAAGCATTATTTCTGATCAAATGTAATCGGTTTCGATGTTTCCACAGTTTCTGCCTTTTATGCTGAGCACTACAACAAGAAGATAAGTTTCAATGCTTATGTCTGGACGAAATCAAAGTTCTTAGGATTATCGATTGGCGTGCATAACATTGGTCAGGGCACGGTAACACTCAGCGAATACAACGAAGAATATATAGTCACTTTTCCGAATGGATATGGACGGTATTGATTTAATTATTATAAAAAAAAAATGGTTCTCATCATCATTCTTCTAACTGAAAAAATTATTAATCCATATCTTTACCGTTTGATTCATAGATCCATCCTAACTGTACCATGGATTGAGCTTGGTGGTAGTGTGCAAATAACATGTCCACAATCCGGCTATCGTGCTGACATTGAATTTATAACCAAACCATTTTACGGTGGCAAAAGGAATCGCATTTCGGCCGAAGTTTACGCACCGAATGAGAAGAAATCATTTTTAAGCATCAACGGTGAATGGAGTGGTTCAATGGAAGCCAAATGGGCTGATGGCCATAAGAAAACCGATGTATTCGTAGATGTAAATAAAATACCAATTTTCAAGAAGAATGTTCAACCAATTAGCGAACAAGTGGAGAATGAATCACGTCGCATTTGGGTCGATGTAACAGCCGGTCTTCGTTTTAATGATATCGATAAAGCAACAACTGCGAAAGCCAAATTGGAGCAAAAACAACGTGAAGAAGCTAAACAACGCAAAGAAACCAGCAGCGAATGGGACACAAAATACTTCAAGCCCGTCGGCGATGTTTGGATTTACACGAATCCATTATCACAAAGGCTCTATCTACAGGACAAACAGAATAAGCAACAACAAAAACAGTAACCAATTTTTTGTTTGTCCAAAATTTACGAAATAAAATGAGCTCCCAAGACAAAGCAAGTGCGCTGGAAGTTCCGACACAATTTGTGGTTGATAAATATATAGAGAAAACATCCAAAATTAAAATGCTTTATGCAAATATATCAAGAAAAGGGAATACTAGGGAAACCACAACAGGTCACTAAAAAGCAACAGAGTAAAGGTATAAAAATGTTTAGAATTTAAGCTAAGCTTAAACACATTTGTTAAGCATCATCGAAAGAGAACAGTTTTACCAATAATATTTCACTATCCAAAATAAAATGCCGTTTCTTGTTTTATACCTCTTTAAAATAAGTATAAAGACGCTAAATCGAGCTAAACAGACGAATGAACTTTATGCATACAAACAAAAACGTTGTAGAGATTTCACATTCAATACCGATATCGATATTTTTCTTTATTTGTTATTATAATGCAAACAACAACAGAGATACAACAATATGATAAAATGATGAACCGAATACAAACAAAATTAGATGGTTACGAGCAGACATTGCCCCCTGAGGTTTTGAGAAAGCAAGGACTCTTTTTTGTCACCAAGGAGAAAATTGGAGAAAAATTCTTTCAATTTGCTGAGGTTTTTCGCCAAAAAAGTGATCCTGTTTTCACTTTTCGCAATCATCAGACGTATCTTGGAGAACGCGTGGGTAATGTCGGGTTTTGGTTAATCGGGAATGTCCAATACATCGAATATATTACATTGAACATTTCAAATGAATACGATGCTTAAAATATTTTCATAAATACTGCTCAATTTTAAAGAAAACAAAAAATTCATTTTTAAACACCACACGGTCAATCAAACAACAAATCAATTAATGTAACAATAGCAATGAAACAATTTTTCTCTATCTTATTCATTTTAAATCTTGTTTTTTTTTATTTCAATTGCCCAAAATTTTACAATTTTTTACAAGTAATACAACAATTAAAATAAACACTTCTTGAACAGTCAACGAACAAACCATAATGGCACATAAGCCATTAATAAAACATGCACTTCCTATGAGCTATCTAAAAAAAATAACACCATTATTACAGCAATGTGACGAGTAATCCTCAAGAGAGACATTTTTACAAGTTTTTTTTTTTCATTGTAACGGTTCGGGTTGTTCGTTTAATTTTATCAGTTGCCTTGGTTGTCACCACATGGTGAAAGCATGTTATTATTGTTCATTTATTTTTATCAAAATGTTCGACGAATTTTTCTGTTAATAATCAACGTTTGAGCTTAATTTTTTGAATAAAAGTGAATCGAAATTCGTTCGAATCGAAAGTGTTGCGGCTCGATGTCAATAGAGTTTCCAAACTAAAGTAGAAATGGTTAATTATATATGCATAAAACAATAAACTTATCTACATATGTATTCTATCACAGTTTAAAACAATAAAATTTAAAGAAAAATAATGAATGGAAAGTTATTGTGTGTTTTTTTTAAGTCGATTTACTTCATAATTCAGTGGGAGAGTGAAATAAACAAAAATACATCTGTAAAACATTGACCGGCGAGTGTTCAAAGCAATTAGCAAATTGCCTGTGATATGAAATAATGGGCGTCTCCATCCATTGATGCATTTGTTTCGCTCATACCAGTTGTTTCTTAGAATGATTCTATATTGTACTTGCTCTAAACCTATACAAACGTCAGTGGAATGCATGAGCTTGGTATTTTTTGTGAAACAACTGATAATCTGCTATCAAGTCTCACCAAAAGTGGAAATGAATCACGAAAATATTGTAATAAAACCCACATAAAATTAAAATATTTTCCATAAATTACGTTGTTTAAAATTCGTTGAAAATGATGTCATTATTTGTGTGATAAATTAATAGAAGTGAAATGTTATCATGAATTAAACGCAGAACAATTGTGTACAGACGAAAGAGACGATAATATATCGATTACATGAGCAAGTAGTACGGAGAAATTTGACATTTTTTGTGACCATCAAAAGCTTTATACCACTCAGTACAACGAAGACGACCGTGGGAAAAAGTACACAGAAAATATGAAACGAGAGTGAAAAGAATTGTTCATCTAAGAAGCGTTCAATAGAAAAAAAAAATTGGTGTTGCGTCGGAGAAATCGATGAACGATTGATTGCAATTTTAATTTGGTTGAATCATTTTGTTGAGCTATATTCAGAAATACAAGGCCCACCACAATGAATTGCGACAAATCGATGTGTTTGTAATTGTAAATTATTACGTTGTTTCATCGTTTTCATGAATTTTCGATAAAAAAATTTATAATTGCATTTTGTGTCAATGAAAAAGTGTATATTCCGTGGCAAAAGTGTAATCGACTAGAAAATAGAGGGCGGAAAAAGATATTTATGGAAAAAATCAACGTGGTTTTTGTGTAAATTTATGTGCCATTTTAGCACATTAATTAGAAAAAAAAATTGCAGTATTTTTCGACAACCCAAACCATAACAGAAAAAGAGCAAAGGTCACAAAGTTCTCGGAATCGAGTGTTGAGCTAGCGAATTCGGAGAAGAAAAAAAATATCCAAAGCAATATGGCATTGTCAAAAGGCTTTCGTATTTTTGAAAAGAAACAACCAAATCATAGCATCATCCTGGAGCATCGGCAACGTACACAAGAGGCACTCTTATTCGAATCACAAGCAGTTGCTGTTCTGTGTAAGAATTTTTTATTCGTCTCTTATTGATGTTTTTTTTCTCAACTTAATTGACCTATTCCATCTGTGTATCTCCTTTGTGTTCAAATAAGTTCATCTTGGAATTTTTTTTGTTTGTGTTTGTGCGTTTGTGTGTGTGGATTTCATTTTTCGGTATTCTATGTTCCTTCTTCTGTCTTCTTCTTTGAATTATCATTGCATGCCGCTGTGCTATCGATTTTAACCACTTTTATGTCATACACTACAAAGATGTGTAGATGCAAAGCCTCGCTTATAATAAACCTTTGAACTGTTGTGTTGTTTTAATTGAATTTTCGACTGAATGAACGGCAACGTTGTTGCATTACAAAAACTTTGTCATATGCAACCGCATTTTCTCACACAACTCATGCTTTATTTATTTCTCTGTGTAGCCGCACAAGAGCTTGAAACGATAAAAAAGCAATATGTTAAAATTGCTGATGCATATGGTTGCTTGGGAGTGCTACAAGTAAATGCTGGCGAATCGTCTGTATTGTATTTGGTGCTGGTCACGGGTTGTTTTTCCATGGGCAAAATGTGCGATTCCGAAATATTTCGCATAACACAAACACAATTTGTTCCGCTTCAATTTCAAGCGCCCGGCGAAGACAAAATTGCTGAGGTATGCATTTCGAAAGTGTCAAAGTTTTTACATTCAATAATTTCATTAATTTTATACATTGTTTTCCATTCACTTACTTTGTTGATATAGGTGAGAAAGGTGTTGAATTCGGGTACATTTTATTTTTCATGGAATACATCGGTGGCAAATTCAACAGCACCACAAAATGCATTTGATTTAACATTGTGCGCTCAAAGACGTCGCCGTACTCTCGAAACTGATAATCGATTTTTCTGGAATCGAATGCTTCACATCCATTTACTGCGATTTAGTGTTGATTGTTCATTTTGGTTGCTCAAAGCCATGTGTGGATCGGTGGAAATTCGCACCGTTTATGCTGGCAGTCGACAAGCAAAAGTAGCCATCATTTCGCGATTGAGTTGTGAACGCGCGGGAACTAGATTCAACGTTCGTGGAACAAATGACGAAGGTCATGTAGCCAATTTTGTTGAAACTGAACAAGTAATTTATTTGGATTCAGAGTGCACATCTTATGTTCAGACACGTGGCTCAGTTCCACTGTTTTGGGAACAACCAGGCGTACAAGTTGGATCGCATAAGGTAAAGATGTCACGCGGCTACGAAGCATCAGTCAAAGCGTTTGATTTGCATATGCAAATGATGAAACAACGATACGGTCAACAAGTCATCATTAATTTGCTCGGCACCAGTTTGATTGGCAGCAAAGAGGGTGAGGCCATGTTATCGAATGAATTTCAACGACATCACAAAGAATCGACGCATGCAAACGATGTTCCGCACATTGTATTCGATTATCATCAAGAGTGTCGCGGCGGTAATACATCGGCTTTATCGAAACTCAAAGCAAAATTGGATACTTGCTGCTCACATTATGACGTATTCCATGTGAATGGTGAAAGTATTTTACGCGAACAACGCGGTGCCATTCGAACCAATTGCTTGGATTGCTTGGATCGTACGAATTGCGTGCAAACTTATTTGGGTCTTGAAATGCTTAACCAACAAATTCAATTATTGAGTTTTCATGATAAAGCGCAGATACAATCCCGTCTCGATGAAGTATTCCGTCAAATGTGGGTTAACAATGGCAATGAAGTGAGCAAAATTTATGCAGGCACCGGAGCCATTCAAGGTGGATCAAAGGTAGTTAAAAATTCATAATTAAAACCACTTTTCTATGACGGACTCAAGTTAAATTGAATTTTTATTTGTTTCAGTTGATGGATGGCGCACGATCGGCAGCAAGAACAATTCAAAACAATCTTTTGGATAGTTCAAAACAAGAAGCCATCGATATTCTTCTCGTTGGTTCAACTTTGAGCTCCGAGTTAGCTGATCGAGCCCGTATTTTACTTCCATCTAACATTCTACATGGTATACTAGTTGATTTTGCATTTATTCTTTGAATAATTAACATTTTAATTTATTTATTGTTTAGCTCCGACACCGGTTATGAGAGAACTTTGCAAGAGATACACGGAGTACACAAAACCGATGGACATTCGTGTTGGCGTTGCCACGTACAATGTAAATGGTGGAAAGCATTTTCGCAGTGTTGTCTACAAGGATTTATCGTTAACCGATTGGCTTCTGGATTCATACAAAATGGCTCGATCACGATGTAAGTCATTACTATTGAACATCATCCGGCATAAATTAACAATTGTTTCACATTTGCAGCTTTGGTTGATATAAGTCATCCAGAAGATGGATGCGCCGAACCGTGTGACATTTTTGCCATTGGCTTTCAAGAAATCGTGGATTTGAATGCGAGTAACATAATGGCTGCCAGCTCAGACAACGCAAAATCATGGGCAGAAGAATTGCAGAAAACGCTTTCAAGAGATGAACCATACACTTTGCTAACGTACCAACAATTGGTTGGCGTTTGTTTATATGTGTTTATTCGTCCCGAGCACGCAGAGCATATTCGTGACGTTGCAACTGACTCGGTTAAGACAGGATTGGGAGGTGCAACGGGAAATAAGGGAGCAACTGCAATTCGATTTGTGTTTCATGGAACGTCACTATGTTTTGTGGCAGCACATTTTGCTGCCGGTCAGTCTCAAGTACTCGAACGAAATGCCGACTATGCTGAAATCACACGAAAAATTGTTTTCCCAATGGTATATACATTTTGTTTTGTTTTCACTCAAAAGGCATTTATCATTTACTGATTAATTCTCTTGCATGTTACAGGGTCGTACATTAAAATCGCATGACTATGTTTTCTGGTGTGGAGATTTCAATTATCGTGTCGACATGGATAAAGACGAAATTAAGGAATTGGTGAAACAAAATCAGCTCGGACCAATTTTGGAAAAGGATCAGTTGATTGTACAAAAGCAGGGGGGCAGTGTGTTTAATGATTACTTCGAAGGGGACATCACGTTTCCGCCTACATACAAATACGATTTGTTCAGCGAAGATTATGATACAAGTGAAAAATGTCGAGCACCGGCATGGACTGATCGAGTATTATGGCGTCGTCGCAAAATGTTGCAGGATGATGCTATTTACGATTGGAGTGAGGGCCGATTATTGTACTATGGCCGAGCTGAATTGAAACAGAGTGATCATCGGCCTGTTATTGCTGTTATTAGTTGTGAAATATCCAAAATTGACACAGAACAACGACAAAAAGTGTTTCATGATGTTATTCGTGATTTGGGACCTTTTGATTGTACAATTGTTATTCATGTAATTGGCGATTTTTTCCATTTTTTATTTTGCAAAAATCAAAAAATCAATTTTTTACAAAAATTACAAAATATTTCTTTTAGGCCGGTACCAATGACACCGAAGATGAAGATGCGCCTAGTATTTATGATGAGGATATCACGACAATGATAATTCAAGAGCTGGGTCTGATTGGTGAAGTGACATTAGTGAGATTTGTGGGCGAAACAATGTGGGTCACATTCCGTGATGGCCAATCGACTTTGATAGCTGTACAAAAGAAGTCGATTCGCATCCGAGGAATTGATTTTCACATTAATCTTAAAACGGAAAATTGGCTTGCACAAGTTGAACGGGAAATTGCTCTTTGCACCACAAATACTGTGCAATTGTGCTCTTCATCACCAGGTGAGATTGGCTAATTTGTTTGATTTGTGAATGATATTCATTAAAGAAAATGTTTGTTCACAGTTGGAGACTACAACAGTTTGGGAATACCGAAGGTACCACCTAGCCGTCCAAAATCACCTCCAGGTAGACCAATGCCACCCGTTCGACCACCACCAATAACACCAAAGCATGCACCGAAAGCAGGAGTTATCAGCATAGTCAAGACAGATCAAGGTCAATCACGACCGTCAAGTAGCGATTCAAACTTTGCGCCAAATATTCCACATCGTCCGGCTCCACCGGTGGCCGCTTCAAAGACATATCAACAAGAAGCAGAGCAACCATCAAATCTGTCACGAAAATCGAGCAGCTCATCAACATCTAGCTCAATTCAAGAAGCACCACAGAAAACCATTAGTCCGCCAGCGCAATCACTTGTCATTCAGGATCAAGACACTGGCGCCATTTACGAGGAAATTGATGATAATATTGTGAGTAATACGGAAACGACTACAGAATCAATTCGATTCGAAATTAATCATTTTTCTTTTAATTTTCCACAGTACATTCCAAAACCAAGAGATCCACCGCCGCCATTACCGCAGGACTCAGTATACGATTTGGATGTGGGTCCGAATGGATCAAATACAGCCAGTCCACTTCGTAATGTAGCGAATAGAACAGCACCATCAATACCAAGTGCCATGGGTACTCCGCCTCCCCTACCTCGCCGACAAAATGCACCAAATCCAAGCAATGCATTGCCGAAAGTTCCAGCACGAACAGCAGGCCCACCATTACCAGCACGCCCAAATGCACAGTAATCATTATATTTATATACTTCACATAACAATAGCGCTCACAAACCTGTAGTTTATAAACCAAACGAAGTGTCAAAATGCTTCAAACTCTTAGGTATATCTGTAGTTCTTGTTCAAATTAGCTTCCTTGATGATGGTATGTTTAATTATCTATATGTATTATTTTGAAATATGCCACAGACACATATAAAGTGGTAAAGAAAATCAACTATAGTTACGATTCTGATCTTTTCCGATAGAGAAATTTCAGTTGTATAAATATTTGTTCAGAGCATTTTTCTGTTTTGTGATCATAATATCAATTCAAAATCAACTGCAATACATGACATATTAAATTATCTACTTATTGAATTATGGCTAAGTTATTGTGTTAATTCAATCAACTATTGTATTTATTTTCTGTTCCTATTCCTTCGATATAAAAGATTAATTTCATTTAAGATTTATTTGGTAAAATATATGAATATAATTGATTCAATTGTGGACACTGCAGTGTCAGCTTATGCATACTCGAGATAAATATTTTTAAATAAAGTAGAAATCGCTTCAACCGATCTCTATATCGCATTCTGGAAATAAGTTGAAATATATTATCATAACTGAGAAAGAAAAGAAGGATGAACTGTTTGAAATATAAATATGATATTTTAATTTGTGCAGAAATAAATGAGTAAACATTGTAAAAAATTGTTTCTTTTTTGTTGACATTTAAGGTAAAATATGGAAAAGTATTCAGCTCTTTTTGGTTCTTGTATCTCAGATGGCTGGTGTAACAACAATATTATTTCTCTGTTTTTATAATGCTCACTGTGACAGCTGAGTTGACATTCAGTCTACAGAACAACATCAACATCCAATAAACCTTTAAATGCGACTGGAATGATTGGAAAGCTACAAACCTTATAAAACCTATCAACGTTCATTAGAGAAAATACTGTGTTATTTTTTCAGTTGAAAAATTATCCACAGTACAAAATTTATATGAAACTAGAAAACTCAATATATTCTCAAAGGTGCAATATACTTAAAACAAATTGTGTTTTATTTTAAAATCTTTGATATTCTCAAATTACAAAATGAAACTCCCCAAACAGAAACATACGAAAAGATTGAATGCTAGGGGCTTAATTCAAAATTTTCTACGACTGAATTTTATAATAATATCTAAATTAACTGAATTTTTCTGCAAACGAATGTTTCATTCAAATATGTGAGATAGTGGTGAATAGTTTCTGCTGGCAATTACTGCAATATTTATATTTTGTATAACAAAATTGTAAATGTTTTTTATATTTTTTTAATAAAAATTAATTTTATTTTCAATTTTGAGCGATTTTCTATCGAAAACAATCGAAAATATTGAAAAAATAATAAATTAAAAAATATTGCGGTTATCATAACCTCACTTTATTAATTTGACACATTTCATTCCATTCACACGAATTCACCGAACTCATCAATAACCACTCGATTCAAAAGTGTGAATTTACGTGAATTCCTGTGAATTTTTTTGCCGTATTAAGCCCCTAGATTGAATGGTATTTACAAGTAGTAATTAACTAGTAATTTTTTGTAAGATAAAATATGAGTGAGATAAGCTGCAAATTTTTGAATTTTTTTTTAAAGTTTTTCGATGCATACCAATTATAATTTCAAATAATATTGGGTGTATAAATTAATTTTGATCGTTTTTTTGGTGAAAGGAAACATTTATTTAAAAATAATAAGAATGAGTACATTAACCAATGTACTGCCCATAGTTAGCTATGACTTCGGCCCATCTTCTTGGCAGCTTGTCGATTCCGCGTCGAAAGAATTCCTCATCTTTTCCAGCTATCCATTGATCGACCCATTTTCGCACTCCCTCAGAATTTCGAAACGATATCTCAGACAAGCCCATTTGCATTGATCGAAACAAGTGGTAGTCAGAAGGGGCAAGGTCTGGAGAGTACGGGGGGTGATCAAGCTCACCCCGACCAGAGTCCCCTATCTTTTTTTTTGCGATGTTTGAAATATGTCAAATTTTGATAAATCCTTCGACTATTTCTTGTCGCAGTTTTTCTCAATTTTTCTCTCAGTAATCTGCTCAAACGTATTGGTTGTAGTCGATACCGATCCCCCGTGACAGTTTCACCCGGTTTCAGCAGCTCATTATACACCACACCACTTTAATCCCACCAAATAATGAGCATTACCGAGAAATCATCAAAATCCTGCTATGCAATCGATTTTGATGATTGTGTGGGATTGAACGCTTATTTTTATGCCTGAGGTTATCGTAGCAGATGCCCTCTTCACTTCCAGTTACAATACGATACAAAAATTCCTTTCTTTCTTATTTTTGGAACATTGTGCCAAAATGTGAAAAAACATCTAACAACTAGTTTTGGATTCAGCTGGTGTGGCACACAATTTCTTTGGTCTTATCTCATTACAAATGTCTTAAAACGATTGATTCGCATATATTTAATGCTTCTGATGTTTTTCTGATGCATTTTCATGCATCTTTATCGAATAAAAAACGCCAATAGCCCAACATTCAATTTTTTTTGGTGAGTTCACAGTTTTTCAACAAATTCACCACTTCTTTTTCACCAAATTCAATATTCTCTGTGGCGAATGAGAGGTCTCGTCTCCTGCAACATTTTATAACCTTTAGATGTATTTTCACTTTATTCAAAGTGAAAAAATTGAACCAAAGGAGACCAGACAGAAAAACACTTTTTCATCGCTCATTTTGAATCGATCAGAAAATAATGACACTGTGTCAAAAATAAATCTTTCTGCTCTGAATTAGATTGGCAAAACATGTACAAAATGCAATTGGATTCAACTGTCAAACTTCATACAAGTTTAAGTGGCGACATCTAATTGTCAGCGATCAAAATTAATTTATACACCCAATAGCATACATGATTCATTTTTTCCTTCTTATTTTGAATCTTTCTCGATTCGCTTCGAAATACAAAACTAAATGTAGCGTTATCAAAGGCATCCTTCCAACTTCGAATTAAATGATAATAATATACGAATATGTACGTCAATATAGACGTAAAATTGTTTATAATACATTCTTGATATGAACGTAACAAAAAGCTAGACAAAAACAGTTATATTTATACATTTATACATGGAGTTTTTATCAACTTCGCAGAATATCTGTGAAATTAACATTTACGTTCATACAAATGCAAATCTAAAAGTATGAATACTTATCATATTTATCTGACTTTTATATTGTTCACACGATTTTTATAGAAACTTTTTCATAGAAACAACTGCGTGCTTGCCGTAGTTATCTTAAAAATGAAATTGATTAAGTCTGGTATTTAGAAATGAATGTGAAATTAAATGTGAAAATTTTGTATTGCTGAGTTTTTTGAATATATGGTTATTGCTTCCAATTTTAACTCAATAAGAAAACAACGTTGTTTAAAAAAATTTGGTTGAAATTATTTCAAATTTTTAGACAAAAAAACAGGTGATGATTTTGTAAAAGTAAATGAGTCAAATACTATCTCAACATCCTTCAAACGTCCGTAAAACACATCAAATGCCAAACTTAAAAATTGATGTGTGAACGCACCTGAGAACACACGAAATGAAGCACAGTAAACTGACCAAGACAATAATGTGTACGAGTGTTGCTCACATGTTGTTGGCTTATTCCGTTCAGTAGTATTTGTCTTGCTCAGGTAAGAATAGTATCCTATATAAACACACCAACATTTTCAAAGGCAAATCTTTCTCTTTTGTTATTCAAATTAAAAGAAATTCAATTTGTTTTCATAACCATCTATCTGATCGACTGAACATTTCTTGATCATCTGAATCTGTAACAACTTGTTCAGAACAAATTGTTCACTAAGTTTGTAAACTACACTTACCTTTATACGTTTTGTGTATTGGTTTTGTATAAATATGCATTCATTCCTTTTTGCATATAATAGCAGTCTTACTTCTGTTGTATGCTCGTTGTTGCGAATATTATATAGCGAACTGTGTGTTAGTTCACAGGTGTTTATGAAAAACGGAGTGTTCATGAGGATAAGTGTGGATTTTAATATACGAACCAATTTTTTTGCGTATACCATACAACAGGTATTCATTTCAATTTTATACGAAAAAGATTGTTGACAAAAAAAATCACCAGAATAGACTTCATAATAATAATATGAACATTCAGTGTTTGCATCAGATCTTGAGATACTAGGATTTTGTCAATGTGGCCGAAGTATTCAATATCACCGACAAATATGTGAAAGATCTTGCGAACAACGATGACAATACAGAGCAATTCTTCAAATCGAAATTTCGACGACCGTACACATAGAGTTTTTGCGTACAAATGCAACGGTTCATTTAAGCCTTCACACGTTGCAGTGTATGCAAGCAACAGAGCGTCGTATGGCAACACAGCAATATGCTGATATTTCCAGATTGCTAGATATATCAACGCCGATTCAACGGATATATCTATGCTAAAATGAAACGTTGATACCGATCCAATTGATGCTTGTGCTAACATTTCTCACTAACAATTTCCTTTGCACCTAATTTACAATAAACTTGATTAAATTATGCCATAGCATTAGTGTCGTTATGTATACAAAAGGAAAATATGTCTTTAGATATGGGGCAGATAGAATGTGGATCCTTAAACCAGACCAAATATCGTGTCCAAGCGAATATTTGTTCTGAAAAACAAATTGAAATAGTGCCATCAGACCTTTACTTTATTTGTCATCCAAAAACCTTTTGAAGTTCATTGGGCTTAATTACTGCAGTTTCTTCACATAGATGCATTATTAGTTGAAGAACATAGACATGCCCTTATACATAGCAATAATTTTTTACTGCAATAAAACTACAAGATAAGCTCATATGAAGTCTCCAGATCTATAAACTATTAAACAGGGATTTAATATCAGATATCAAACTTAAAAAATATTAGCGAACAAATCCCTAAATAAATTGTACGTATAGAATAAAATTGATCAAAAACACCTTTTTTAATGTTTGACATTTATTATTGATCCGTCTTAATTTTTTGCCATACGAAGTGGCTATACTCATACATTTTTTGTTGATTGTATATGATATCATCAAACTGTGAATAAAACACGTGTGTGTGTGTGGAATGTGAAGGGTAAATAACAGCGGATGGTAAGATATGATCTAAAAATAGTTCAAAAATTATGAAAATTTGCAAAGAATAGACATAATAATGAGATTGGCCTTATTGTTATCAAAAGCAGAACAGAGAGTAGATCTAAGTAAGGCAAACCGCAAAATTATTATCACATCTAACAGCGGGTTCCATAAATAAAAATAAACATTCAACATTCTTATTGTGATAAACATTATTATTGATACATACCATACTGTGTCAAATTATCTCCAAAAAAACGCCGAAAATTGTCTTGATAATTGAATGAAACAAGCGAATTGTCTGATATTATTTTTTGTAATTTTATTTTTTCTTATTTTCTACTCATGGAGTTTTACGTACAATATCACTAAAGTGTTAATGGTTTTTGTTGGTATTTTGGTTTGCTGTTTGTGTGTGTGAGAGAGTTTCATTATATATATATTTTGTTAAATTTTGTTTGTATAGTATGTAAGTGCAATTTTTATTTTCTTAAAATTTCTTTGTCACATTTTTTCTCAGTTTTTTTGGCTTTCGTTTGTTCGCCTTGAATAAATTACAATAATGTGTACATTTGTAAATTTTATATAACGCACAATTGTGCAAAATCATCCAGTAGTATGGATGTGGTGTTTGGGTCTTTTAGTGTGTCGGTGTCTGTGGCGATGTGTTTACATTAAGTAGTGTGTGTGTGTGTATGCATTTATGTTGGCCGCGTATAATATATTACAATTGGGATACTTCGCATTTGGTACTCATTTCATATAGCTCACTTATTGACCGGAATATTGACTCATGCACAGCGCACAGGCATACACCGTGGTGTTCGTCAAGTCGAGCCGAGCTGCATATAGGCATGTGTGTAAGTATATGCACGTTCGACTGTCCAATGAAATGGCACACATTTTGAAATTGATACGAATGAAAAATCGTTGTTGACCATTTGAAAGGTTTCCCATTTCCCGTTTTTTTGCACTTTTTTTTTATTTATGTTCGAATGGGTGGTATTTGCATATGGTTTTGCTTACGTGTTTGTTTAGCTATCGCTGCGAATTACTTTAGAGATAATCTATAAATACGACTTTGGATTACATTTTATTCTAATCGATTGCGTGTTTTAACATGCTTATGAATGAGACGTTGAGCGCCACACAATCAATTCGGGTGAACATTCGCGTCATTCTTAAGCATATTAAAAAATTGTGTCAATCATCACACACTGACATCTACATAAGATACGTTAAAAATTGAAGAAAAATATATATATGTGTGTGTTATTAGAATAAGATTATTTAGACATTTATTGAGGAGGCGGGCATTTTAATTTCTACATTTTAATCATTTGTTGTTGTTTAGTTTTTTTTTATTCTTCATCATAGATCGTTCACTAAATTGTATACTATTCATTTAATAGGTAAGACAAATTTAATTAAATGTAAATTATATACTTTAGTTTCAGATGACATTCGATTTGCAACGAAATGTTCAATACAAGTATTTTGTTTGTTTTATACAATAAATTTTTATTCAAGCTTGCACCATTTACATTGCTTTCGGTTCGAATTCATCGCTTAAATTCTATTTAGAGAAGACCTGCTTTTTATTCATAAACATAGACAATTAAATTTCATTGATGCGAACAAGCTTTACAAATGCGAAAGGACAAATCACTTCGATCTAACTAATATGATGACTGCACAAGCACTTAAGGTATTAATGCGACAAATAATTGAGATTATCTTGATTTTATGCAAATTCATTTGCGATGCTGCTGCCAATGTTGCTGCATATGTATGTTTTGTCTTTAATGTATTCCGGGCGAACGATAATTTATGTAAGTGGTTTCAAAGCGCAATAATTATTAGTTTATTTGGTCGGGACGTTGTTTGACTAAATGTTGGCGTTACCGGGTGACAATGTCAAATGGAATTTATTGATGTGTGCCGCGCGCGCTCACTACCTTACTACGGCATTCATTCATATATTTTTTGTTGTTGGTGCGTATAGCGTAAAGCTTATTAGCAAATGAAATACTTGTCTCTAATGAAATATCTGCATTTATGTCGTGAATGGTGCGCACAAAAGCAATCTAATCTAGTTTAGAATCAATCCTACAGGTGATTGTACAGGTGAGCTTTACTCAATAATTTTCATTTCAAAAATATATCGATTTTTCTTTGTGAATTTTTTCGGTATCTATTCTATCAATAGCATATTTGTTTGACACCCGAAACCAAAATATAAATAACAACAAAGAAAAATGATTGTTACTACTTAATTGTCTATATGTTTATTGTTTATGGGTTTCTTGGATCAATGGAAAATGCTAACACCAAAAGCAGTTTTGAAAATTGCGCACTTCTATTACA
Source organism: Contarinia nasturtii (assembly GCF_009176525.2). NCBI lineage: Eukaryota > Metazoa > Arthropoda > Insecta > Diptera > Cecidomyiidae > Contarinia > Contarinia nasturtii. Next base: position 982,827 of record NW_022201606.1, read on the forward strand.
TAACTAATCTTTTTTTGTTTGTTATTATGTTTCACAGTGAATGTGTGAATCAAATGCTATATGCATGAATTTTGTTTTTGTTTCCGATATTTTCAGATGGATACACATAAACACACAGATCATTTGGCCGATCGACTGACCGAACAATCGAATCGAATTGAACGGACAGACGGACGGACCTTTGTCGATGCAATGCATTCGCATTGAGCTACTTTAATATGCGTTCGTGTACGTATTAACACTAAAAATCTATTGGATAATATGCAGTGATCGTCTCGATATAATAATAAACCGGTTACCTAGTTATCGAGTGGTTATTTGGTTTCTGTTTGCTCGGTTTTTCGTCATGTCATTTTTCAATGTGCATATGGGCTACTTTTAATATTTTAAGTCACAGAGGTGAATTCGTTTCTCGTCATAATTTCATTTGACTGTATTATTATTTTTTTCACAGAGAATTTTAAATAAAATCACTAAAATGTATTAAAACCATATCCAAAACAAAAAGATATTGTAACAACTATATGTACCGAACAAAATACTCCTATTGAAACCATTTTAAAAACAAAAAACTTTGGATCAATTAATTGTAATCATTTCGCACGTGTTGGAAATATATATATTTTTTGTTTTTTCTTTCAGTGCAATTCATGTAAATCATATGCTAATCGATTATTTATCCAACTATCGAGGTGTATAATTACTTGGTATGGTTTTTTTTTACAAAACTAATTACTATAAGTAGCTGAACTATTGGCGTTTTGTGTTGTTGCTCTATTCACTTGGTTCACTGACGGATCATTGTCCATTATTATTACAAAATGCAAAGCAGAATATCGTGTGTGTGTGCATCTTGAACCGATGGAAATTCTATAAAATCGTACTAATGAAAGTTAATAAATATTTGATTGATCGTTCCATTTTATCGATTATTTTCCCTTTCTTTCCATCAATTCAAGTTTTCATGTTGAATACACGGTTTCCACTCTTTTATAGTAAAACCATATTATGTAATGATAATCTCAATAACTTTCTTCCTTATCGTCACCGTCACCGTCACCGCCGCCGCTCTCAGCTATTGTCTTTGTTTCAAAGTGAATTGATTTATTTTCATTCGCTTCGTGTGTCGAGCTGTGTACGAGAAATCCGCCAAATTAATTTCGTTCAATGCTTTGTCTTTCGCTTGATACGAACGTTCGATATTAGATTGTATCATGGTTTCAGTTTCGCTATGTACATTGTATGTGTCGATATGTGTTTGCTGTAGCGAAGGTGGTTGGATTTTTTTACATGTGTTTTGGTCGTTTATTCTCTCTGTCTATCTCTTTCTCGCTCTCTCGCTCTCATACCATTCTTTTCAACTGTTGCTATTTTATTCACGAATAAAATGATGGTTAATTGATTTTCAAGTTGAATTTCCATTTCGATATTTGTTGTTCAGTTTAGCGCTCGTAATTCTAATCTTTCATTCGCTTTCATTTGAACAATATATTTTTTTTTCTCTGGAGTGTACAAAACCAAGTTCAATCATTCGAGAAGCTAATTTACTTATGGTTTGTTTCGCTTCGAAGTGAACATTCGGAGAGAAGAGAGCATCGCTCAACTGTGAACGGCGCACACAAAGCCGTTGGAAGCGTGCGAGTGCGATCGATGTACACGAGCTACGAAGTGAGTGAAAGTGTGTTTTCATAGTTTCGGACCAATTACACACTAATCCGTTTTATTTGCGCTCAGGTCGTTGTAAATATAACTATGTCTATATGCAATTGTTTTCAAATTGGATAATTTTGTGCAGAAAATTGTGTACGGCCTCCGCCTTATATGCACAAACAATATGTCTTTCCGGTCCATTTCATTGAATAAAAATAAATTCAAAATTCACCTTTTTTAGGCTTTCTTCGGTATAATTTATAATATAATCACTTTCGCAGCATAATTTGCTATTGACTATGAAAGAAGTGCAAAATCCGAAAATGGGAACTTTATGCAATTGTGTACATATATTGATTTCTCAGCCAAGATCAAACTCAAACAAATCAACAATACTTTTTTTCATCGCAATCAAAGACGAGCTTCGTGCTTTTTTTTTTTTGGTTCACTGAGTGTTCACGCAATCATGAGATGGTATAACAAGTTTTTAAAAGTTTTCATCCGAAGTATATTCACGTACGAAAAAAATCTTTGGCATACACAATGTACAATTGCATTGAGCGTTGAGAATGTGTGAAATCGAAATGTTTTTCCTTGATTTAAAATGTCTGTGGTTTTCCTTGATTAAAATGAAAAGATGCCATTGTGAAGCTGTAGAACATGGTTGACGTTACCTTTTGAATGAGGCTAATGGAAAATGGCATACGATGGGTGAGCGTACACAACGGCACAATACAAACATTGGCTATACGAGAGATGAGCACAGGTCCGGATGTCAATGCACCAAACTATCGCCATGTAAATCATCGTTGCAACTTTATCTCTATTGTATGTCATGTATGTGCTTTGGCGTGATTTCTTAACAACGCAAATCCATCAAATGAACGAGAAAACACCCAAAGAATAAAAGTTAAATGAGCAATGACTCGAAGTTCGTTGTGAATGAATGCACATGGAAACGAAAATTAGTTATACCAAAACCTTAAAAAAATAGAAAGTTTTTTTTTTCTTCTTGTTGTGTGCATTTTTCGCGTTACCACAATCATTTTTTTTCTTCTTTTGACGTCTTCGTTAGACGTATGCTCATACCGTTAGCTTGGTTGTTTATATATTTTATTATTATTTTAGTCGATTAGTAGTGGCACATTCAATTAGGTTCACGTGTCGATCGTCTTTATCTCTCTCTCTCCCTCTTTCTTACTCTGTCTACCTTTTGCCTTGTATGTGTGCACAAAGAATGTGAATGTATGCTGATGTGTGCGAATGTGTAATTCATAAAAGTTTTGCATTACTACTGGTATGTAATCCGAACTGTGAAGGAAAAGTGACGTTTACAAAAGCACAAAGTGAGCGCGTACAAAGCATTGAAACAAGAAAAATGTGGATTAACAAATAAAATAGCGTTTTAATGCGTTTGCCATTTATTGTGTGTGTATGTATTTTTCTTTTATTTCGCTGTCTTTGTTTTGGATCGCATTGACTTCAACAGAAATGTACATATGTGAAAAGTATCGCATCCATTCGGATTTCACCATGGTAGTGTATAGAACATGGCTGAGTCGTGTACACACGACAGTAGTCAGGTGCTGCAAGTACATTGAAGAAAGAAGCGAGGTGCACGCGTTTAGAGCAAATGGAACACGAGCCCCAAAGCGCACTCGAGCCAGAGACAGATGTTTGAAATTGCAAGCGTGCAATTGTTCGATTTCGCTCCAGATTTTCTAGAAAAAGAAAAAGATACAGACGAGAAGCTTTGCAACAAAAACAGTACCAGCGACAGCAGCAGCAGTAGTAGCAACCAAATGAGAACATCGAATGCCAACCAATTTTGGCTTAAATGGTCTCTTTTTTGCGTTCGCTCTGTTCGTGATCGATAAGTAAACAGTTGTCAGAAAATTGGTTTACAGTTTTGGAACTGTGAAAAGAGTGGAAATATGTTTCACTCACAACGGCGCCCCAAATGTCAGGCCAATTTTTATTCTGATGTTTGTTTTATTTTTCCGTTCAATATATAGCATAAATTATCCCGTATGAGTGAGTGTGTGTGTGTATGAAAGTGTGTGTAAGTCGTTCAATCCATTTGCTTCTTTTTTTGTTTATAATAATTAAATGTTTGATTTATTATGCATTTGTGTTTATTTGATTTCTTCATATTTCACATAAGGTAATTTTCAAGATAATAGAATAATTAATAGTAATAGTATCGTATAGAAGTAATATAATACAGTTTTGTTGTTGTTGAAATATATTTTAGCATTTCATCCATATTTCTTGCACATTATATACACGACAACGAATGTTTGCGTTTTTTTTTCTCTGTTTGATTTCATGTGACGCGATGTATTTTTCTATCATGTGGTATTGAAGGTGATTTTGTTCTCTTCGGGATATCTATTTTAGCTTGTGTTCATAGTTTTAATTCAACCTTCATACACAACCGTTGTCTCTTACATTCATCTGTCTTTTCCTATTCTATATAGCATTTGTCACTTAACCGTTAAATGTACATTACACATTTTTTTTTCTCGCAATTTTTCGTTTTGCGTGTAATAATATACACATTTGAATAGATTATTAATTTAAAAAAAAATGGAAACATTCATTAAATAGTAATATATCGCCATAATGAATTTATAGTTTACATATTAGAATTGATGAATATCCATGTGTATAGTATAAATGTTCATACCGAGAAGACGATGGTTTTCCATCAACTTTCTTTCTTAGTGTTCCTTGTTAAAAAATGAAATATGGTGTTCATAAATAATTAAATTAGGAGTCTTCTCAAATTATAAAAAAAACATTAGAAAAATTTGACTAACAGACTTTAGCTTCAAACAAACAAAAAAAAATATCGATATTATACTCAAACAAACGAGAGAACAGCGAAATGAAAAATAAAAATAATAATTTACTTAAAAAGCAAATAGATATAAAGATCTTTTGGCAAAAGTTCGTCTAAAAAATACAAATTAAAAAAGGCGAAATATATGGAAAAGAGACTCAGTTGGAAGTTTGGGTTGAATATGCTTTGCAATTCATGTACATATATATTTAGAAGAGCTGCAGAGTATGCAATTTGGAGGAAATTGACCTTTTATGTGTCTGTCTAATAAAATTGAGAAACCGTAGGTTCTTTTTTGTTTGTTCTTTGCGACGGAATTGAATGGATCTAATAAAAACATCTATAAAACTTTGATGGTCATGGAAATGATTGCGATTGATGAGTGTTTACGTAACTAAAATTTTTGATTCGAGGGTAAAATAAAAACAATTAATATTACAAAGCATTTTTCGACTTTCAGGTTTGATGAAAAAAAAACCACCAAATGATAAACGAAAGGAGAATTACTATGGTAAAAATTCTGTTTTAGGATTAAGATTACACTTTGTATTATTAGTCATCTTGCCATTGATTTTAGCTTTACTTTCTTCATGTTTAAGCACTTTGGATAATTGCCGTTTGTATTGCGATACATATTCTTCTTATTCATCATCATCTTGCTTTAGCAAGTTAAACCTATCGATTTATTGAAATGATTTTTTTTTGTTTCGTTTGAGTTTTTTTTTCATCTTCATTTTGTTTTGGGTAAATATATTAATTTTAAAAATATCTCTAATTAATAACACCTCGTTTTGCTTCATTTTCATTGTTTCTTTTTATCTGTTACTTGTCTGTTATAACATAATAATTGCCTATAAATTTAGTAAAAACTCTCTATTAACTTCTAAGCTTTTGAGTAACTTGGTTCATGATGTTCCCGATCGTATTTATTTATGTTTTTTGTTTGTTACTTGTGTGTGTGTGTGTATGTGTGAACATTTCGTTTTAATTCATCTGTGAATACCGTTTTTTTTTTTTAATTTTAAATGTGGATTGTTTCAATCAACATTATATCGTTTGCCACACCAAATAGCATTTCTGTACAAAAAATTAAATTCCAATGCATATATTCCATACATCTTAGACGTAAAAACTCTAAAAAAATTCTATTTAAAACGAATTTTGCCATAATTTTGTGGTGTCTGTGTTATTTTTGTTCAAATGAATGTTGTGTAAATTTTAAGCTGTTCGGTTGAACGTTAACTGTTTCTCTGTCTTATAATTACGTATCGCTATGCACATTTTAGATTTTTTTGTTTAAATATATAGTTTATATATGTATGTATGTGTGTGATTCTATATAAATTAGGTAAATATAATTTCATCTGATCTGAATCATTATTTTTTTTTCTTCATTTTTCATTTCATTTGCCATGCTTGAATCGTCCGTTTATCAGCCTATAAGGAATATATATATATATATATGTGTAAGATGTGTTCGGATGTATTCGGATTAGGCGAAAAAAATTGGTGAAATTTTTTTGCCAGCTTGATTCCTTTGTGAACTATGATCAAAGTCCGAATTTCATGTTTCTAGCGATGCGACTAAATTGTGAAAAACACCACCATTTTCGCTTAGCATGGCTGCTTGGCCGCATGAGTCGTTGCATGAATTGTTGCTTGATGGTGATGTGCCGCCCAATCGTAGCGCATCCATAATGACTTCGAAATCTTTTTGGTTTTGATTGTGATTGTGATCAAATTCAAAATCAAGCAGATGCTCGGCATTGGTGAGACTGGATGCTGATGAGTCGGTTTTGTAGCGTTTTGAATCCGATGGCATTAGCAACGGACAATCATCTATGCCAGATAGCAAACGCGGACTTGGCAGGTAATGTGAAAATGTTGAGAGTGCTTCGCGTACCAATCGATCATTATCCTCTTCGGATCGTGATCGTTTGCGTGAAATAGCCTTTTCTAATTGTTCAGCACCTTGTGTGATTTCCGGATCAACCAATGGCATTGAGGCGTCCAGGGCATTCAATTCACGATCCAATGTCTCGAGATCGGTGTCAACGCATCGCGATGAACGTGAACAGGAGCTGTTGGTCGTTGTGTGCGATGAGTAACTTGATAGAGGGTCTGACATTGAATTCGTTTGTTGATTGTTTTGTGCCATCGGATGAAGCATATCGTGATTATGTGAAAACGATTGATTTGACAGCATGTCATTTGAATGGTTGTCCAGAAGAGATTCATGATGTGTACTGTACGAACTGAAGAAGTCATCGTGTTGGGTATTTGTGATTTCAGATCTGTAACGAAACGGATAAAAATCAAATCAGAAAATTAATGAATTATGCTTGGTAACAAGTAATTATGATTAGGTTATTATTATAACAAATGGCTTGTATTACAATGATTTTTTTCGATAATATGATAAACACTGAATTTTGCATGGAAATTCAATGAGATAATCAATCAAAATGGTTAAGTGACTGAATCAACGTTTTCCACGGAAATTACCGCACTCGATAACCGTAATTTGTATAAGAAACAAAATGTTTCTTCTTCTTCTTTATATCCGAATGCGGACAGTGTTCAGTATTTCTTAAGCTATGCATGGCAATTGGGCCGCGATGTGAGCGGCAAGACATGAAATAAAAGGTGAACTTCCACAAACAATTTCATTTTGATTCGTATCTGCGTTGTGTGAGCGATTGATGCTTTGCGGCACACCGGTAATTATACGATATAACAATAAAAACTAAAATAATAAACTGTTTGTTTTTTTTTTCTTTCTCGTTTTGTTTTCACCGAAACAAAAAATCAAGACCATCGCTGAATTTAAACGAAATCAAGAGAAAGAAAGAAAAGACAAGAGAAAAAAATCCGTATAAAATAAAAGAAGTGCACAAACAAGCAGCACATTAGTACATGGCAATGCGAGAAACTGAGAATTTACCATTTTAACGCAGACACAGACACATATACACACGATCACATGAACAAAAAAATCAAAGAATTGTAGAAAAATCAGAGCCGAAAAGCCAGAGAAACGGAATAGAAGACAACGTTCGACACAACAGACACTCGATACGATTAAACGTTAAGTGAAGAGAGACCACCTTGATGGTGAGATGCACCGTTTTTTCTTCTCTTTGTTTGAAATTATTTTTGTTGTTATTTTATTCGGCTTCTCGACGGTACGATATTGTTTCTTTCCATTTTCTTCTCTTTCTCTCTTATTGTTCGTGTGCGTCATTACGTTCGACGGACAAACCATTCGAAATTGTACATGAACGAACAAGAGATTGCCAGTTATGAGACTGGAATGAATACACACAAAATTTCACGCAACGAAACAAGTCCGAGAACAAAAATTATGACGAAATGTGATAATATGTGAGCAAAGAGACAGAACGCGAATCAATATAATTTAAATTGATGGCCAACAGAAGAATGTAAAATGGATGAAGAGAGACAAAATAAAGAAGTAGAAGAAGAATGAAAAAAAAAAATCGGCAAAGGACATAAAACGTATGAAAAATGTAATAAAAAACAGACCAAGATTATCCGAGAGTTGTACAGTGTCTGAATCACCGATTTCTCAAGCATATATAAAAATGTATTTCTTTTCATTGCTCGCTTCACATCAATATTTGTAAATTGCTCAGGTCCAATTCGACAAACTGATGCAGCAGACAGATAAACGAAATTGAAGAGAAATGAGATAAAACTTAACAAACAGAACCCTTCGATAAAAAAAAAGTTTGCCGACGATGAAACGTCGTTTTGAAAGATGAAAGAGAAGACGAAATGCATCGATTCTATCGTTTATCTACTTCCAGTCCGTTTAACAGCGTGATGAAGTTATAACACATGTTTATTATCGGTGTCGATAGTGAAATTTTCCCATTTGTACCACAGCCAATTATCATATTCCCGAAAATTGTTTGGTTTTGTAAAAGCGTCACTTATGACATTTCAATTCGTTAAAAACCAAAATTCCATCATTGGTAATGAGTCATATCATATCCCGAGTCTTGTTATTTGAGTCCCGATGTGTTGTTATTTGATATGACATTTTTTCTGTGAGTCAATTATATATTCATCAATTTATTTACTGAATGTGACGCATTGACTACAGAAAGTCTGTTATATCTATATGCAATGCATTAAATTTACAATTCGAATGGAATTTGATTTGAAAAGAAACATTTTTTTAAATATAATTCCATAAGTATATTTCTAACATTTAACGATGGCATGAAGAGAAAAAAAAACTTACTAAAGTTCATTGTGCGGATAATTAAATGGCAGCATTTGCACGCAAAAGAGAAGGCGACAATGAGAATAAAGTAAATGTTTGTACAAAGAAAAGACGAAACAATTTTAAAGTCACTTTTAAACGGCAAGTAGACAAATGAAAAGTGCAAGGGGCAACAAAGTGCCCGCAAAGCTGAAACTTAAACCAAAAGTATTCACGATGTTGGAAAAAAAGAAACATACTCGCGCCAACACGAACCACACCATAAATTCGATAAAGTAATTCTCTAGATATGTTTTAACCATAAACAGTGTGCAGGCCGCAAAACGCGTGTTCACGTACACGCACAATTGCTGGACAGATTGTGTACACTCAAAACGAACAGAGGGAAAAAAAGACGCACCATTCAAACTGGTTTAAATTGAAATTATCATTTTTAACATTAAATAATTACGGCACGGTTTGGAGTTCGCCTTTTTTCTCTTTCTCTCCCGCTCATTTCTCATTCATTTTCATTTGTGTTTTTCTATTGTTTATTTGCTTGAATTTTATTCATATGTATATTATACGGCCAGCAACGCATACAGTTCAAAAGCATTCAATATATGATATCTTAACGTCCGCAAACGACATATCGAACACACAAACGATATTAAACTAAAAGTAAGTGATTTCTTTTTTTTCGTCTCGCTCTCTCTTTGTTTTTCTCGTTTGTCCATCGTTTGCTTTAAAATCAACATGAAAAATGAGTGTAGATGTTTCTTTTTTTATAAATTCTCGTATCCGCTGTGAATGCCGCCGCTTCGTGGCATTTTTTTTGTCATGATTTTCTCTGTTCATCCTCTATCTTCGTCGTTTCGGTGACGGCAGCGTCGTTGTTGTTGTTTTTATACATTCGTTGTGAGTAACATACGTATTGGCTTGATATGTGCCTACGGTTTATACGGTGGCGCAATCAAGAATTCACGCTCGCTCAAATGTAACTTGTGTCAACTGCGAGCGAACTGTGAAGTGACATAAACGGCTACAAGTCAATTAATTTAAATCGAAGTATTCTGCGAAGTGAGCAAGAGAGAATGAAAATGTTCGGCGAATGACAAAAACAATAACAACAGCCAAAAGGCAGACAAACAGAGATGGCAAGAGGGAAAAACATACACAACCTATTAACTAGTGACGGTACGTCGCTCTACACCAACACACACACACACACACACACACATTTTATATGTGAAATTACAAGGCAATTATGCTGTGAATGAAAAAGAACTGAAGAAAAATTGTCGGTGAGAATATCAGTTGCTTGATTGAATTATTTACTTCGTTTGAAATTTTCCAACATTTTTTTTTTCTTGCTGCTCATGTAATCTTTTGCCCTCGATAAAAACAGTAAAGCAAATTGAATTTAGCAAAAAAAAACTATTACTTTAAAATGCTATCGGTTTGAAAGGAGAAAAAAGCACCGTTGCAATCATTTCGAATTCAGTTAATTACCGTCAGTTGATATCGGAAATTAGAACATGTTCAATTAAACAAGAAAAAAAAATTGAAACGAAAAAAACCCATCTAAAAACTCGTTTTACATTTTTATCAAAGTGTCAATGCTAATTGTAATACGTGTGACAAATGGAACGAAAAGAAATAAAATAAAAGAATGCGAACAGAAGAATGGTGTGATCGAACAAGTCAACTCCATGCTGATAAATTCAAACATTTAAATAGTTTCATTATTCAAATGAGAAATGCCAAACGAATAAAAAAGAAGCAAATATCGAACGGAAAACTAAACCAGTGCTTATCTTTTGGTTAACTTTTTTTCTTCAATAACATACTGCTGCCATAGAGAATGTTGTTGATAAGATAAGATATATAAATTAGTTACGAATGCTTGTTAAAATCGCATTATTGTCAAACATGTGTGCGAAAAAGAGAGGGCGGGACACAGAGAGACAATAAAAAACAACGATAACAACGAAAAGCCGAGGAAATGTTTTTGTCAGATTTTTCTGTTTGACACTATTCAAGCGAACAAAAATCTTATGGCAAACCAATCTTTAACGACTAGAAATTCACCACATTTTTTTGTTGTCATTTTGCACGTTCTTATCGCGGTCATTAATCAATTGAATACAAACTACTATATTTTCTGCAAAACAAAACAATCGAAGAAGCAAGAATTCTCGAATGGGAAGTAACAATAGCGATTAAGAAATGAAATAAAATGTCAAAGATTTGCTTTCTTGAAATTAATAAGACTTTTTTTGTATCTATATTTTGTACGATTGTTATTGAGTCGGAAGAAAGTGTGGCACAGAAAAATACAATTGAGCCCATTGTAATTGAGCATGTATCGAGAATCGGTTAGTTTATAATCGAATTGAAAATAGCATCGATGATTCAAGTTTCACCAGGGAATTGACGTTATTGAAGAGAATTACGCATAACCAAAACATGATCGAGGCGCGCTCCGCATAAAAACAACACCTACTCTCATGCCATTTGCCTCACATTCATTCATTCAACGATTGAACGAGTGATTCGGCGAGTGTAAACACTCTCAGATGTTCCGAGTATGTTTGCAACCAAATACAATTATGACGTGAGTCATATCATGATTTTGTTTTCAGTCATCGTTGTGTTTCTCTGCGCGCAACTTTAATTTTCGCTACGGCGGCACAAAAGCAAAACCAACGAAAATGGTGCTGAACGAGGCCTTTTTTTTCGAAACTAAAACGTGCCCAAATGCCCACACACATGCAATTCATAAGATGTTCGATTGGAATATGTGAAGTGTAAACTTTATTGACCCTTCGCTTTAGTTAAGCTCAGACTACAGGAAATTTTATTAGGCTATATTGAATAGGCGAGCATTAACTGTAACATCCATTCAATTTGGTTGGTTATATGGGTGGATGAGAGCATCTATAGTGTATGTGAGTGTGTGCGCGACTGAGAGTGAGTGAGTGTGTGTGTGTGTGGGAAAGAGAGAGGGAGAGAGCGCGTTCGAGTGAACGATACAACGCGGCCAAGGGGAATAAAAATATTTGCAAGCATTTGCTTGAAGGATATTGAATCTAAGGAATGGAAAGCACAAAAGAAAACAGCTTTATCCACTTGAAAGTCATAAGTGGTTCCCATGGCTGGAAAAAGTAAGAGAGCGATAGAGATGGAAAGATAGATTCCGATGCGCTGAAATATGATATGCTTGGAATGTAAACCAAGCAAGGAAGGGGTTACTGAAACGGTCAGTAATGACGTATTGAGTTACAAGTGATCGATAGCTTTTCAATGGATTCAGCGTCTGAATTTGTGCAAAAATTCAAGCTATTTTCACTCATTTGACGAAGTTGTCGATATCAATTCCGTCTATATGTTTTTTCTATCTCTCTTATTTCACGTCATCCCAATATCAGAGAAAAAGTAAGTAAAATTCGCAAACTGAATCATTTGCATTGAATTTTGCTGTGCATTGAAATATGTCTTTAAAAAAACAAAGCAAATAAACAGTGGCCTCGACACTGTAGCTACAACAAAAAAATAATACACACAGACACACCAAGCCGTTATTTATTGCAATGCACACCTGAGCACTTGAATTACCTCATTTTTATGAAACGATGAAATGAGGTGTTTTATATTCTCGCAACTGCATTTTCCATTTGAAAAATGGATTATCCAGAAAATGTGTGATTGTTCAATTCGTGATAACAGTGGAAAATAAACGGTTTCAGAAATTGAAATGTGTCACCAGAAAAATGGTTAGCACTCAAGTATTACGTAAAATGAAAAATTCATTTGTTTTTAGTCCGTGTGCAATTGAGTAAAAACCGTTGAATAAACAATCGCAAGCTTCGATGCTTTTTTCCTCCATTTATCTTCGCCCGACAAAAAAAGCGAATTACTGAACACTGTGAATTGATCAAATTCGATGTTGAAAAAGTATGCTTTCTTTTTCATTTGGCATTAATCATCATCACGTTGAAACGGAATGGAAAACTATTACTGCCGATTGTGAAATTCAACTATACTATGTGATGAGAGACGGTTGTCGTACTTCGTTTAAATTGTAACATATTTTTTTTTCGTCCATCAACTACTCTGTTTCCATTTTCATGAATTTATCATTCGTTCGCTTTGTGCAAAGTGAGCATGAAAAAATCCGGTATTGAATTTATTTAGCTGGGCAACTTTGTTTGATGCGTGCATTGATGAGCATTCGATGTAGTTATTTCTTTACATTGTGATTCATTTGAACGTTTTTACGTAATTCTCTTTGGGTTTTTTTTTCGGTTTTATCAGTTATGATGCATTGAAGTCATGAAAATCATATCACAGATTCATAATTGTATTGTTGCCGATGTTGCGTACAAATCAACGAATGAAAAACAAATATATATATATATCGAATTTGTGACGAAACGATAATATTGGAACAATTCTTTGGCATTTTGGAATATATAAAATGTGTACAACATCATGAAAGCTTATAGAAAAGTTTGGTGACGTTGTTTGCACGCTCCGTATTTGCTCCGTACTTGTATTTTGCATGAGCCACAAGGCTAAAGTAGGCAAAAATTGGCACACGTTGAAGAAATAAACAAAAAACAATAACATTAACAACAACAACAATTAGCTGCTGAGCACAACTCTCAAGCAAAAGTTAAACGTTTATTTTAGTGCGGTGTGTACTCTATTGTGTACATATCGGTGCTAAACTGAGTGTGTTGCGCTGTTTTGTTTTTTCTTCGTGTTTTTTTTTTTCTTTCATTTGTTCGCCTGACGCTCTGTACTCGAAACGTCGCCCAAATGCATTCATACCCAATATTATTATGAGCTGATATCAAATTCGATTATTGCTTGTTGAGTTCTGTGTTTGCTATTCGTTTTTATACATATTCAGTCATGAAACTCGGAGCATTTGAATCATTCGGTTCAGCTCGAGCCATGATGATAACACAGTGGCACCATTTAACCGCAAAACCCACATATATAGTACTCTCTTTGAATAATATGCACACATGTACAATTCACTAGAATTTATTTTCGGATCACCGAAACCAAACTGCACAATGCGCTTTGTTTTGTTGTGCGTCCAATATATTGGATGGCAACAAGATGAAACAAATTTGTGTATACACATATCGTTTATGCGACATGCGACTCGGTGTATATCTCAAAACGCGCAAAATAATGAAATGAAACGCCAAATGATCATGAAAAATATAATAGACGAAACACAAAAACCGTTTACATACAAATTAAATGCAACCAACTAATAATAATATAAAAGTGTGCTTTAAATTGTGTGCGGCGCATAAAATGAGACACCGAAAATGCTATAAAGTTAAATGAAAAAAATAACCACACTGACACACACACACATTGCGCTGATCTGAATGCGGCAAATTTTGTTTTGAAAGCGCACGAAAACCAAGAACACAGCAGCAAAGACAAAAATTGAATAAATACAACAATCGAATGAATCAACCACTAATTATAGACGCGAATTGCAATTTAAACGGCCACACAAAATGTAGCACACTCTGCACTACACTACATTGTACCGTATATTGTGAATACGCAGCAACGGTACCGCGATGCATTTTCGTACCCTCAAAATAAAATAACGAACTGTGCAAAATATGACACTTTTTTCAAACGTTTGATTTGAACGAAAAATAGAACGCAAACGATTTTCCAGTGTTCTTTTATTCGACTTATATTCTATTCGGCAGATTTTCAGGATTTTTTTTTTCATCAAATATGTGCTATTTTTAACACATTCAATTATTGCAATGGTTAGGCAATGCCAAATAATGTAATTTGTGTCGTTTTTTTTTCGTTCGAAAGATTATCAAAGAAATGTGCGTAATTTTATGCGATTTTTATGGATTGGGTTAGTAAAATTTATTGAATTGTAAACAAGAAATGTTATAAAACTGGAAAATTTACTCAATGTTATGTAAATAGTTCACCTTGGAGGAAATTATCCAATGGTGGAACGATATATGTTCATGCATGGATACACAGACATGTATTTCTACATAATCAATTCACCAGCAATTTTGTGGAGCGTACATTTGACTGTTTCTGGCATTGTCATACACCTTCTGTACAATTTACATAACTAAATGATTTGTTGGGTGGTTTTCATTCCCGTTGACTTTGAAACGGGGAGTGACGGAATCGATGCCATACGTTGATATAAATACGTCTTTATTGAGGCCTACAGGTGATTCAATTGCCACTAAATTACCAAATCAAATTGTTTGTTCTTATAAATGTGCCCGAAAACATATAATATTAAGTTAATATATTGTAAAATCAAATGTAAATAATAAATGATTACAAGATCGACGCTGACGAGACAAGATTTGATATTCAGTCATCGTATCGAATTTGTCCTATCGATTAATAACAGGCTCATGGGCCTATAAGACATTTTGTCTTTGGCTCATTGTGTTCCTTTGTGGCTATTTATAAATTATGTTTTTCGTTTGGTGGTTTTTCTGTTTGTAAATGTTTCATTAAACGTTTTTATTTGTCTTCTTTTTTTTCAATGTCACATGATGTTTGTACGATACCACAAACATTTGCTTACTTTGTTGTTGTTGTTGTTGTTTTTTTGTTTCGTTTCAATTTGAGCGGTTAAAACGAAATAGTCATTTTAAATTCGACATGTGTATGAATGGAGAAGTGGCAAGAAATGTGGAATTTTTTAGAACTCAAACTAATCTCTTACACACAAAACGATGCGTACGTTGCGTAGTATGTGTAACATAAAGCTGGCAATGAAGAGGTCACGACAAGTGGAATCTGGTGAAAATGGTCATTTTATTAATGGCGAAACGAATTCCGATGTCGTCCGTATGGAACCGTTAAATCCAAAACCAAATCAAGATGAGATCAACTGTTAATGCACAAACGAGCAAAAACAAGCGCTTGAGATATATATCGTGATATCTATTATTACATCAGCAAAGCTATTTTGAACGCTAGTGAATCAAGCACCCGAACAACGAAAGAGAAGATAGAGAGAGAAGAAAAGAAAAGAGAAACGATCATCATCTGTTTCATTACGTACTATGTATTTATATTCAGTGGGCCAATGCTCATACACATATTTCAATTTTATCGTAAATGTAGCAGAAACCGAAGAGCATCTGTAATACGAGAGTTCGATTCATATGTCGACGAACAAACGACGATTTTGTTTCATATATACAGGTATTTTATACAGTTGTATGGCTGCGATGGAATTTGGTATGTATTGAAAAGAATTATCGTTATTCAAATGTCGTAAAACGTAGAACGCGCTGAAAACAACCTTTGCACCACTTTAGTTAACTTTCCATTGCCTATTTTCCATCATTTTTCACTTTATCCACAATCAAATACACACACACGCACACATAGACACTGAGTCGTGACGAAAAAACACCAGAAAACCAAGTGAGAGAGAGACATTGAATTGGTATTTATTTTAGGTGGCATGTAATGTTCTACTTTATGTTTTTAACCCTCAAACAAATAGTTAATTACAGTCGTTTCATCGTTTGTTTGTCGCGTTTGTTCGGAAGCGGATTGCGTGAATTGTCGCCATATGTCCCATGTAAGGGCAATTCCAATAAATGAAATACATTTTACGACTCGAAAATATGACGATGAAATACAAATCAACTGAGCTAACACTCTTGTCCTTCTTTCGGTTGGGTTTTTTCCTTATTCGAATCGTATTCAGGCCATAAGTTTCATTCATTTTTGTCGCATCATACATCATCGTTGATCAGATCAAAAACAATCTTTGGACGTCATCGATTTGTTGCGCATATATCTACTTATAAATTGTAAACATGTTTGAAATGTCGCAGTTAATCAGTATAGAACAGTGGAATTTAAAATAAATCCATTGTGTGTACACGCGCCGATAGAAGAAACATTTTTTTCTCGCTTGTTTCCTTCACTTTTTATGTGGTTGCACATTTGTTTCGTGTTAATTGAATGCCATCCAGTAAACAAAATGTGTGTACACAGATATGCGATAATACAATGCCAGTTGACGTGATGATACATTCTTTGTAGTATAGTATGATTTTGTTTTTTTGGGGAATTTCTCTATAGCAAAAAGTACGACAACCATTATTCAATTGAGCAATATCAATAACTTCAGTGTTGCTTCAGCTTATTTGTAAACAAAAAACGCGCGCATCATAAAATAACAACAACAACACTAAACGAAATAATCAAAGAGAAACTCAACAAAAAGGAACAAATTCAGCAAATAATCGTCATTTGATTCGTGTTTATATGGACAGTCAACACATAAGCACAATGACTGTTGCGGTGTGTCGCGTGTGTTTCGTTGACGCTTGTTGTTGTTTTTGTGCTGTGTTTTTCTTTGTAAACTCTCTGAAAGGTTGTTTGTGTGCCCTGTTAATGCTTCACGATCCATATCTACGTCACTTAATCGCGTACCACTGAAATGTGAACATTCAAATTAACTCATTTGCGCGCTCAACAACGACAATTTTGTCTTCTTCATTCTCTCTCTCGCGCACACTCTCTCTTTCGATCATAAATATAAGTGTGTTATTGTGCTGACCGATTGCATGCAAATATAATTAAAAGTAAAATCATATTCGATTTTTTTGCAGCTCTCAACACTTCTGTGAAAATAAAAAAAAAAAACAGCGAGAAGAGGCATAAAAGAGGCCAAAGAAAACGAGCATATAATTGGAAACGATAAATTGTTGAAAAAATTAATTCAAAATTATAGCGAAAAATTTGTTGTTGCTCTTTATGTTTATATTTATTTGTTTCTTCTAATTTTCGTGTAATAGGCTACCGTACTCATCGCATTGTATCATAATAATGAGTTGAGTACGCTTGCAAACAAAATATCAACACAACTGAGAAAAAAAAAGAAACAACAATAACTAAAAGTCGAACTAATAAAATGAAATCGCTTATAGTTTGCAATGTAATCAACAAACAATCTTTTCTCTCTCTCTCGTCTATTTACATTTGTTTTCAACAATTTTTTTTGTGCTGTTGTCATGATAAAGCTTCAAACTTTGAGAATTTATGAATACTATGATGATAATTGTAATTGAATTAAACTGTTGCCTGTTTGTGTGTGCGCTCGTTTTTTTCTCTTCTTCTCAATTCTGTTTTCTGTTACTTTCGTGTTCAATTACACTGTTCCTTGTTTAAACACGTTGATTTGTCGACTTTCATGTCAAACAATATACGATTGGATTTCATTTACTGTTTGCTTCTTCATTTGCGTCCCAACGAATGGAATTTAATCAAATTAATTTCGTATTTTAAAGTTTGGCAGTCATTTTTTTCTTCTCTCTCGTCAATATATCATGCTAATTTGTCTCGGAATACTATTCAAATTAAAACAAGTTCATGTGAAATAGAAGAAAAACAATTGGCATATTTTACGGAAGTTGCTTGTTATGTATGTACATTTCGGATGAGTTGACACTCTTGGCTACTCTGGTACACGAATGTAAACAACGGACCAAATAAATCGGTTTATTAAATACAATAAACGGTCAAAAAACGAACAAAAGAGACCCTCACGATCAAACCAAAATTTTCAATGTTCAAAATAATGAATTCGTTAAGGCCGATCGTATAGCACCAAATTTTGTTTAAAATAAAAAAAAATGGCGCCAACTAAAATGGAAACCATTTACAATTTTACGGCGCTTCTATTCTCTATTTTCATATAGTAAACAACTAAGAGAGAAAAAAGCTTATGTTGGATCTACAAAAAAATTAACTCTATTCGACCTTGATACCAAATTCAAACCACATTATATTGCGTATTTGTTTTTATTGCTTTCATACGAGAGGAATACGCGGAAACAATATTCTTCGACGAAAAAAAAAGTATGATAGAATAAACACTGAAGCAAAAATAACATAAACACATCTTTTCCCGTGAAATTTCGCTTGTCATTGCAACCGGAACTCAATTGAATATTTTCTGCAAAGAAATCCGAACTTCATTGAGGGAATTAACGGTAAATATTCAACAAACACCACGCAATCGATATTGGTGAAAACGAGAACCAGCGGCGTTAAGCAATCAACACAATTTGTACGAAAAGCGTTCAATGGATGCGCCATGATGACAAATTACACATGTGACCCGATTTTTTTTTGTTGCATTGCATGACATTTTCACATGTCCGCAACCGAAACGGTGAGAAAAAGAAGATATCGAATCGGTCGGCTTTGAGTATATCGTTTTCATTTCAATCGCATGAGACAAGCTTAACGATACCCGATCATTATCGTGTTATGTGACATTTAATTAAAATGTTTGTGATTGAACGAACATTTTGCGTTGTTCTTGTTCGCTTGGTCGGTATCTTTTTTTTTGGATGCAAATTCATGTGGAAAAACAAGTCAATTGCAATAAGCTCCATTGCATTGAGTATTATAATAATCGGACGTTGAAAACCCGGATGGATGAGATTTTTTTCTTTTTGAGTTGTGCGAAAAAAAATTCAGCTGCGAGACGATGAAGAAGGAAAAAAATGGGGTTTATCATCGCTCATTGAGCATGGTTTTACTTACAACCAAATTCATTTCGGTAAAATCAAAGATTGTCAGAGTCGTGCATTCGTATACATGCAATTTTAGCTAAGAAGATGCAAATCAGACACACTGAGCACATCACACAATAGCGAATGAAGAGAAAAAAAAATTCCAAAAACAATAGCTTTAAACCACTTAAAGAGAGAAGCGCACGCGCTCGATGAGAACGTCAGGCATGCAGCATACAAGCGTAAACGAAGAAGAAAAATGAAGAAAAAAAAACACACCAACAGACAGAGGGAATTGAAAAGTAGTGTCGGTGACGCTGTTGCTACCTCCGTCGCTTGCTATTGAATAACTCGAGTGCTTTGTCTTTTCTTGTGCAAGTTTCACATTTTTCGTTCATCAACTTGATTATCTTCCTTGTTCATGTGCATTCGATGTAGATTTACGGTGTGAGTGCAGTGCATTGGTGCAATTATGTGCATGTGTTTGGTTCACTTACTCCTTTCTTTGGCTGCTTGTATACTTAGCGCTAAACCAGTATGAATGTGTTCATTTTCCAACATACGAGGAGAGAGAGAAAGGAAAAAAATTGCAATGCCACTTCGACTACTCTATCGCAACGAAGTACTTTTTTTCACCGAATGTTCCAAAGAATAGCAAGAGGATGGCATTGTGCGATAGGGGATCGAATGTTTAGAACCACAGCACATCCCGATGGAAATTTAACGACGGCGTATTTTTTCCAACGTGCGAATGCTGAAACAACGTTGCTCTAAAGATTGTTGCTCAATAGACACGATGGTGAAAAATAGACGGCAACAAAATGAAATTGTATAAAACAAAATGTAAATGCAAAGGCACACGTGTACAGCAGCAGCAGCAGCAGAACAATGATGAACTGAGCACTGAAGCGAGAGATAGAGAAACGTGTGGGCTGCTTGCTCAGTCACATTCATCTCAAATGTCGATATAAGCTTACTGAATATATGTGTGACGCAGGGCACGTTCCATCGTATAAATGTGCGAAAAGAAGAAATGATGTAAAAAAAAACAGAGTCATAACATATTCATTGGCTATTGCTGTGTTGCCATTACTATATTCGAGCAAGGCGAGTGAGAAAAAAATAATACTGTCTAACTGAAACCAAAAAGAAAACCCAAAATGCAAGCAAGAATGAATGGCCACGCAAACTGTTTTATGCATTGCTATCCATTTTCCTGTGTTTGGTCGGATGGTCGGTCGGTCGTTCAATTATTTGTTCGTTCATTTTGTAGCTTTCATTTTCGGTTGGACGGCACTTCTTGTCTTTTTTTGTCACCATTACTTTGGTGATCGATTCATTTACTTATTCAGCGGTCAGATAACTTTCATTGTGATTTTTCACATTCGTTTCGTTTTGTATGTGCATTCTGGTATCACAGTAAGTGATCACTTCTCAAGCTGAGCACATTTCTATTATCCATGTCACTGCACTCAGACATCGGTGCAATAATCTAATCATACAATCTAAATTGTCTGTACATTTGTAGATTGCGATTGCAATGTGGTGTTTGCTCAATGCAAATGAACATTTTCAATGAACTCGGTGTGTGTCTTTTTTCTGTTCAGCCGTTGTGGCATCATCATCATCATCGTCGTCGTCGTTATTATTCACACAATTGCATGAGAGCAAATATTACAGAAAACTGCACGAAATGGAGACAAAGCGAACAAAAAAGAAGAAAGAAGAATGCAAAATCAAATGCAATTATGAAAAAAAAAAACTGTCCAAATTCCTAGCGAATATTTGAGATTCGCATTGACCTCTGAATGAATTGTATATGAATGCATTGGAAAATGGAATAATAAAACGGACGGCAAATGCAAACGTGCTACGCAATCCAGACGGAATGGGAATGTTGCACATATTTAGCGCAAATTCATTTGGTATGCGAAATGCACACAACGACAACGACAACGACAAAGTTGGGAATTTTTCAGTTTATTCATATTAATTCATTTTTGTTGGTACCGCCATCATAAAGCAAATATTTGAATAATGCCATGCGGCGAAAATGCAAGGAGTCTTGCAAAGTATTCAAGTGTAAACTAATGTTTAAATCATTTTCAATTTGTCAAAAGTCCGAACCAATTTGAAATGATATAACTTTGTGCGCGCTAAGAAACACCAGATACAAATGCCATTCAAACGAAACAATTTTGATGTTTCATTTTGTGTGTTGTTTAATTGGCATATATTGTTGATTGAAACATTGAAGCAAACATACAAACGCAACAAAAACCAACGCAATTACATGAAATTCATAGTTTGTCACGTCAACACAACAGTGAGTGGCAAGCAAAACAAGTGAAAGAGTAAGCGAACGCGTGCCTCTCTCACAAACACACACGCGCGGACACATATACGGTTTTTCTCGTAATACATTGGCGCAATAAATTTCGGAATGTGTAACTTATAATGAATGAGGTATTGAGTAAAGTGATCCAATGTACTTGACTAAATTATAAATGATAAACACAAGCAGTCCATGCATACGGATGGCAAGCTCATTTGGACGCACCAGAACCACAGCAATAACACTTAACTCTATTCTCTTCATCTCTCTCATTCTCACAGACTATCGTTTTGTATATGACGTCATTTGGCAATTTATATATGAAAAAAAAAGAAACAGCAGTTACATGGCTGAATAAGTGTTTACGGCAAATATATAGCGCCTTGAATCCACATTTACGCATCATTATTTTTATCATCATCAGTTTTTGTTCACTTTTTGTTTTGTTCGTTGAATCGACGATGAATAGAATTGTGAAAGAAAAGAATGAAGAGAATTGGAACCGATTGGGCTATGGGGGAAAACCGCATAAGCAAAGAATTAAAACAGATGAATTCACTTGGATGCGTAGCAGTATGAGATATGCTCATCGTAATTCGTATGAAGTGTCAAATACAAAAATGTTTTATGTATGTATCTTGTCAAAAATGCCGGAAATATTTATTAAAAATGCATGAATTTGATCTTTCTCGCGTCGATTTTACGCAAAAACTAGAATATAATAAACGATTAAAGCAAATGACTAACAACCGAAGGTTGAAGTGGCAAGTCTCCTTGCACTGATATGAAGTCGATTTGAAATGAGGCATATTTTCAGTAATTACAACTGTGTTGTAAAGTTTTCAATTTAATTTCGAATTTCGGGGGGCTGATTTTAACGATTCTGTTTACCTGAATCGATTCGTTGATATTTTTAGGTCGGTTAAAAACCTGGATTAAGGTCTTACAAAAAGTAAATTTACTTATTGATTGAGTAACCAGTTTTCAAAGACACGATTTTCGAGGCCAGTCACAAGGAAGGCGATGATAAACGAAGAAAGAGAGGAAAAGACAGAAATTCATTACGGCATAATAATAGAAAACGACGCACGATATCAGCGTCGCCTGTGATGCGTTAATTCGCATACAGTCTGCACTGATGGCAACGAACAAGTGAACAGCTTTTGCATACACATGCCGGAGTGACGGCTGTGAAAAACTGGAAAAAGTGTACAAAGACCGATTGTGATATGAATGCACAGATACATGGCTCGTAGCAAACGAACGAACGAACGAATGAGCGAGAGAAAATGCGCAAAGCGCCCGCTTCGCTTCGTCTGTAGATAATGTATGAAAAAGTGCGATACTTTATTATTGTTGCGATTTCAGCATAAAAGCACAAAACCATACGCGGATATTCTTGGCACATTTAGAAGTTCTTTATTTTATTAAGTGAAATGTGTGCTGGATATTTACGTTGTGGGTGAAAGCAAAAAAGCGTGTGTCGATTGTATTATCGTCATTTATCACCCAGCACCAAGCACACAGATATATTCGTTTACGTATACCGAGGTGTTTCTCTCTGTCTATCTCCCCTTCTCTATGTTCAAGCATTTCGTTGATACTCCATTGATGTTGAAATGCATCAGCCAAAAGTTATACGTCCTATCAATTATCATTTTATCTCGATTAGCAATCGAAACATTAGCACCAATGTCAGATTCACTCTAACATGCCCACGAATCCATGTAATGTTCACAGTTCTTACTCAATGCCATAATTCAATTTCGGCCATCACACAAAAACCTAACAAATGAGAAAAAATGATGGAAAAAAGAGAAGCAAAAAAAGTCGGAACATTAACAGCCGCGCTAACGAAACATAATAAACAGTAGTGAGATGAACTGATGTATTTAGCAAAGAGCATACTATACAAAATAGTATATGACTCAATATTTCTTCTTTGGATTGTGATTGGCGACGTATTTTCGCATTCGTTATTTTTCATTTAAAATGTGTTTGTGAGGTTTCTTTTTGTGTGCTTCTCTCTCGTCCATTATACATCCATTTGAAATCTTCATCGAAAATTTAAGGCGAAAAAATCGCAAAACCATCACAAATAATTGCAGAAATGTTGAATGCCACAGCAGAACAGCACCATCGATGTCCAACGTGGAGATGACGGTTATTTTATAGTGGCCGTAATAATCGTAAATAAATTGTATGTATATATAATATATGTATATGTGTACTTACTTTGGTAAATTGGCTAAATATCGACTTTGTTTTTCCCGGCGCACCTCGTCCGTTAGACGTGAATAGGTGTTATTAATGCATACGCTTCGTCGTAAATTCGTTTCAGAGTCCTTTATACGTTCCAATTTGTGGGCGCATAGCTGCAGTATTCTTTTGCGTTCTTCGCGTAAGCGTAATTTTGCCGATATCATTGGTACGCGCGGCCGTGTATAACGTAGTGGTGATGTGCGAGGTGGTCCAAACATATCGGAATCGTCATCAGTGGCATTCAAGCTTGTTGTCGGAAGTGTCATATTGTTTGGCTTTCTGTTCTCTTTTTTATCCTCTATCTACCTGGATTTTTGTTTTATTTGCGCTTATCCAACGATAATATTTCGGGCTGAATCCTTAGTATCGTTCTACGGTTAAGTGAATGTAATGAAATTTCGTTCTCTTTCGCCTTTGATGAAGGTGCTTCTTTATTTATGACTTTTTATCGCTATACAGCCGTTGCACGGAAATTCCCACAGTGCATATAATTCAAAGGAAGCGCCACTCTACGTTTTCTCCTTTTCGCTTTTACTCGCTTTCAAAGAGTTTCGGTAAATAAATTAAAATCAACTCTTTATTTCTTACTTTTAAAAAATTTGTTCGTCTCTCAATGTGTGTTCGGTTGCTTTTTTTCTCTTTCGCTGATTTCATAAAAAAAAATTGGAAATCTTAACTCATTTTATAGCGTTTCTTTTTCTTTTATTCGGTTGTACAAATATTTCGTGCACAGCGTTACGGTTGATTAACTCACACTGAACTCAATATGCTGTGAATTGTCTGATTTGAATGGATTTCAAATTAGCGTTCTTAAGTGGTTGCTACAACCGAAATTGTTAAACTTGTCGCGCGTTCAAACGGTTTTTTATTGATTTCTGTTCAATTTCATTGAAATCGTTCTCCATCAACGAAATAGCACCTAATTACAGGCTTGACCATTTATTGTCTTTTCAGTTTGTATTTGTTGTTGGTTTTCTTTAAATCGTTTTGGAATTTTCGTTTTGGTTGATTTGCTTTCGCGCACAAAATACACCAATAAAATACAGCACTTGGTAAAAAAAAAATTAAAAATGCAATTTCAAACTGATACGTCCATCGATTTAGCTACTGGCGGCGGTGCACATTTAATTACACTTGGTCAAATTGGTCAATTCAATTTCGGAAAATATTCAAACGAAATCGGTTTGAAATGAAAATCACTGTGCACTCGATTGGCTTAAGTGTATATAATAAAAGCAAATGTTAACAAAATTGTTTTATTGACGGTATCGGAACAGTACACTTTGTGCGTTAATCGTGGTATTGTTATTTCTTTTTGCTTTGTTTTGTTGTTGTCTTATTGGCATATAACAGCACACAATCAAAATATTCTTCAATAAATAATATTTTTCCTCGTCTGTGTTTTTCTTTTTTGTAATTTGTTAACTGTTTTCCCTTTACGATTGAAAGTTAACATAAATTACAAGTCGTAGTTGTGCGAACTTTGTGAATTTTCTTCTTTGTGTACGTTTTCTCTGTCTTTTCGGTTTTTCAGTTTGTATAAATAGTGTATTGGCTTTCGAGCAAATTCATTCACACAATTCACGCAATTCGTTTTCTCTCTCTCTTTCTCTATTGCCTTGTTCACTGTGGCAGCCGTACAACGAAACTAAATGAAACGAAAATAATGGGAGATCCAACACAAAAAAAACAGCACACACAACGGTTAAGCACAACTATAAGAAAAAATATGTTAACCGTTTCACTTTTTTTTTGCTTTTCGTTCGCTTCTTTGTAGTCTCTGTATCCGTTGAATTCGAGTTGAGTTGAGCTGTACGTAAGCTGCTAGTTGGTTACTGTACGTAGTATCTATTTGCTACTTGTGTTTCAAGTGTAAGCGCGTTGTTTGTATATTGTTATGTAGCTGATTGCTTGTTAACGTGAACACGTACCACAATTGTAGCCACTTGCACGATTTATTTTGCCTCTTTCAATCTTTCTTTTCTTTCTCTCCCTCTCTCTGTCTCTTTGTCGCGCTTATTTTTCTTTCCAATTGTCACACATGAGATACGCACTCGCACGAATTATTCGATTTATTGTATGTGTGTTGTTTTCTTTCTCGATTTTATTTTTGCAAGTGCTTTTATTTTCTGTTTCGGTCAATTGTAATGCAATCAACAATAATCAAATCACAGTCTTTTCAATGCAATAGTCTCTTAGTGTATGGGTTCAATGTAAAAAATTGTGCACCAAAAACGTTGTATTATATTTTTATCGCATGTAATATGGAAAAGAGCAGTCATGAGATGCGAAATCACTTTCAATAGTCAACGCGATACACATACTCATGCACATTTGTTGCTGTTGAACAATCTTTCTTTTTTCTTTTTTCAAATGATCAACCAGAAACTAGGTGACCACATTTCAATGACAGTTGTTTGATGTGTTTTTCTTTTTCTTTCTGCGTGTATGTATGGCGCAGTCACTGTTCTATGGGATAAATGCGATTTGCGTTTTATAAGATTGTTGTTGCTGATGCTACTTTGCTTCTTCTTTTTTTCAAAGCACTTCAATTTGTCACTTCGTATGCGTGCACTTATCTTTTTTGTTCATGTCTAACTTTTTTCTATCAGATGATTTCACCGTTTTTTTTTCTTCTTCTTTTGTCGTGATAAATGCCAATTGTTTCGTCTTGTACGGTTCGTAAGTTACGGCAAAATTTCACTACAGAATTCCGACTCTCACAATTTATTTTTACCTCGAGCGGATAATTTGGTCACTTTTTTCTCTCTCACTCAATCGACGACAGAACAAGTGTACCGTTTAACATATCAATTGACCGGTATCACTTTAAATAAACCTCGGGTCGTTTTTGACCGTTAACTGTTCACTTTGAAATGTTTACGTATAAAAAAAATGATTTCAAAAGTAATTGTTTTGATATCAACAGGATAACATTAATCACAAAATTGATCTTTAACACACGTTTTTCACCCACTTTTTGCTGTCGGCAGTAACCGATATTTCTTTGGATTTGATACGAGAAAAAAAAATTTACACGTATAAAAAAGGAAATTTCTCTTGGACAAACACTGTTGCTTTTTTTTAGAGAAAAAAAAAAACTTTTTATTTTTACGAAAATTATAGAATAATTCTCAGCAATGTTGACAGAAATCAGTCCTATGGTTGATGTAATGATTTTCAAATCAATTGAATATCGTGTATATAAAAACTGTGTTAATTGAGAAGGTTTTTGTGATTCAAATAGATTTTCTTAGTGAAAAATCTCGGATAGCGAGAGCGAACAGCAAAATAGGTGTTCAATGACGGCACGCTAGCTTTGAACTGTTTGTATGAACGAATCGTGCGGTGCATGCCACCAATTCTACACAGAAAATTCATTCGGTTTGTCGTTCGACACCGACACCGTAGCTCGTAAACAATTCTCCGTTTGGTGTAAACACACTTACGCCTCGTATGCACAGCACCAACTAACACATTCACACACACACACATGTACGCTCAGCAAACGGCTGACTGCTGTTACGCATATCGCTTTGAACTTCAAACCGTATTGTTTACGTTTGTTTGGCAGCTGAAGGAGAAACGAACATCGGATATGTGTGCTACTTGCTTCGGTGAATGTATCGAAGCGAAAAGAAACAGCAGAAAATGAGAATCGGAAAACAAATTTATATTTATGAGTCAAAAGCAGTAAAACAAATGTTGTTGTTTCCCCAGTTCACTTGCCGCATATGGTGCAACGCAGCGCAGCATATGAATCGTACAGTTTATTTGGATTTGTTTCGATTTAAATTGCGGCGTGGTAACAAAAAAGGGGCAACGATATCGTTAAATGCGAGCGGCAGACAATGTGATATTGAATTTTAGTGAGTTAGGGGAACACTGACCATATTTCTCCAATTGCTTGTGATATAACCTCGGTAGATTTACGCTTATGAATTGTAAGTGGAAATGTGAATGTGGAAAACATAAGGCATGACATCGAAATTGAAATCTTCAAATCTTGTTGAATACATCAATCGGCTTGTGTGCGAGATTCTCCTGCCGTTACAATTGCTGTGCATGCGATTCGTTTAACTGAAATATCAACAGCAGCACGTTAATAAACAACCTGATGACGGTGGCTCACCGCCAAACACATTCAGATCTCTTGGCGACGCAAAGCATTGATGGGAAGAGAGCAGCACGGCGGCGTCGTTGACACCAAACGAATATAGCAGAAAGGGATAGACAGTAAGAGAGGGAGAGCGAGAACAAACTGAGAAATAAATATGGGAAATAAATCGACGTCGAAATGTTTCATTTGAATGCGGGAAATGGTTTTGGTTGTATCGCATGGATATGGAGCGCGCACAGTCACCGTATCAAATGAACCAAAATTGTATGTGGATAAAATGTGTACAATACATAGGAGGATAAGCCATACAAGCAACATACAACAAACTGCCTTTGCTACTCCACTAAATATGAGCACGAATTTGCTTTAATCGCATTGAGAGAGTGATTGTATTGTGAACGCGCGTATAACATCTATAGCGTTTGATATTACAAACGCGTTTTATTATTCTGTATATTTTGATACACATATTGCCACACATATTTGGCGCGGTGAATAAACATATACAATCAATAGGAACGAGAGTGAGAGATTTTATGGTGCGGTTTTACCGTTTGAAGTTAGTGTGTACATGCGATGATATGCTTCTTTTTTTCATTTCTCTGTCTCTCTCTCCCTCTTCGGCTCTGTTCTTCGCCCAGTGAATTCATTCTGTATGTCGGTTGCTCTGTTGCTCTGTACTCGGTGTGCTTGCCATTATCGCATGAAAATAGAATCAATCTCTTTAATATATTGTTCATGTTCATGTATGCACAGTTTTTTTTTTCAATCGTTATTTCTTTTACTTTGCGTCTCTTCTTTCGCCTCTTTATCGTTTCTTTTTTTCTCGTTCTGTTGTCGATTTGCATTACATTTTTTTCAGCATATAAATTCGGTTCACATTTTTTCCAACTGACTTCTTGCATTGATCGTTACGATAACAAAAAAAAAGCATCGAGAGTATGAAAAATGTTTTTTAATATTCCGAAAATGTGACTGATTGAATGAATCAAATGTACATCATTTGTTTGGAAAACTTTATTGCACAAATATATTTTCTCACTCAGTTATTTCAATTGTAATTGTTCAGTGGGCATACAAACGAGAGAGCATCCCACAAATATTTGTGAAATCAGTTTATTTGCTTAATTTAATCAATGATTTAATGCGAAATGTCGTTCATGGGCGAAGCGTGTAAATTACTCGGAATTGCCTTGAGTAGCCATTTTTAATTTTATCGATAAATTTTTAAATTGTACTTATTAAATTGGATCTGAAGTAGCAAAAGTAATCGCCTAATATCATCTGTAAATAATTAATATCAGCAAGCGGAACAACGAGCGAACACCACCACATTTGGCTGGGAAAAAAAATTACATCAATTGCTAATGAGCAAACAAACAGAGAAAAAACTAAAAAAATATGGGCATGAAATTAAATGTTTCTCTTTGTATTTGTCGTTTTTTTTTTTTCGTTCGTTTTGTATAGAAAAAAAAATGTTTGCATGTATTCAAAGTCGACCACTATTCACGGTTGTGTCGTAAACACGTGTACACGGTGTTGTATAGTGCGCTTAGCAAACGAATCTGTATGATATAGTTATATTGGATTTAACCGTAAAGTGTAGCCGAGCGCTAAAACAGACGTTTATATCTTTATGCAGAACATTACAGTCTTACATTGAACAATCGTGCTCGCGTTTCCATTCAATGTACACGTTTTTAGTTTTGGCTGTCATCTCTCGTTCGGTGTGCCTCACACCGAAATCGAGTTGAATGTATGCAGGTTTTTTTGGTGTTTAATACACGAAGGTAAGGTAATATCACTTGCATCGCAAATTGAATCCATACGATTACGTACGGACCAAGCACATACTCATTCCTTATAGTCAAATAAATGTAATATGATTGGAAAGACGCATTCCGTACGGTTCAGTCCGTGCGCTTGGCGTGCATACGACGAATTATTGTGTGTATTGTATGTATTTTTGTTGGTTCCGCTTCTTTTCTGTCTATTAAAACACATTTAAAGAGCAAAATGTGCGAACGACGAAGAAAGCAACCGAAACGACACACAAAGGCAAGATGGTGAAGACAACAAGAAACAACACAAAAAAAAACGAAGCGAAACAGAAGAAAAAACTAAACACGATATCATATAAACAAAGTAAAACGAAGAATGGGCAACAAAAAAACAGCTGTCAATGATTTTCTTTCTCTACAATACACTACAAACTACACCGCACACACACAAACATTCACACCGAATGTGGTATGTGTGATGCGTGTAGTTCGGCCCGTATTTCTTATGTATGTCTTACGCTTCGCACAGCAAATTCTTTGTACTGTTTACACCTTTTTTTTCTCTTCTCTCATTCATGTTCGATTGCTCTTTGCGTCGAACTACATTTAATAATATATTGGCCTCTTCCGAGCCGTTGCGGTCATTGTTATTGTTGTTGTATGCGTCCGTAATGATGCTGTCGTCTCGATTATCCAAATTATACATGCACTTTTCATACTTTAAACGATATTCCGTATGCACACTCGATACGTACGTGATGAATCATGGTTCATAATTATCAGTTTCTTTCTATTATGAGCGCTTCCATCACAGATACGTCAACCGATTTATTTGATAATTGTAATTATTGTGTGTTGTGAAACAACAGCGATTACACATTTCGAATAATATGTCAACGCCTTGTGTTGAGCTCGTATTCAACTCAACGAATATAAAATTTATGTCGCTTTATGTTCTACATTCATCTTGATTTTTATGTGCTATATGATAGAGATACAGTTGATGAAATGATGCCGAATTTCGAATGCGGACTCTTTTTTTTTATATTTTGTCGTCGCTTATATTTTCGTTCAATATATTCGGTCAGTGTATGTAAATCAGAGTGTCGAACATCGTTTATTTGTCTATCGCCATTTCAAATTTTAATTTATCTCTATTACGTATCGTTTAATGCGTACGATATTTCAAACCCGTTGCTGATATAGGCGAGTGTGGCCAGAATAAAATATTTCTCCGACTATGGGCCCTTAATAAAATACATATGTTTTCACTCCGATATATTTATTTATTCCCTGGTTTATTTTTCTTTTTTTTTTTGTTGCTTTACGTTTCTCGTTCTCCCTGATACGATTACGAATAATGTTCGGTTGTGTATTATCTGCTGTTACTGTTGCTGTTGTGATTTTCTCTTTCCCTCCTCACTTGGCGATCATATGCTTAACAACAGTTACGTATAAGCTGATTGAAACAACAAAGAAACAACGTTCATATAACAAGATGCGCATGTGTGCGTGCTTGTAAATATACGACAGAGAGTTTGCGAGCGAGTGTGTGTGTGTGTGTGAAGAAGAAAAAAATGTGTATACTATTTATTATATTTTGCTATTATTACTGAAATCACTGAAATTATACGTATTCACGCATCACAGACATAAGTGAGCACAATTTTGGTTTGGCTGGTTGCAGAAAACAAGCGATGGTGATGGTCACGAAGACAAATGGATAGAGTGAAAATGTTTTCCACCTTCTTTTTTCACTGATGCCATTCTTCGTTTAATCTCTATCCGAAATAATTATCGTCATCGTCGATGTCATCATCATCATCATCATTGTCATCCTAACAAAATATCGCATTTTGTCCTTTGCTCCCGCACTCACTCACTCACTCGTATGGTGCAGTATAACAAATAGAAGAGGGCTCTTGGGCCACAATTCAAATGAACAGAGATGAGAGAAGAAAAAAAAAACCGTACACTGCAGAAAACTCAGTAAGTCACTTCGTGTTCGTACATAATAATTTTTTTTCCATATCGACGAATTTTATGGTTTGCCTAAGCGCAACTCACATTTGCCCCATTCGAAGTGTGCATGTGTATACGAAGCGTAATCGTCGTACGATATTTTATGTGTATCCACAGTACACACCAATTGATTGATATGTTTTATTATGTGACTATACTTCGCTTACTGTTGATTTATACAATTTTTTTGTTGTTGTTCGTTCGCTCTCATTTCAACTTTTTCTATCGCATTTGGTGTACTGTCATTCGGTTGATTCTCGATGCCGTCATTTTCCTTTATAATAGATTTGACGGTATGTTTTATTTCACTGTTTTTTTTCTTCCTCTCTTCATTCTTTATACGCTGCGATGAAGTCTCTGTGCATGTTTGTTATTATGGTCGTTGTTGTTGTTGTTGCTGCTGTTAGCGGTGTTCGTTGCCGTTTCGAGTATGTTTTTTGCCTCCGTGACGTACATCGATTTTCATGTCAGTCGATAGAGTATGCCATGGTGAAATTGCTTTTGATTCAATGGCTAGTGAAACTTCGGTGGCAAAAAGAAATTCGTGTTTGAATTGATTTTTTTTTCTCTTCATTCTATTGCTGTTGCTTCTTCGCATATAATATCATATGTATTCTACTATATACACCATTATGGATGGGCATATAACATCTTTAGGCATTCGAGTCGATTGTACTCTGTCAAGGCTATCACCGTACACTCACAATTTTTTTCATATAAATTTGTTGTGTTTCGATTTTGTCTATTTGTGTTTGTGTCTATGTGCAAATACCTATATATTTATACATTTGCTGTCAATCGTGGGAGACCGACTTTTGATTGAACTTGAAATTGACTTTGCGTTCAGCACAGCAAATGTCTCATGTATTATATGATTCCTTCATGTGCATATTTTGACAGTTGCTGATCGCATATTTATAATCGCATCTATTTTATTGATTTGACTGTTTTGGTCAAACATATTTTGAAACTAACATTTTCAATGGCTATTTTTTTCCGTCAATTTATCATTCAATTCGATTGAAACTTTAAACCAAACACTTTCAATCCAAATTGATATTAATATTAAAATCCGGCCATATAGCTATTAAATGAGTAATCCAATTGATTTAATCAATGCCAATTAACGAAATTGAATTGATCAATTTCGATGCCACACATCGAACGGCGACAACAGCAATAGATTTGAGTTGGAGCAAAATTGAGAATTGAATGAGAGATAGAGAGAGAAATGTTCAGAGTTAATTCAAAAATGCTCGTTGATGAAACTGAAAAATTCATTGAATAGGCGAGAGTTCTCTGAATAAAAAAAATCAAATGGTTTTCTAAGTATTTTAAACCATATACAAATCATTTGGTTGAGAAAAAATGCGAATTTCTATGGAGCTGAAACAGCAAATAACCGCTCTAACAAAAAAAAAAAGAATCACGAAAAATTCCGATGTGAAGTTAAACGGTTTTTACGTTATGTATGCCTCTCTTTCGTTCGTGAGCATTTTATCGTGTGACATTTCATTTGGCATTGTTTTATTCAAAATGATTTTTTTGTTCCTCTCTCTTGTTGTCATTGCTTCGAACAATTTTGCTGTCATCAGTGTGCGCCTATCATTCTTTGCCCATATTCATGAGGTATAAGCATTGAATTTTATATTCAACGACTTCTGTGAGAATCTTTCGTGCAAACACATCCACACACTCACTCACATATGCGAAATGATATCGTCGTTGTCACATATCGCGCGCTGCTGTCACTTGCTCCGTCTCTTCGTACAAACAGTGTGCGCATTTTTTTTTAATTCGCTGCTCTATGGTGCGATGCACAATATTACATTTCACTCTTATTCGGCATATTAACGTATTGTTAAATACTTGTGCTGCGTCTGTATACAAATTGTTGTTGCTTTTGTTTACTCTTTTCTCACACTCTCTATCGCGTTTTGTGTGCAAGAGCAATCGCGTGTTCATATAACTGTACATCGTGTAGTATCTGAACGAAGTATATTGTGACAGATAGAAATGATTGCCAGCCGAGTCAAACAAACAAGCAACACTCGCCGATATGTTAAGTATTTTCGCTCTGACTATAAGAGTTGTTATTGTTGCTGTTGTGTATACAATACAATATACACATTGATGTATACATTTTTATTTTCGCTGCTATTCATTGGGTATTGAAACGAATAGTTTTTTTTTTTGTTCATTTGTGCACACAGACACACAGATAAACATGTTATCATGTGTTATAATAAATAAATACCCATAATGCCGTATTATATGGATGAATTCATATGCATGAACCAGTTTAATTAAAACTTGTGAAATACTGTGTGTGCGTGAATATATTCAAGACCGCTAGAATAAAAAAAAACACATCCAACGAACGAAACGAAACACACACGAAAAATGCCTAGTCGTTGAAATGCACGAATTAAAATGTACTTTGGAAATGGATAAATTTACGCACAGCCGTTTTCATTTGAATTCAAAACTGACGGCTTACGCTTGTGAAACCGAACAGAAAACAAGAGAGAAAGAGAGTTGTTAAAATTGAAGAGGATTTTTTACTTCGAAGTGGAACCTAAAAATATAATATAATATACTTTGACTCAAACTGTCAGCACCAGTTGCATGCTTATTCACATTTACTTGGAAATGACGCAAAATGATGAATTCCATTAAAAACTTGCGTTCATTTCGCAAAGCTGGGCACATGTTTGCAGTGCAAATGGAGCGCATCGATTGTACGATAGAAGAAGAAAAAAAGCATCATATCGTCGGAGAATTGTTGATTAAAATCGACGAATGATAGAGACAAAAAGGCATCGATGAATTTTAAAAATAAAAGTAGCTTTTGTTGTTTCTCATTCCGAATGGCTCGTCCAGAATAGATTAATTGAGTAAATGGCACTCGGCCACTGAGCAAAAATCAGTTGTGAATTGAATGGACTGTGTGAAAGAGGTCGAAAAGAGACTTGACTCGATTCTATGGCAAATACCAACACGCACCACAACCAATTCGATAAATAAAGAAGAAACGAACAACAACAACAAAACACACACAGCGAGCAAATTTTCATTTCGAATCATTTTCGTTCGATTTGAAATTTAATTCAGTTATTTGTAGTGCAAGATCGCTAGCACAAACTATGTGATCGGGTGTCGAACCATATTACATGCATTATATACATTCACGTATCGACCGCACCGATACACTCTTTTGCCCATTCGTTCAAGCAGCATTTATATAAATAGCATTGGAAAAACAAAATAGAGAAACGAATGAAAAAACCAAGAGAAGACAAACGACGAATAAAAGCACAAAAGCACTGAAATAAATGTGTTGAATAGTTGAAGTTAACAATGCCAAACGTTATTCGTATATTCGTATTCGTATATGTATTATATTCGATGAAGTGTTTTTGTTTTTTATTGAAATTAGAATATTGAAAAATGCCAACATAAAGCCATGCTAAACACCTTTAATATGAATGAGATTAAGGTTGAATATTGATATCTGTTATTGCCACAGAACACAACGTTGAAAAGCGAAAAAGAAAAAAATCAAAATCATATACTCGCCAAGCAATCGGCACAAATTCCCACTGAACAATGAATAAAATGCTAATTATGATCATTTTCTCGGTTTGAAATTTAATGGTTTTTCGTCAGAAATCTCTTCTGGATTGTTGCCTCTCGGATGGAGAGCGTATGGTGATAAAATCGCGTTTGCCGTTTCGATATAGCACAGTTTGGTGAAGAAATAAAGTTTTTTTTTCTTTCTCGCTCGTAGTTTTCGTGCGGTGTTCTCAAACTTTTCAAAGACATACGATTTTTTTTTTTCGAACGTTCATTCGTTCGACATATATACATGGGTACGTCTGTATGAAACGTTGTTGTTTTGCGTGCAAACAAAGTGTGAATACTTTGCCTGGGGTCTCTTTATTTTCTTTCACATCGATCGTATGTATCTTCTCCTCTGTCCTCCGCTTCGTATAGCAATTGAGAGTATGTGCTGCTGATTGTTTTTTTTTCTTCTATTCTTTATCAACTGAAATTTTCCTTTGCACCATATTGTTTGAACTGTGGGACACATTCGAAGGGAAGACAGTGTGATGTTTTGTTATTTGCATCAAATGATTGTGGTATAGTACAGAAACTATAGGGAGTTTTATGATTTCTATTTTTTTTTATTCAACTCTCTCTCTCTCTCCCTTTCGACTTTATTTAATTTGGAATGTCTTTCTCTGCTTTACATTCTTTGGGTCTTTGCGTACGTTTTTTTTGTCTCTCGCAAAATAATTTGCGCGCACAGTTTTCAAGCGATAGAGAGCGCAAAATATGTAAAAGTAGCCAGCAATCGCGCTATTTAATGCATAACTCAAATGTTTTATTTTTTGCTGGATGTTTGCGTTTAGCGTTTCGATTATCAGCATTTTTGCCGGTGTGTTTTTTCTTCTTTGGTTTAAAATTTTTGCCTTTAATTTTTGTTTTATATAATGGGCAAATGAAGAAGGCAACAGAGAAAAAAGAGGAAAACAGCGCACATACATTTTGCGGCGAGAAATTCTCGTTATTTGCTATCTGTATGCTCCGTTTGAACGGAGTTCGTATATATTCAACATGTGTACAAATGGAACAATCGGATCCGCTTATAGATGGCGAATGCATACAAATAATGCTCTCCGTTCGTTTGCTACCTTCATCTGCTTCTTCTCTCTCTCTCTCACACACACTTACTTTTGCTGGCTGTAGTTGCCACTTTTGTGCTTTGTTTTGTTGTTACTTAAATTTCAAACATTTTGTTTTGCTCTAAGTTTAATAAATATATCGCTCCGTTCGTGTACTACTGATTGTAAAAAAAAAACTTTTTATTCGTTTTTCTCTCTTTCAATCTTTAACTGCTGCGTGTGTGCTGTTTTTTTTTTCCTTTATATCTTGTGTATATATGTGTGTTTCCTTCGTATTATTATATTCTCAATATATTCCGCATTTAATTTTCTCTTCTTTTCTTCATTTATATTGTTGCACGGTTAATGCCGTTGCTGCATCACTCTACTTCACTTTTGTCGTTTGGCATTTTGTTTGGAAGTTCACTTTATCGGTGCTTTGTGCGATTCCGATTCAATTTCGCTCTTGATTGATATGTGCATGATTTTAAGATTTTTCGAAGTTCACTTCAGATGAGCACCGCAAACGCATTGGGAGCGAAACAAAAAAAAAACACAAAAATCCAAGCTGTCGGGAATGGTTGGGCTCGTTTGGTTTTTCTTTTGTGTGTGTCTGCCTGTATGTGTTTGTGTGTGTGCGTGTGTGGGTATTGCACTTCAACATAAAAACTAATAACAATAAAATATTATGAGCGAATGGATAAGATGTGAAATAAGATTTTTGTGCGCTGTGCACGTACAGATTAAAATGCGAAAATGGTGATTTAAATGAAAGATGTGCACCGAACAGACAATCAAATGGCAAACGATGCATGAGCTTTCCACTTTTTTCTTCTTTAAATTCCCTGCGATTAAATAGAATTCATGGATGCGATCAGTTCTCCGGTGTTCATATCTCTCTTTCTTTCGCCCGTTTTGTTTGTACAAGAAACACAAAAACCGTAAGGAGAACCGATCAAATGGTTTTAGAATAGACGATAAACTTAGCAATAGCTAAGATAATGACGATGATGGCAACGGCAGCACAATACTGTCAGGGTTTTTTTTTGTTTGCATTCATTCAAACAGTCAATTAGTGTAGAACGGTTTATTTTTATTTCCAGATTGCCTCTCTGCCTGAATTGGATTTTATGTAATTATTATTAGAACAAATCAATCATTTTAGTAGTGTTTTGATGCAATTTTCCTTTCCCATTCAATCAACATGGGAGAGAAAAACCGAGTCGAATGAGATCAGAAACGTAATTACAATTCAAATGAGCATCATTTTTTCTTGCTGTCAATTCAATGAAATCACGTTAATACTTTGTAAATGAAATAAAAAACCCTTTCTTCTCGTGCCAATGAATTGTAAAAATCGTCAGCAATATTAGTCAGTATTTTTAGAATTGAGTTTATAAAAAAAACGATTTTTGCCAAATGTTTCATTTCCCGTTTCGATCTGGTTTGACATTCAAATTATTCAAAAAATGACACATTTATTTCGATGTCGACCAGTCGAAACGTGACAGGTTGCTTAGTACAACATTGATTTCCATGTGCCACCATGTAATTATTAGTGTCATTAGAAATGATTTTTAAACCCAGAAGCACCTCATTTCATCTCGTCTAGTGGTACACTGGTAAATGCTAAAGCATACATTCAAAATTGCGTGTGAATTATCTATTTAACGAGTGAACGAAGAAAAAAATGTGTCTGGTGTCGCTATTTGCGTCTGTGCAGCAATTAGTTTGTTTCTATTTGACAAAAAACCATTCCCTGGTGAATCGTTTGATGCTTAAATTACATCACCTGAGAAACATCGGTGTGCACACCGTCGACAAACGCCGTCAAACCAAATGGAATAATACAGAAACAAAACCGACAAAATATCGGGTTCAGGTGTAGTCTTTGCTCATCGAAATCAACTACTTCATTTCACACCAAATACGACGATAAACAAACTTAAAAAAATACATGAAGCAAAATGAAATTCACACGTAACCATTTTCGCCTAGAAACCGTTTTTCGTTGTTCGTAGCATTTGTTTTTCGTTTTGCCATTCTTAGTTTTCAGGTGCGATTCGAGGCGGTTACCAAGCCAAAAATGATTGGATTAGCGTGTGGAAAATATATTTATAAGGAATTGAAAAAATATGGTACTTTCTGTCTATATTTTTTTCAGTGTTACTGAATGAAGAAGGCATTTTAATTAAAACATTGTTATATAAAGTCGAGCATATTAGCTTCTTATTAAAATCCAGGTGAAAGTGAGAGACAGCGGCAGATATCGAGAATCGTAATGAAACAGTCATTGAGATAGAGTGAGATGGGAAAGCTGTTGGAAATGAAATCGGTTGGAAATGGCAAATATGATTCTCGATTCGAGAAATTTTCTATGAAAAAATGCGTAAATATAATCGAAATCCCGGAACATATCATTCACCCGTCGTTTGTTTCCATTACTTGAATCGAAGCTTCTCAAAAAGTTTATTATCGAATCAGAACGAACGGATATACAAATTGCTAGTCTAATAACAGGAATTTACGAGGGGCACCGAGTGAAGAAAAAAAATGCCAACAACAATAATACAGTTTGTAATTAGTTCCATTATCCGTTCGAATGATGTTGGGCGAATGTTGTGCGCGCGCGCACGCGTTCATCATCATCTTCAAAATTCATCATCGCAAAATGAATGTATAAACATGAGAATGTTGGATTTGAATAGCGTATAAACCAAAACAAAAACACACATACGAAGAAGAAATGTAGCAATTCCGTGCCGCATTCGTCTTTTATTGCATGAATATCCGAACATAAATACTCATAATATGACTTTGGAACTTGGAGCACAGAGAGCCGGGAGTTAAGTGCACTCGTGTTTATCTAATGCCTGCTCTCAGTAATAAAATTGATACAGATATATTCATATATATATATGTGCTCGAGCCTCGGTATCATGTGCGAACAGAGAAACGGTTGGAAGAGTACGCGCAAATACACCAACTTTTTCGATTCAATACACGGAATGAGCGAAAACGTTTTTTTTTTTCGTGTTTTCACCACTGTTTTGTTGTGGGCTCTCTTCATCGCTATGCGTATATGTGTTTATTTATCATTTGTTTTTTTATTTTTCTTCACTTTTCATTCTCCATTTGGCGTACATGTGTGTATTTGCGTAGCCGCCGAGTGTGACGCTTTCCTTTGCTTTTTTGCTGTGGTGTTCATTATGACGTAACATTCATGAACGAATAAATTGCTATCGGTCGACTTTTCTACACTCTCTCAAAATATATGAGTCTCTTATTTGAATCAGCACGCACTTATTCAGTGGCAGTAGCAAAATTACCAGCAGCGATTACGACGGCGGCGACGGTGACGACGGCAACGACAACGAAATGAAACGCAAAATGAAATTATAACAACCGTTGTAAAATAGTGCACACATAATTTTAAATCCAGCAACAGCAGCAGCGGCAACAACAACAACGATCATGGAATATTTGACTGCCCATAAATGAAAATGGAAACGGTGGAATTTATGGTGCTGGCAGCACACAACAGCAAATAATATATTTAGTGGTAATTAATAAGCATGAGTGTTTGTATGAGGCAAAGCATCCAACTTTGCCTGCTCTCAAAACGATAAGCAACAACTTTATTGTGGTAATAACTTAACATGGAGTTGACTATTCGCCATGTATTCGCCAGATGAAGCCAGATTAGATCAAAATTATTGTGTTTATTTTTTTAATAGATCATCATAACCACTTTTTTTTCTCATCTGCTCTTCCCATTCTTGCTGGGTATCATCGTGTACGTGCGCTATTGCACTCTCTCTCATTTCGATTCGGTCTCTTTGCTTTCTACGGTTTCTATTAATCAAATTGTTATTTTACTCCGGCATTCACCGATTCATTCTGCCATTTTAACGCCAACGCACTATCATCAGGCACGGCAAGCGATAAATATATATATATACCGCTCTATTGTCAAATGCACGGCACACAGTTCTTAATACGAAATGGTCTGAATGAAATCTTCGATTATGCTATCGAATTGATTCTATGTCGCATCAACAAATAGATATTGTTAAGCATTTCAATTAGTCTTTGTGTATAATTCAACCCCAATTTCAATTGATTTCACTTCCATTTCATCCGCAGCGCACACGATGAATTGACTCTCTTTGCTGGTGCTCGTTTCGTTTAATAAAATTATCTTGTGTGTAGATTTATTTTCAATGGTTAATGTTTTTACATTGTCCGTGCAGTTTGACACGATTTTCGTATCGGGGCGAACGGTCATTTGGATTGACGTTCTGAGCACAGTTCATTCTTCTCCATTTTTTCCATCTTCGTTTTTGTTTTTCGATTTCAATTCGACAAGACTCCCCCCTGAGTGCGTCCTTTTTTTTTCTCCCAACGATATGTGAGTGTCGTGAATTAACGTGAAAATTACTCTATAGAATACATCAGAGAAGTCAGTGATATAAATAAGACATAATTTCAAGTTAGCACATTTTATTTGTGCTGCAAATAGAGACTGTGAGACGTGAAACGAGTGCAGGGCATAGAAATGCTCGAGATTAACAGTTTTTTTTGTATCGGTCTCGATCTACATTCGAGTATGCATCAATCGTGCCATGCTATAGTTGTGCTTTGGTGAATCAAGCTGGACATGTACAATACACAGAAACAGTAGCAAAGCACCAACCCATCAAGTAGCCCAAACGAATTTACGATATTACGAGTCTCATCCGAATAGATTTGTGAATGTCGTGCAAAATGGGCAAACTACTAACGCACATCAGACTCATTCCGAGCAGAGAGAGAGAGAGAGAAAAGCAACAAGAAAACCATGAAATCGAAATGGCTAAAGTACCGTTTCACTTCTTTTTTTTTTCTTCTCTTTTTCAAACTTTTTGTTGTTGTTCGTCTTTGTCTTTTTTTGGTGGCAGTTTGAGCCCAAGCAAAAAAGAAGAAAAAAACCGACAGCAAGAGAAAAGAATTGCTGTATCGTCTTTTGCTGTACTTGAATGTGAAATACCAATCAATTGAGCAGACGAATTGGTTTGTATCGGATTTTTGTTCTTCTCACTCCTCATTTCACTTGGATTTTTCTTCTTTCATTCATTTTCATTCTGCTGAGCAGAATCTGCTCTTAGCCCAAATGCTCTCAATCCATGTCGCTAGCTCACTTACATACTGGATCGCTTTCCTCCCTATCTATCTCTCTCTTTCTTTCTCTTTCCATCTCTTTCACTCATTTGCAACTGTCCAGTTGAGTTGCCGGTTGGTTTGCACGATACATTTTCCACATCGATTCGATGCATGGACAATGGTTTGTTGAGCATTTGATGCAGACGTACATTGTACCACTGAAACTAAACACTTAAAACATTCATTCGGTTAGCATTATTATGGAGTCGAAACGCATAGAATAATGGAGAGCATAAAGAAAATCGTGTTAGCTACAAAAAGTTCGTGCAGTGTTAACAATATGGGTCGTAGATCTATATTATTATTATACATGTTATATTGTGTGTTCAGCTATCGGCTATTGCTGTCTTTGTTCAGTTATCGTTGTCGCTACTGTGATCTGTATATCGTCGTCGTCGTCGTTATTACACGATGGCTGACGGTGTATGTGATTCGAATGATTTCGCCAAACCGATTCGACGTTTATATCTCGTACATTACACATTCTTTTTTTTTTCGGAACAATACAATTATTGCAAAGCGTCGACTTACACGCGCATACATATATTAGGTCGATCTTCGTGTTTCAGAACA
This sequence comes from Contarinia nasturtii, assembly GCF_009176525.2. Classification (NCBI taxonomy): domain Eukaryota; kingdom Metazoa; phylum Arthropoda; class Insecta; order Diptera; family Cecidomyiidae; genus Contarinia; species Contarinia nasturtii. Next base: position 1,025,098 of record NW_022201606.1, read on the forward strand.
AATGAACGACAGAGCGGGAGAGAATATTGTGGCCGCTTTTTTATGGTAATGTAAATGCTGGTGCTACTGTTTGCAGTTGAATTTTTCTTCTTTTTTTGTCATCGGATGTCATTGATTCATTTTCGCAGTACTTGCTGTTGCTCTCTTATTACAGTGACTATAATTTCCATAGTTAAACTTTCATCTCACAAGTGCGCGTACCATAATCATCAATTCACTGTGTGTGCATGAGCAATGACAAAAATTGCAAGCACACGAGACGCTTATAGGCGAACGAAACAAATCATTGTAAATTTTACTTAGAAATGAACCATGAACTGAACGATACATGAATGCTCGAGCAGAGCAGACAATATGAAAAAGGGATTGAGCTACGTATATTTGAACTAAGTTCAACGAACCAAGACATCCGGATTCTTCGATTCCCTGCACAGCATACCGGTGGTGAGTAGAGTCAGCCTCGTTGCATTGAAAACACATTTTCGGTGTGTCTTTTTGTTTTGGTATGATTGTTTATGTTGTTTTTGGGGTGAAAATGCTTCCGATTTTGATCAACGTCAGCAATTCACACGCGCGTCATACAGTCTCTGTTACACACATTTTCTTCTTCGTCTTGCCTCTTCTCGAGTCAAAACTGTAAGTGTTTGGCATGAGACATGCAGGAAAATTGAATTTTCGTTAAATGTTAATTCGAATACAAAAGTATCATCAAATAAATTTATTTTAAATGAAAATAAGGGGGAAAAATCACTTACTTAGTCGATATTCAAGCAACACCAGCCGAGAAGAAATCTGGCCAAAGAAAATTGATCTAAACAAATAAACACACATACACATTTCGAAGTGGTTGTGTATTTAGACAGATTCATAATTTTGATGTGCTGATTTATTTCGAGCCACATAAAACTTCTTTTTTTTCGCTCGTATTCAACGATATCTTTTTTTTTCAGGTCAATCATGTTTTGTCGACTTTGGCTCAGTGTATAACAACACATAGAGTGTGCCTCGAAAAGTGATCTGAATACGGTACGTATGAGTGAGCATGTGTCTTTTTTACGTTTCAGCTGTAAATCTGAAACAGCTAAATTCCATGCCAACGCTAAAAAAACACACACATCTCTTTTTTTTCTCTTGCTTACTTGGCTTGTTTTAAAGCGCAGGCATACACAGTCAACGAGAGCGCTGAGCACAGATATGAAATAACAAACGACGAGAACGGAGTACGAAAGTTGAAAACGAGAAACAGATAAAAATGAAGAAAATATCAAGAAAATAGTGATGTTTCGTTAGCAATTAGCCTATTTAGTATTCTTTTTTCCCTCCTGCTTCTTCTTTTTTTTTATTTCAAATTACGACTACAAACATTTTGTTTTCTCTGTTGTCAATTCAAATGAATCGCTTCATTCGCATTTTGAATTCTGATGTGTTTGACATCGCTCATTTACCGAACATCGATCGCACAATTCAAACGGCAAATTCGTATTAAGTTTTCGTCGATTTTTTTGTTAGGTGTACGTGTATGTCTGTATGCTGAAAAATTTGAATGGAAGTTTATGAAACGATCAATATAAATATACTTGATGTGATGAATGACAGTGACGGGTCAATATTTTCAACGCAAACGGCAAAAATTGTCTGCTATTCACTTTGCCTTGGGTTGTATTCGTGTATTTTGTTGTTGTTGTTGCTGCTGCTATTCTTTACCATATGTGCAGCACGTACCATTGTCGCTCTCGTTCAACTGAATTGCAAATGTACCAAATGCTGGAAAAATGAAACATGCATTTGACTTTCACATGGTGTTGACGACTTCATAACACTTATTGGTCTCTCTGGTTGTAGCGCTTGTTCGATGCATTCGGATTAGCTACGACACAAATAGACACAGAGAGAAACGAATAAAAAAAAATCCAACAAGCTCTATGGACAATTTGCCACTTTTTTCTCTGTTTTCCATTCATTTTCGGTCAATGTTTACAGTGTTTAATCACTTTATTTATAAATAAAGCACATCAAAGCGTGATTTATGTTTGAAAAAGGTGAACTCGTGCTTGCTCGACAATTGCCGACAACCAAAACAAAAGCATGAATTGTGTTTTTAACATTAAATATATTGAATGCGATTGATTCAGTGTCGGTGGATATATTGATGATTGGAATTGATTTTTTAAGCGGGAAGGCTGATTCAGTACTTTTTTAACTCTTGACAATGGCATGAATGATGACCGAAACTCATTCTCAGAAACCCAAATACCGCCTCTGATTGAAATCGATAAACGACTTGAATTGGTCGCTAGCGAAAAAAAACAGCAATATTTTTATGGAAGTATGTACCAGCAGCAGTTTATTAATTGGATCACCAGGAGGAAATCGGACTCTTGTGTAATACTCCTTATTATGAATGAAGAAAAAATGTGGTGCATTTTTAAATGTTATTTTCTTTCTTATTCCGTTTGCTAATTCGGGTTAGGAGCCAAAGAAAACAATCTACATTGAAATATGGATTCAAAGCATGCACCGCAGGCGATATTTATCGAACCCTCGCGATGATTTTTTTTTTTTCGTTTTCACTCAATGAGAAACGGGTAAGTCGACAATTGTATGGTAAAAATAGAAATTCTCTGACAGTTTTTTCTTCTCTTCATTAAAACATTTTGTCGTCCGAAAGGAAATGTCGAAAAGAAAGAGTTGAGGCCCTCGAAAGTCGAAGAAAAATTGAATTCAGACACAAACTGAATTGAAATCAGACAATAAAAATGTAAGTAGAAGAAGCATATCCACACACAATGTTAAATGAAAGCCCAAAAAATCCAAAGTGAACAAACGAAAGAGAAAAAACCACACGGAATTAATTGTTTCCGAAAGCAATACATGACTGTTTTGTGCTAAGTAGTGTGACTCTATTTATCGCTTTCAATTTTAATATTTAAACAAAACACAGAGAGTTTGAGAAAAAAAAATTACACTGCCAGAGAGAAAAAAAAGTTTATACAAACAAACAATAAACACAAAATAAAACTTAATATCCAAATGTTAACTGCTCGGAAAGTCGCTGTAAATAACCGTAAATATGTGCATGAATGTATTTGGTATGCTCTTGCCGTCCCTCTCGTTGTCGCATTTTGTTGTTGTATTTTTTTTCTTCGTTATTTTTAGACTTCTTTATTTGTCAAACATTACAGTTTCTACGTGCATTCCACTGTGTAAATGTGTGTGTGTGTGTGTGTGTATGTGTGCCTGTGCATGCTTGGAAGTGATATAGAATATTCAACGCGATATTATGCATAGGCAATGAGAAATTGAATTTACTGGAGGTTATGCTTTCATTTCATAAAATACCACATTTGAATTCTTTGACAAAGTCGCTGCTCATCGTATTGCTTTCAGGTTTTTTTGATTTTTTTGTTTGTTCTTTAATCTTTTCTTTGTTTTCTTCTCTATCAAAATCAAGTCCAGCTCAAAGTTGACTCTTTCGAAACGGTTTTTTTTAATAAAATAGATTTCATGCACGCACAAACATTTGCAAAATAATTACGCTCGTTCGACTGTCATTCGATACGATTTTTTTTGGTGAACGCAAAGAATCAACAATTCAAACGACACTCATATTATATTGTACATACTTAACCCAAGAATGTATTATTGCTTGCACCGACGACCGAATGCCAAGAAAAATCGAGTCAAGTCTCTCCCGTCGTCGAATCGATCGCTGGTATTTCAGTTTTTTTCGCTTTTATCTTTCTTGTGTCGTTCGTTCTTTCGTTCGCTGGAATGGCTTACATGCATTGTAAATGATGACAAGTTTGTATGGTTTTTCTTCTCTGCTGCTGCTGTTGTTGTTGTTGTTTTTTTCGTCGTTTTTTTTTCTCTTCGTTTATTCACTGTTGGGTTTGCCGTTTAAATGCGTTTTTATCGCTTATGGTGTATGGAATAAAAATTAAATGAAATTCATATTAGGGGGACTTACTCTAGTTGAAGGTTTTCGCTTTTTTCGTTCTTACACTGTATGTGAATATATATGTGTGTATGTCATTCGCGTTTGTTTAATTCGAAACGATGAAGGCTACTTGGCTTCGAATATAAACATTTATTTTATAAACTTTTCATGGTTCCATCTTGTTCGGATAAACTTCATTGAACGAACTAAAACGATAATCTGTATATTTTGGATAAAAATACGTGTCATTCCCTGAAATCAAGTAAATGAATTTGAGATTCGACAACAACAAACGCTACATAAACCACACAAAGCAGAAAGAGAGAGAGAAACTGGCACAATCGTAATACTTGCGCCAAAAACAAATTCGAATTAAATAAACAATGATGAATTACTTGTGTCAGTATTTTACTAATTAATTCATTTTTCAACGGGCCATAAATAAAATTGCTTTTATTATGTTGCATAATATGCATTGCTGCGATAATTGTCGAAACAAAAAAAAAACGATTCGTTAAGAGGCTGCACAATACACACTTTTAAACGCATTACACACAGAATGTACACCAATCATATCAATTTCATTGAATATTAATATTCTTCATTTGTTTTTGTCGGATGGCAATCATGTCATTAACAGAGACAGATATCCAAAGCGAATTCTCTGCCACTTGAACAATGAAAATTTGCGGTTCACTCGATTGAAATTGGCCAAAGAGAAAATTGAAACGAGCTCCAACTATCGTCAAGTGGTTTTGTTGTTTTCGAAATGAAAAAAAAACAGCGTATCTTTCAATTTCATTTTTGTTTCTTTTTCGCTTTAGCTCGTGCAACTGAATGTGTGTCTGTTTTCACTAAGTGCGAGTTGCGTTGTGTTCCCAAAATGGGTATCATTCATTCAATTGTTGTGATTTAAGCTGATGTTCGCATTTTTCTCCGATTCGCCGCGTTTCATTTTATTATATTCAAAAAAAACAACGGAACATTTTTTGTCCTCGTTTCTTCGTTACACATTATTTCGTCAGTTTTTTTTTTCTTTCGTCGGTTCTGTCATTTTGGAGAAACGCAGCATTTTGCTTTGGAAACGAATGCTATTGATCGTCTTCAATTGGCGATTATGTCTTTGATTTCAATTTAAAATTTGTCAATGTCATTGGAAATATATCCATTTCATTTCATTTTATTATTTTCCTATCATCTATCTCTCTCTCCTCCTCTGACACTCTCTTTATCTCGTATATTATTCAATAAGACCTGAATTTATGCAATCGTGCATGTTGAAACGGAAAAAAATCCACATTTCAATTTCCAGTGTCGAGTGTCCAAGTAATGCGGATACACATGAAAATCTCCTTTGTCATGAAAAATATATGTATTCATTGTGAAATGCGGACTCGTTTAACACAAAAACCTGCAAATAACTTAATCATATAGTTTTAATAATGTGACGACATTGATATTATTGAGTTAAATTCTCCAAAAAGCGGAGAGGATCAAGAAGTGATTTAAATACAAAAAATGCATACTCATTGTTTTACGTATAGCCTTTTTGAAAAAAACAAAATATTTGTTTATTTAACTTCTGTTCACTCTCTTTTGCGTTTTTTACTGACATTCAATAGCAAACTGACTGTTGAACGTCTCAATTTTCAGACGCTCACATTTGCTGTTTTCAATACATTTGATACAAATTGCGTTGCCAAATACCATACAATGAGATTGTTTTGCTTTCAAAATACTTTAACACTGACAATCGATCGCTTGAATAAACAGAACCAAACAGTGAAGCAACGATAGATAGAGAGCAACAACAATAAAAAACGAGCAGTAACAACAGCAGTGACAACAACAAAAACAAACACAAACAATCGGAATTTTGTTAAATAAACGATTGAGCTAATGTGGAATTTTGATTTATTTATCGAGAGAATCTATGCATGGAATTTTATGTTTTGCAAATGACTGCATACGACACAATCATTTTGCATTTCAAACAGTTCAAACACATAATTTTCTCTCTCTCGCTCTCTTCGAATCACGACGATTTTTGGAAAATTCCATACAGATTTTGAATGCAAACAAACATTGAAGTTTTGGTGTGGAAATATCGTTTGACATGCCAAAAAATGAACGCCAACAACAACCAAACAATGATGTTTATACTGTAAAAAAAAAATAACGAGATTTTTTTTTCAGAGACGAGTGGCAACTAAACACAACCAGAAAATGCAATAATATAATTTTATATTCAGTCAAACGATTTCTCTTCATGATGGCAAGAGAAAAGTGAAGAGAGAGCATATTGCACATTTATATCGATGTATTTACTTGATGTGTGTACAGAGGAAAAAAGCATTGCAGTGCGACATGGGAATCGAGCTTGAGACGAGGAAAAAATATTGTGCGCATATATATTTTCCAGTTGCACATTGCACATGCACTACCGAAAGCAAAAACACATATGCCAAAATGTACGCTGTGAACATATCAAAATAGCTCTCTTCGAAAAATCGCATCATCAATTCTCCATTTAGTTTTACCACAATAAAATAAACACCGATGCATAGTTCACTCTTACACTTTTGGATGCGCGTCGTTTCGACACACACACTCACAAAACTCGCATTGAATGGGAAAAAAGGCTTTTATGTATGAAAATGCAAATGCATTTGCGAGAGCGTTTATGCGTATGCCAATAAAAAAAGCTGAACGAGAGGAGTCACTGGCAAAAACGAAACAAAGCTAAACCACCGAGATAACAAGTGAATGCACATCGAACAGAGTTATGAAAAACCAACTGAAATCATAATTTTTTCCTTCGCTCTATGGAATGCATAGCTGAAGAGCTTACAAAACAGAAGCTCACATACACATGCATGCATGCCACATTCAGAGAGAGAAAGAGAGAGAGAAAGAGAGAGAGAGAAGGGAAAAAGAAAAAAAGAATTGGCATTCACTTGATTTTTTGAGCACAAAATTATCTGTGTGCTGCATAAATTGTTTATTACTGCGATTATTGTTGGTTTTTGTTCGATTTTTTGGTCATAGCACACTCACAAAGTTTTGCACATATCGAACAAAATGCATATTTTGTTTTACTACTATGGTAAAAGCGATACATCCAATTTTCAATTATGTTGTGCATTGTTGATGTTGTGTGTCGGTGGTGTCTGCGGCAGGCAACCGAACATCGAACGACACACGCGATGGGGATGAAAATGGAAACTATTATATCGACGGCGCATTTCGTTTTTTTTCACATAGATGCATTGTCGCTTTAATAGCTAAAATAATATATTTTTAGTACAAAAGTATAAATCGTGTTAAAATTTATGTTTTAAAAATAAAAACGATGTTCGGTTAAAGTAGATTTGGCACGTTGTTGTGTCACGTGTAAATAAATCTCACTTTTCGATGAGGAGAAATAGAACAAAACAAAAAAAAACTGTCGACGCGTCCATGTTCGGTATGTCTATTATTAAATGTGTACATTTTTAGTCTATTATCTGTACTAACTAACCACATTTGGCTCTATCACTTTTATTACTTTTGGCTGGAATATTTCGGGGGTAGATATTCTCTCGCTGACCGCTCAATGAACGCAAAAATTTGATGCAGTTTTATTCGTTACATACCATATTTTGAAACTTTAAAGCCGATATAATATTTCATTGTTGTGGAATACTCGTTGTTCGATATTTGTTTCCAGTTTTTCTCCTTCTCTCTCTCTCTCATTCACTCGTCGATGCAATTAATAACCAACAAAACGATCTAGCCGTTTTTGTTTAATAGTAAAGAATTCTAAAAAGCAGTAAAGAACCCGTTTAATCTAAAAGCATTTATTTGTTCATATTGTGGCCATTACAATGAAGTAGTGTCGTCAATTTATTCCACGAAACATATAGTTTTCAATTCATGCGCAATTACATCACAAGCACACATTTATTAGTAAAAATGTTATTTGCAAATTCGACGGCGCGACTGCATGGAAAATATTTAAAACGATATATGTTTTTAAATGAACAAAAAAAAAAACGAATCATTGCCAATGCACAATTGCACACACAGAGACACAAAGAAACAAAAACAATCACACGCAGTAAACGAATGCCCATCGTCGACTACGTCTAACGTCAACACACGATGAACAACACGAAAAAGAGAACAAGAGAGAGAGAGAAGAGTGAGAAAACAAAATAAATAAATAAATAAAACAATAAACGATGACATTAATAACGGGCCATACGAATCTTTGGCGGAAGCAAAAGCACCATAAGTATACAAACAAAAGAAGATATTTGAAAATATTTCGATTGCATTTCTTGTTTGGCATATGTATGCACGAATAAAATATAAATGTGTACATCTCTGGAACTAATGCAATCGCAACGATAAAGAAATGTGCTAAAGGAAAATATGAAACTTTGTTAAATAAAAGAACGAAGATTTCTGAATAAAAATGACAACGAAGACGACGACGATGACGACGTTGGCGACAACAGCACATAATATTCTTCATAGATATTTTCTCTCGGTTGGCATTGTGCCATTATTATTATCAAGTCGAATGCATTTGCACACATTAAGTTGGAATCTGAGAGAACGCCAACTATCTCTCCTTGTTGCATTCACCCGCTCAGTTCCGGAGCCACAAAATGACACAATAAATAAATACATTTCACATACACGGAGATAGAGAGAGAGAGGGAGAGGGACAGAGGGAGAAAGAAACACATGTACTCACTTACAAGCCGATATGTTTCAGTGCAATATGCATCCGCGGTTGCACACACACCACATCAACAGCAAAATGACGGCCGTCAACAGCAAATAAACGGCATTATTTTACGAAACAGCTTTTCATGACACTACATCTTCGAATAGCATCAATCGAATTAATCTTGTCTCGATTGGACTAGAGAGATTGAATAAATAGCTGATAGTAATTCTGGTTAGCATACAACAATTCTGTTCTGAATCGCACTCGAATCGAGAGAAACACAGAATTCAATTGAAACAAAGCAAAAGATAATGCAAAATGCAATACGACAAATATATATACATATGAAAAAAAGAAACGGAATACTTTTATGGAGCGTACGTGGAATTCCAATACGTGTGGAGGTCATGCAATATATGCACACACGCTAAATGTACGCATACACACACATGAGAAGCGGGCGCGAGCGCGAAAAACAAACTCGATATGAATCTTGCATTTATTGATTCAGGCAAATGTGGCATTCGTTCTGCGCGATTGAATTTATAGAGTCGTTTATGTGTGTCGTAAATTTATTGTTTGTATTACTTCAACATACAACAAGTGGCTAAAAAAAAGTAAACGAACGTGTTTTCAGTCAAGTATAAATACACGTAATCATACGTCGTTTGCGTGCTCAACACTGATATATTCAATTAATCGACGTAATCGACCATCAGATAACGAATTTATCTGAATTGGATGCGGTGCAATAAAGCAGCTGCCAGGCATTTTCTTATTCTTATCTTCGTTTCTCGCTTTTGTTTTTGACAAATATTCAAACTCGTTCGCAGAACAGTCAATTAAATGAACTATCCCTTGCGAGTGCCAACGACTACTTCGATCAATAGCACATTCCAATTCCAATATTGGTGATGTGTAGTTTGTAGACAGACAGAGCGAAAAACGAAGAAAAACACTTCTTTTTCATTTACAAACTTGGAATTATTCGCTATGAATTTTTCAGTATTTTCTACTCGAAAAAAGAACGAAGGGGGACAAAAAAACTGAATTTAAACTATGAAACTGGATGCAGCTGCCTGCTGCTGCTGCTACTATCAGGATGTAATGAATTTTTCAATGATTTTTAATTTTCAAATGATCCCCAGCGAATTTTCCTATTCATTTCGATATTTCATTTTTTTTCTCGTTTGATTGTGCGCTTTGATTTCCATTTCATATCGAAAATTTTCGATGAAAGCATGAACCACGCCGAACGCTTAATCGCAATGGAAATCAATTCGAAAACAAACGATTCAAAAGAAATAAAACATACACAAGCACACAGAAAATGAAACAAAAGCAATGCCCAGTGAAAGAAAGATAGCAAAAGCAAGCGAAACAAATAAGCAAAAAAAAGAAACAACAACTGCACGTACATATTAAAATAGAAATAATAAAGTGCTCAGTGCTCACTTCACAATGCCAAACAAGAAATGGTATGTGTTATGAAAAACTGGCTACTATCTCTTTCCCTTGTCGACGCCTCTCGGCCTCTCGCTCTATCTCTGCATGCAACTTGTGCCGCAAGCATATGAAACCTATTACATATTATACTATATCACGTTATATCGTCGTACAAATCGTTGCTTGCATACAGTGGACTATAAGCACGCAGCAAAACCAAACTATTTCCGTATGGAAACTATAAAGCGAAAACTGTGGAACACTGAATTGTGAACACAAAATGTGAGAGACCGGCTCAGTCTACCGCTCGTTCACACACATATTTATGCATCAAACACACTGTCTATCCACGTTAGATTACATGAACAAACTCTGTGTAATAGCATTATAGTCGTATGCATAGCAGCAAATAGCGGTAAATATGTATGGTTCGAATTTTTGCGTTGGTTTTAGTGTCATAGATTTTCAACAGCAATAGTTCACAACTGAACTGCTACAATTCGAATCGGAAAACTGAAACGAAACCGAAAATCAAATGAATAGATTGACAACTATACTTCAATCTCCATTGAACAGCATTTTCTCTGTGTGTTCATTTTTTTTAGAGAAAAATGTCCAATCAATTTTTTTTCTTCTCATTTTGAAAATTAGATAGATTCATTTTTTTCCTACGTTTTTTTTATCTATTTTATTTGATTTCGATGCATTCAAGAAATTGGTTTGGATTCTGTTATTTTCATCGACCGTTGATCACTTCCCAAAAAAGCAATTTCCGAACAACTTCTCAAAAAGTTGGGCTCAGTGTTGAAGTTTCGATTCAATCGTTTTGGTCGGTGAAAAGAAGAGAAAACATTCAACAGCGCAATCAGCAACCCACATCAACGCAAACACTGAATACATTAACAACAAGTCTCGGTTTTCATGGTGAACATCGAATTACACACACACAAACACACACTAAAAAACGTGAATGCATTCCGATTTCATGTTCGTTTTTCTACATTGGTCAGAGCGTTTTTTTTTATAGCTGTCATTCATTTACACCTCTTTAAGTATACTATCCGCTTACCCGCTGCTCGTTGCTTCGTTTCATTGTTTTAGACGGTGTTGGCGCGTTGCGTTGCTGTTATGTTGGATAGCAAACATATACACCACTTATCGAACAGACGGTCTGTCAATTTGGCAAATCATCAGACAGATCAATTAGATAATAATTTCTCATGTTTTCAGCACAACATTTTCGTATACGAATTGACTACATTTGTCATTCTCCGCTGTTCCACCATTCATAGTATTGCGAGTAAATGTCATTTGCATTTAGAGTCAAGGCGGATTCGATTCTAAACAACGTATAAATAGATTTTTAAAAAGTAGATAAATCGGTAGCATTCACGCTAATTGCTTCATTTATCTGCTGGATATCGTGCATATCGAGATAGATAAATAGATGGAAACAGAGCATGAGGGAGCAAGAGAGAGAAAGGTAAATGCGTGAAAAAATGTACAATTATTCGGAGAAAGTACGTATGCAATGCATTACATAAAAATCATCTTCTTTTTCATGCTGAACACGAATCGAGGTCCGTTTCATAAATTTTCATTACATTGTCCATATTTGATGTTTTAACAAAAAAAGAACCTATAAGTATCGATGTTTTTCGCTTTTCTTCAATTACGGTAAATCATCTTCGATAAAGAGAGGTCGGATTTCAAAAGTGAGAAAAATCTCAAAAATAGCCCTTAAGCGGAATCGAAAGCAAAATGGGTTTTTAAATTGCTGTGATTCTTGTACTCTCTTTTTTCTTCCTCTCTTTGTTCCTCTCCTTCTGGGAATGGCAAGGAAATATAAATCCATTTATGTATTTTGTTTGCTGTATAACCTTTCCGAGTATTTTACTAAGAAATGTGCACATAAGTGCCTCATTGCTGGCAAATGTAACGACATTTCAACTCCAAACAAAGTGATCCATATTGCTGAGTTCAGAACATGCACGTGTGTATGTGTGTGTGTGTTGTTTGCACTGGATATTTGTTTCTCTAATCTTTCATATTTATTTTTCACAATTCGTTAAGCACGAGCATTGAGCACGAGCTCAAGCTTGACCTCAACGCTGTTAATCATACACTTTTGCAAAGCGGATGTGAAACAGAAAAATTGCTCCAGAACAGAGAGAGACAGGAGAAAAAAAAGAAGCGAAACGACAACGTCGCAACACTGAAAATTTATTACAAATGATTTTTTGTTTGCTTCGCTAAAATATCGGCCCAGACATTTATATAGAACATAAATAATGCAGCGTAAATTCAGCGTTGAAAATCATTAGATGCGAATCAAATGTCGTGCACAGGAGCAAGCACCCAACACCATCACGCCCAAACGAGTTGCACAGTGTGTGCACTTGTTAATCGAGGCGCGCACTCTGTGAGATGCAAGTGTGAAATAAAACTATAAAATCATTAAAATAAATGACATTAAATAAGGCGATATATTGTTGTAACATACAAGTGACCCAAATATAGCTTGCGGTTCATTTCTTCAATCTGTTTCTCTTTCTCTTGGCATGTACGAACACGAACCATTCATAGTCAGTCATATTCCCTCTCGGCGTTGTCGTCTTCTCTCTCTCTCTCTCTCGTCTCACCATTTCGCCTGTGTAAATTTTTCAGCGGAAAATCAAAAGCACAATCGCTGTATTACTCTTTTCGCAAAAGTGTTATTATATTGTGTTGGGTCCCGCTCTCTCTCTCACTCTCAGTTATTGCTTTGACATGAAGCGTCGCTGTATATTTTACGGCGTCAATACAATATATGTTGTTGTAGATGCGGTGTATCTATACAGATTCGATGAGTTTGTAAAGTAACAATAAATAGCGAAAACAGACGAAGAATAAAAAAAGACACGCGAGAGAAAATGCTATGTGCATAGTGGAAACATGAAAACAAAGCAAAAGAAGCGAAATGAAAAAAACTAACGACAAGAAGAAAAAAGAGTATAGCGTCGAGCTGGATCATGTCGAGTAGCTAAAATGAATTGACAGAAATAAGAAAACTTCGAAAAGTACAAGAACAACAACAATAACAAAAATAGCTCATGGATGTGGCCCCAATGGAAACATTACGTGTATGTACGTTTCAAATTGAATTAATATGCGAACCAAAAATGTAATGACCAGTGACCACAATGCTCAACTTTCTTTTTATTTTAAAATTGTTGAAGAAAATGACGGAAAAAATGAAATCTTCCAGCCAGCCCAATTGTACACACTTCAAAAAGAATGTGAATTAAGCGACAAAAATAATGATGAACCGTGTAAATAGACCACTTCAACTGTCGCTGGTTCATCATAGTTTAAATACGAAAACTTGTTCATTGCATGAATTCTTTCTGTGTATGTGTCTCTCTCTCTTGGTCGCCTTGTTCGTTCGTGGAAAGTTCGTTCGATCTGAACATCATCATCATTTGCAAATTGCAAGCAATTAAATTGTATATCGAGCAAATAGCAACGAAGCCGTGTACACGGTAGCGTCTCTTCGTTTTATCAATCTATGACAATGTGTTTCTGGTCTACACGAACGCATCCAGCCAGACAACATAGACAGTTATTGTGCTAATAATATAGCGCGATATGCCATATCATATTCAATAATTTATAAGACAGAGTTGGAGCAGATAAAATGGTGAAACGCACACACGCCAGACGGAGTGCGCACACCAAACGAGAGAGAGAATAGAGAATAAAGATAAAGAGAAGCGAACTGACTATTTAAATGGGCCGCATATTAAAGCATGCGAACGGGTAAATTCAAATTTAGAGTGTATGTTTTGTGGATTTGCTATTAAATGCACCACCGTATCCATTTAAATGGAATATGATGCGATACCATGGAATATACTCAATGTTATGGATGGTATTCATGTGTGTCGGTTGTCGCATTTTTGCAATGTATAACACACATAACCAACTCTTTGGCCAATCGATGCGAAATGAAATACACGCATTGCCCATTCTCTCTCTATCTCTCTTTCTTTGTGTGTGTGCTTCGCATGATCATGTTCAACATTGCATATACAATTGAAAATTGTTGGACTGAGAGAGAAAGCGAAACAAACAAAAAGCCCATAATAATATAATTTCTTTGATGATTTATGTAATACCATTAGAGAGACAAGCCAAAACGATTGTTTTCTCTCACTCTGCCAAAAACTCAAGCCCCGGTGATTATGTGTTGTTTTCGGATTTTCTCTGTGGTCCTTTTGTGAATATCTCTTGATAAAGACCAACAATGTTCTCTCACACACACTCACTCACATATATAGTAAACTATTTTGAATTTTCAGTTTTCAATTCGAATTCTCCATAACTGAAGTTTTAGACATTGCTCACAGCTTATACTGTTTGCAAGCCACAGACGTTTTTGCACACGGTAACAGCAATAACAACGAGAGAATGTATCGACAAGCAGCCGTGGTAGCATTGCGTGTATTCCATGAACCGATTGAATGTTCGTAAGCGTCAAAAAGAGCGAAAACAAGCACCTTCGTGTATTGGTTAACTGTTTTCATTGTGTATAATGCATATTCGACTACAACATAAGCTACAGAAACAAGTATGTAGAACAAATATCGTCTCTTCCTCACTTAATCCGAATGGTAAAAAAGTAAACACATATTTCTGTACACATTTTGATGTGCTTTTGGGTCGACTGCGGTTTTATGTATTACCAAAAAAAGCCGATAGCTCCCCTTTGGTTGCAAAATGCCTACACGAAGACAATATGAAAAAAACTTCGGCCGGACCAATATCGAAATCTCCATTTTTGTTGAAATACTACAATCCAACAAGAGAGGGTAAAAAAAATGCAAAACAAAAAAAACCCACACAGAACTAAAAAAATAGAGCCCCGGATAAGTTATAGGCGATTGTATTCTGTTTAATGCAGAAAATTTATTCGCGCTATTTCAAGAAGATATCCAGCACATGCTGGATGCGAATCATGAAATCCAATGGAAATAGATGAAGTGCCGAGATCATACCACACACGATTTTGAACGTGAACAGACGGAGACCGACCGTCTATTTCCAAAGTTAAATCACATCGAACAACAATAATAATAGTATAACCGACCGCTTCGTTTCGTTTCGTTCACAGTGGGTCCGTTGCTTTCGAGAGTTCGGTTTGAGTTTTGCACGGTATCAAATATGTAATACGATGTTGTTGTTATGCGATCACAAACGCAAAATGTACACACATTGATCTGAAAATGTTGTTGTTTTATTGTAGCTGAGTATTTTGTCGTCATCGTTGTAGCCGTATTGTTGTTGCTTTTTTTCTTCTCTTTCTCTAATTCTCGCTCAATCTTATTGCTCGTACTGGCATTGAGTACATACTAAAGTCTGTTTGGTTGTTTTATTGTGTGTGTGTGTGTTTTTTTTGCTTGCCTTTGCTTTGGCTATATAGCCGCTCCTCTCTGCTCACTTTGTCTTTGTTCACCGTTGTTGTCGTCGTACATTTCTGCAAATGCTTACAATTTCTGTTCGTTGAGCACACAAATCGCAATCCATGTCTCTCACTCTTTCGCTTCCAACACTCTGCAAGCGAATCGATGTTTTTTCAATGTGCATTTTCTTCATATATTTCACATCGTATCGCGTATTTTATTCGCTTTTTTCCTCTTTTTTGAATATTTCATTATTATTACTACTTTTTTTCACTTTTTTTCTCTCTTCAAAGTTTTTGTGGCTTTTTCTGCATGGTGGTGTACATTCAACACTATGTTCATAGCGCTGTTGCATGTGTACCATTTGAAATTATTTAGGTTTTTTCTTCTACTTCGTCTCTCTGTTTTTTTTTTATTTCGAAATGGTTTCTTCTACCATAGTGAAGCAACTTACGTGCGCATGCATGAGGTACGGAACGACCATGCATATTTTCGCATGAACGTGTATGTGTGTGTGTGTGTGTGAATATGGATAAAAGTAATCGGAATAGATTCAGATACGTTCAACTCATAATGCATAATATACAAACCAAAGAGGAGTGAGAGAAAGAGAGAGCGAGAGAGAGTGAGAAAGAGGAAAAAGAAGTTTTAAAATACAAATATACCGATTTTTCGTGTGCTCGAACGCCAGTATATTTGGCTGTATTGTATTTTGTATTTTACGGTTTATTTTGAAGGGGATTTTGGTGTACTTGAAATGACTGTTTCTCTTGTCGTGTTACAATATAAATTTAAATTATTTATTTTTGGAGATATTGTTATTTTGTGCCTTAACATTCATGTAAGGGTTTCTCTTCGGTTTTGGCGTTCGACCATATTTTTTTCCTTCTCTCTGGTGCTAATAATGCCTTGCAAACGGTTCATAAATTATGATCATGAATTTTATTGAGTTGCACGCTTGTGAGCATTTTTTGTGGTGTGCTAGTTGGGAGAGAGATAGAGAGAGAAAGAGACGCAAGAGAGTAATTTTGCCAAATGACGAAACACTTAAAATATTCCTTCCAAATTGTTACAATTATCATCGCTTGTTGCGAAAGATGTTATTTTCGCAGTTTGTAGGAAATTTCTTCATTCGTGGCGATTTCTTTTTTGTCGCATTTACAACGGAATTCCATTTAAATCAACGAAATGTTCACGAAACTGTATTCCCAAACGACATGAAAAAAGACTGATTCAACAGTGGTCGATTGATTTTTTTTGCTTGCAATCAAAAATTAGTCAGCTCATAAAAATATAATAATGTGAGTGACAACAAACAGAAGCATACAATACTACTTGGCTCCGAAGCAGAAAAAAAAAATTGTTTGCGAATGAAACATTTAACAATCGACTAAAATTATGTAAATTATAGCGAGGGAAAAGCAAACAAAATCAATTACATCTGTTCACGCATGTGATAATGAATGACAGTTTGTTTTTATTCATGTCGATGTCGTGAGTCTCAGTCGGAACGTCATCGAAGCGAGTGGAGTCGCTTTGCATTTTCTTTTGTCTACGAGAAAATAGCAAAAAAAAATTAAATTCATTTACACACACCTTACACACTCATTGTGAGCATTGAGAAAGAGAAAAAAAACGCACAAACACCAAATGAAACGATGAAAATGATTCGGACGCAATCTGATTTAATCGTGGCCCTGTATATTGGCACGCTCACGAACTATAGTTATTAAAATAGACGAACAGCAGTGTAGCGCATACCATTTACGTAGAAAACAACATTACGAAGCGGATCGATTCGATGATATATATACATATATACGGCTGTTTGATTAGCGTACATGTGTATATGGTTGGCATTTGTACGGCAAACAAAAACAGCTGAGCGCGTTAGAAATCCGTTTGCAAGTGGAATACGGTCGATATGATACAACTAATTTCAATTATAAACAAAGCTTTTGAATTTTTTATCGAAAACAAAAACAAAACAACAACTAACAAACAAACAACTCACGAAACATTCTTATTTTAAAAGTAAGCACGTGAGCATTCATTTGAATGTACAATTGCTACTCGTACACGCACACAAAAATGTACACATTTTTAGATTATTACAATTTTACTCTGATTCAAATCGTATTGTCTTTGAAGTGAATTCGGTTTTCACTTCTTCGTATAATCAATTTACAAAATGAGATTAACAACGATTGTTCTACGCTCATTTTCGTATTTACTTTGTGTAAAGCGTTTGATTGTGGCATTTTGATAACTTTGTTTCCACTTATTTAAATTTGTAAATGGATACCCAGACAGATATTTCTCATGCATACAAAGTTTTCAAAATGTAAACACCCGAATTCAAAAATCAAATAAAAGTTTCATTCGAAAACTACTAAAATATGTAGTGACCTCTTCTGGTGCGAAAGAAATAGAGAGAAATTCATCTCAGTTTTTGTTCTATTTTTAGTAATATTCCCTTGACATTTCATTTTCTCATCTTGTCAAAATACACTTTACTACAAGTACCGTAGTCAAATTAGTGTATATCATGTTCATATCAATCTTTCATGAAACAAATTGCTCGAGATTTTGTCGCGTTGTTCTCAACCAAGAACAAATGATTTTACAACAAAAACAATGCCACATTCTTGTTTGATTTGTCGTTGAATTTGCTGAATATAATTAGCAGAATCAGTTGACATTTTTTGTTGTTGTGATGTTTTGTCACTTCGTAAACAAAAAAAAACGACATTATCGACATTATAAAAGAAAGAAAAAAAAGAGCAGACGAGATGGGCGAACGTATAAACAAAAATTTGCAAATCCCCAATGGTGTATGGCTGAGTAAGCGATTGAGTAAAAATCAAACCTGAAAGTCAGCAGAAATCGACTGATAAAACGAGCAAAAATTAAACAAAAATATTTGTTATTCTCTTTTTGGTCGAAAATCGAAACGGAAGATCAAAGCAAAACACATTTAAAACGCATAATATGAGTGTGTGTGTACGATTTTGTTTTTGTTTTTGTTATTTCCCATTCGCCATACATTGAGTATCAGTAATAAGTGTCCATGAATTTCTGTTCGTTCGTTCGTTGGCATTTTCTTTTGTTTGCCCAAAAATATTGCTAAATATGGATTCCTGTAGACGAATAAATGGTTTTTGCCATTGCCATGCAATGATCCATTCAATCAGACACATTCAAAAGAGAGTAAATTGGATAGAAGACGACGAGAGGAAAAAAAGGTTTGAACCGTCTATCGAATCGAAATAAACAACTTTTCCTTTTCGACCTAGTCAGTAGCGGTCATGTTTCGGTCGTACAAATGCTCTTACACATAGTAGCGTGTCGCGTTGACCGCTTGTGAGTGTGTAGTCTGTATTGTGCAGTTTTATCTCTGTTTTTGCTTCTCTCTCTCACTCGCTCTCTCTCTTTTCGTAGATTTGTATACGTGAGCAATTCCCCTTCATTGTTTGCGTCGATTTTTTTCTCTGGCCATTGAAATAACCACATTTCATCGTTTTACGTTCGATTGCAAATGGTTAAAGTAATTTTAAAAGAAAAATCTCAACGAGAAATTTTTTTTATATCACTCCCGTGTGCAAAAGAAGTCACTGACTGACTGGTTAGCTGAAAATGATTTTTTTTATCTGTTGACTATAATCGCCAATTTATCTGAATTTGAACAGACGACTAATTTGAGATGTTGGATGGCTATAGCCAACTCTGATTGAAGTTGATTTGCGTTAAATTTTTCTGTATTAAAATCGACTTAAAAGTCAAACAAATCAATTAAATTAAATAACTTCAATCCTCGTTGGTTCAAGTCAAAAAAGTCTCAAGTAAGCTAAGGGACTAGCTAGTCAATAATTTTGCACACGGGGCTTGGTGTTCATCAAATCAAGGGAAACAAATAACGAAAATGACTTATTGTGGTGAATGCATTGAAAAAGTTACAAAGTAACAAAGCCTACATGAAACTAATGTGAATTGGTTGCTTCCTAAATGCTAATTTATTACTGTTCCAAGTGACTTTTTCTACGCGGTCTATTTCACTTCAAAATGCGCATGCTACTTAGTTTGAACGGTTTTTGTTGCAGCAATTTACCTTTCGTTTATTCTTTGGTACGCAATTATTATGAAGATTTGGCCTTTTCTTTTTTATTACTCTTTCTCTCTCTCTCGCTCTCATTCTCTCTTTGTCTCTCATCAAAATAGAATTAACCTAAGTGAAACGGTAAAAATCGTATATTTTTTTTACGAGAACAGACGAGAAATTTCTATAATTTTGATTCAAGTGTAAATTTGACGAATCAGTGAATTGAAAATGTTGGCGGTATTCTAAAATGTTTGGTTGTGCATGATTTTCGTTGCTGTGAATACCGTTTATTTTAATTATGCGATTGATTATTTCGTCTCGTTGTACGCGTAATGTATTTTTGGAATCGAATGATGTAAAAATAGCAGGCAAACACAAAAAACAACCACGAAAGCCACCAAACAACCAGCAAGATAGCGATTTGTTTGCCTTCTGTACGATTTTGAATTAAATAAATCGACCGAAACGACTCTGTCTAAACCGTACATGAAAAGAGGCGACGCGATGAAAGCAAAAAAAGTCGTCAACAGCAACCACGTTTGAGGTGCGTCATCTCATCAAATACAGATTTTCTATTGTTAAACATATATTGTCTGTTCGGAGGAGCACCAACGAGAAAATAAAAGAGATGTCGAAGGAATTAAGAGACACAAAAAATACATCAATTTTTCTACGCCAATTTTGTTGCGAATCTATCATTTACTGTTGCTACCCATTCACTTTCTCTATTTCACATAAAAACGCCATCGCACCAATCTACTGACTTCTTTTTATTATTGTCTGTTGAAACACGCAAAAAAAAACTTTTATTTTGCAAGCGAATAGTAAAAAGAAAAGGTAAACGAATAACAACGCGTGTACTCTATTTTAAGAGAATCAACATCAAAATATTTACACAAATCACTTAATAATATCGTGCAATTTATGATCTCGAGAATCAAATTGAATGATGAGTGATAATTTTAATGCTAATTCGTGCAAACGTTCGTTTGTTTATTTATTTTCCGTTTCGGTCTCTCGATTTCAGTCGTTTATCACAATTGCACGAAGTGAAATTGTAATCGCGTTATGTCGTCATCGTCAAGTACTCCGAAATCAAAAGAAAACGATTTTGCCGGAATTTTTTTTCCGTTTTGTTGTCGATCTAATTTTAGACGTTTGTGCTGATTTTTGCTGTATTCATGTTGGAGTTCAGATACTTTTTGTTTACTCTTTTTGAATGCAGTTTTCGTACTGAATGTGCACCGATGCGACATTCGACATATCAATCTTGAGCTCATTTTTCTTTAACCATTAGATTAGCATCAAACAATGTGAGAAAATTGATGACATCTTTAGCATTCAAGTGTAATTTACATGTAAATTGTAATTATTTGCATTTATTTTGGTCTTTTCGAGAAAAAAGGTTATAGCTGTCAGCATGCACAACAAATGCAAATGTGCACCGATACGAGCGTACCGCATTTCACGACTGCGTTGCGATGTTTGTGCAGATTCTATTTTTGTATCAAACAAAATTTATTTTTGAATTTATTAAGCGATATTCATCGTGCAAATTAGATTGGCAGTGCGATGGGTTGATGAAAAGAGTTGTTAATTCGAAATCGGCTTGAAAAGAACGATGCATTTAATAAGTGAAATTGTTACCAAAGCGAGCATGCGAAAAGAAGACGAAAAAAGCGCATGCACACACACTCACTCACAACAAAAACGATATCTGTGATGGTGGAATATTGCAAACGACACCGTAATTTATTTCAGATTAATTTATGTCATCTTTAATTTTAGAATGCAAGCGTTCATTACATTTTATGGGTTTTTCGAGATAAAATGATTTTTTTTTAATTTAAATCAAATAGTATTCGGTTTGATTGTACAAAGTATGCTAGCCCATCGTGGTTGATTGTGAACATATTTTGATTTTGCATGGGAGAAACGATTGCATAAAATATCAACAGAGAGTGAGAGACGAGTTATTCTGTGCATTGGTGCACCGCAATGCATTGTGTAATTTCAAACAAAAGGAACTTATACACTCCACACAATCGTTTTGTATCGCGTTTCCACTCGCCTCTCGCTTGGCGCACATGCACATTGTACAGGCTGAAATGCATCTTTATCTCTCCGTTGTTGGCAACTTTTCGGTGAGTGTGTGTGTGTGTGTATGTATGTTGTTAATCAAAAACAAGTTTCAGTTATTCATGAGATGGAAAATAAAGTGCACTCAATGCATTGCCATGCAAAATTGCCAGCGCGAGAGAAAAAAGCGGTTTCGACTTTATCACAACCGCACAAATTTCAAATGCGGAAGCATTGATTCGATTACGTAGTCAGGAATTGGTTTTCATGCTTTTTATGATTTAATCGTATTTCCAAAGACTTTTCAAATCAGCGCCATTCAATTCAAATCGATCGGTGTTTGGTTTTCATTGTTTGTGCATTACTGAAAACCGATTCCATCGACGGTACACAGTAAATTAACTAATTAGAGAGTGAAAATCATGCTTGAACTATTTGCTCTCTGTACACAAATCGGATCTGCTTGTAAAATCTCCGAATTGTGTACACTGTTTCAATAAATTGCCCTTTTCGGAGATTCTGTGCAGCGCCACGAATTGTTTTTAATAAAAATTTTGAACGAACGTTTTTTGCTAGCGGCAAAGAATTCTTTTATCAATTTGTCTTTTTTTTATTTCAATTTTTTCAAGCACACCGCAAGCTCCCGCACCGCTGACAAATTCATTGAGGTCAATGTCAGTCGATGAAGTGACATCGAACAAAGCCATTGATAAAAATTTTAAGCGGCGAGAGATTGAGAGAGAAAAAAGATCACAACCGTGGCAATGCCATGCCAAAATAACCGATGAGTATTACGTAAATTATTTCGATGTAAATGTACCAGTGAGAGTGGATTTCGGAAAAAGGCGATTTAACAAAAAAAAAAATCGGCTTGCGACAAAACTTTCACATATATTATTAAACAAACATTTTCTGTCGATGTTGTTGTCGTTTGTGCCCGTTGTGCGGCGTCTGATAAGTTTTATATTGTGAGTGTAATTGATGTCGCAAAATACATTTAAAATGAGCCCTTACTGCGTCATTGTCTCATGAAATAAACACGATACGCGAAAAATTCAATTGGCGGTTAAGTTGATAGCGCATTGAGGCTTGCGGCAGTCGCTGTATGTTTAAATGCCATTGAATTTGTACGCGAACACAAAAAAAAAAACGAACGGAAAGAGAATTTGAAGCGATTTACTTTAGACAGATATTACAACCAAAATGCTCTCTTTTTTGTAAAGAAACACTTGAATCAGTCATCCAGTCGATGTTTCGGACGTATGACACAATCTGAATCAATTTTGAAGCAAAATATGTGTAGGTATGAAGAGAATGCGTTTTTTATGTTTGCTATCTCAACTCTCTTAAAGTAGCGAGTTCGCCACTCACTTGCGGCTGTGGCTGAGTAAACGAAAGTAAAGCAAAAAAGACCTTGAACAATGACGCAAATTTATCGATAAAATGTCAAATGAAAATCGGTTAAAAACTCAACTCATAACACAAACAATTTTATTCTACGTCCACCTAATTCGCTGGTGTTCTCGTTTTGTATCGCTTAAAATCAAATTTTTGTTCAAAATTTTTGGCATCAGTTGCTACTTCAAATGAATGATGTTCGCTAACTCACAAGTAGGAGGCTTACTTAAGATTCAGCCAAACTATTAATCACTCGGGGATCAAATACCTTTTACTCTTTCAATATGTGCTCAAAGCTACGAAGATCATTAGCCTCTTAAGTCTGAAGAAATAGCAACGCGCATTATTCCAAGTCGCGGTTTTTTTTCATCTCATCGCTTGATGATTCGGCGTCTGTTTCATGAGATGCAGATAAATTCAAAGCGAATTCGAATGAAACTGATGAAGAGAAGGAAAAAAAGCATTTAGAAGGCGATCAAATGCGAAGAAGAAGCAACGACTTGGTTGTCTACACACAATGGTCTTGTGTTGTCTGCATCAAACCTATTGTCGCTAGCCAGCATGTGTGGTTACCGTATTTTGTATTATGTAAAATCATACGTCGTGCGATTATCCTTAAAAAGAGCAACCAAATGAATTGATACAACACGACGAGAGTATCTTATCGGCAGACCTGCGAATTGGCTTTGGACATGCTTCATACACGCATCATTTGCCGCTTACCGGTTTACATACACACTGATGGATGATTTGTTTTTGCCATCGGAGCTTTGTAATATGAGCTACGACCGTTTTAACTCTATGGAAATATACTGAAAAATGCTAAATATTAATAATTTGAATGGCATTGTAATGAATATCCATTGTATTGTTCGACAATTACGCGTTTTTTGTTTGTGTTCATTCAAATCTCTTTTTGATGGTGTTGTTAATTGTTTACCTTTTACATTCTACATACGATTTCGTTCTTCCTATGTGTGTGTATATGCCTGAGTCTGCCTGTAGAAATTGAGTGTTCATGGATTAGAACAGACTATTGCACAGAGATATCTATTAACATGACCCGAACGAGATACTTCTCTGCATAAATGAATGTACGTTAATAAGTGTATGGTGTATGCGGTCGGTATGGGATCGATGAAAGATTTGTTTTGGTTTTTTTGCAGTGCAGTCATGTTCGAGGACCTTTTTTTTCTCTTCTGCCTATATGAATGCGTCGTTTTAAATGATACACGACGATAAGACCATGCCAAAAGAAAAGTGGAAAGAACGAAAGAGAGAAAAAAGGCAGTAATCGCGACAAGAAACAAACAAATATATATGTTCTACACGATTCGATGTATAATAATTTGAACCATAAAATTTAGCCCAAGTAGTAGCAGTCGAATTCTGCTGAAGTGAATAACCGCTCGCAAGGTTTTTAAGTAATAATACAGCGAACGGAGAAGAAGAGAGAAAAAAAGCATTGAGACGACGACGACAACAACAACAATAATAACGGCGACAGCGCGCGTACAAGAATTGCGCTCACACTTGCGCTCGCTTCGATGATGATATTTCATATCGGTGGCACACTGGTGTGATAGTCTTTGTCATTGCGGCTGATAAATACATTCCAACATAAGCGATTATGAGTCGTGCACCTCGACGAAAATACACGAAACGACAACCTTAAATATCGCATCGTATTTATTTTTATGCGGTGGCGAAACCAATTTTGAGGTTTTTTTTTTTTTCGTATTTCTGGTTGGCTTGGCGTTTCAAACAAATGTTTATGTTTTTTTTCTCGATAGGAATAACTCGCTGTTATTTTTCACTTTTGATAATTTTGTGGCAAATTTGGTGCGAACAACTTGAATAAACATTTTATATTTTTTTGGTTTCTCATTTGATTTGGTTTCGGCTTTGAAGATTTGTTTTCATTTTGCTCTTGGTGGGATTATTATCAATTACATGTTATCACCCAAAATGTAGTGGCTTGACATGCATACATACTCATTTGTAATCAAATCAACTTCAATTATCGTTACTTTTGTTTTGACTCATTTTTCGATGTTGCCTATGTGGCGTTTCTTCTTCTTTTTTTTTGTTGATGATTGAACAGTGGGTTTTGTGTTGAGCCAAACTGCAATCAAGTTATAGTGTTTCGATAATTGATTTTGATGGATGTCATTTTGTGCATGAAAATTAAACGCATTTCAATCAAATTGAATCGCATTTCGCCCAATTAGAATAGCTAATTTGCTTAATTCTTTTTCCAAGGTGTTTGCTGTAATTAGTTTGACATTTGGTTTATCGTTCGATTTGTTAGCATCACTCGAAACATTCGAACTCTGGCCGATGGCGTCGATATCGTCGACAATTGATTGATCTCATCTCAAATAATGAATGTAAATAGAAAATTACACAGCTTGAATAATCAAATAGCGATTAAACAACGACAAAATACAAACATTCGTCTGATTCAAATGCCATTTTAACAAAGTTTTCTTGACATGTATTTATTTGGTGTTTGAATAAATTCACATTCATTTTTGGAGTGAAAATGAACGAGTGCATTTTGAAGAATCGGTAAATTGCATTTAATCAAATTTACCGCCTATCGTTGGCGACGACCATTTTCAATATCTTAGACGGCCAAATAAATTTCTTATGAAAAGAAGCATTCGATTTTGACAGTTCAATTTGCCACTGACCCTTTTTTGGGTTTTCAATCATTGAAATTCGATAAATATGGAGGTCTATTACTCAGACGTACAAAACGTAATCATTCCAAATGCATGCTTTTAGATAGCGAGGCAGAAACAACGTTTCTTTTGAATTGCGATTATCTTATTCTTTTGGTTAGAAGTTGCAAAAGTCAATAAATTTTCTTCAAAAATAACCTCTTCTAGTTTTTGGAAAATTTCAGTTTTTTTTTTCTTAAAATTTAGAAATTGACTAAGAATCATTTGGGTGGTTGAAAAACTACTTTGAACACAAAATGCTAAAATCAACATTTTTATATGAAAAATAAAAATCCATGTCTTCTTGCTCGATTCTTTGCGTCATAGACAAAGAGTATATTTTTTACTATATTTTATTTTGAAAGTTAGAATACGATCAAACCATTGCATGCAATCCTCAGTCGTATTTCGAATAAATTGCAAGTAATTTTTGGAGAAAGAACAAACCCAATGTGAAATCGTACACAATCACACATGCAGGTACACACACTCACACTCAATCACACGTAATGGAATGAGAGTGAAAAAAGCAGGCAAATGATTGTTTCCAAAGGTCGTACATACATTATTCGTAGGCATTTATTTATGCATGAAAGCAATACTACAGAGCCTCGACAACAGTATATAAACTAGAATGTTGTCGTATCGTGTTTTTCCAACACAAATTTTCGTACACAATATCCGCAAATGTTGTAGATGAAAACCGAAGAATGGCAAAAACGAACGGAAAGATTCAATATCCATTCGATACATAGAAAATCACACGAACGAACACGTCCTCCTCTTTTTCCAGCACCAGGATACAAATACGAGAATAATAACAATAAAAATGCGTAAGAAGAAAAAAAAACAACCATCGACTACAAGACAGGAATACATATACACATAGTTATACTCGGTTGTATTAGGTGTAGCATGAGACGTGTAAACAGATGCGAATTTACCGTGAAAAATGTAATGGCAAAGGAAACAAGTAAGACAAATTTTTGAGAAATTTATGTCCCTTATAGAGCTGCTTCACACAAGCATTGGATTCGGTTTGTATGGGCAAACAGACATAAAGACAATGAACATCTGATTGCATTGGATTAAATATGAGCTTACCAAAAGTCAAATTCAACAGCTTTTAATCAATGACAGTTTGTGGAAAGGTACAACTGGTTTACATGCAACTAGAGCAGATTGTTAGAGTTTTGCAATCAATTTTCACTTGAATGGAAAATACATATCCCTAGAAGAAAGTACCGAGCACCATTTTTATTATTGATGTTGATGCCGTACAAAGTGATGCGATGTATTAAAATGATATCATCTATCGAATGCACGTGTTGGTACATATTTCAACTTTATTTTAAATTAAATGTTTATGCAAACTCCAAAGGCATCTCTATGTACTATCGCATTTATTCGCGTATTCAATCTCATTTGCCATCGAGCGTATCTATATCACTCAGCATATATCGCTCGCGTATAAATGACGCAATGAATTTACATATTTATTTTATGTGTGCTTAAGCAAGTGGTAAAAAGTCGGAAAGCGTACGTCGTTTTACTACAGCATTTTCATTGAATATGAATCGAAAAGTATTTCATTCTATCAAATTTATCTTAATTGATGTCAATGAAGAGCACACAACACTTGAACAAACCGCACTAAGATCTAAAGTGTCTCATAGAATAGGCCCACGTCAAAAAATATTTCCATTGAAAATAAATTGAAATGATAACTGAATGTGTGATTCAGCGAATTCAAATGAAGTATGTGTGTGTGTGCGCACATGA
Organism: Contarinia nasturtii; assembly: GCF_009176525.2. Taxonomy (NCBI): domain Eukaryota; kingdom Metazoa; phylum Arthropoda; class Insecta; order Diptera; family Cecidomyiidae; genus Contarinia; species Contarinia nasturtii. The sequence continues at coordinate 1,052,726 of NW_022201606.1, forward strand.
TAATAAGAATGAGAGAGAAAGTGTGAGTAAAGACAGAACAATGCAACCGATATTTATATTCAAATCTGCCTTTAATGGGAATGTACCACGTCAGAAAAAGGTACATGAAAAGCAAGACGAAGGGTTGTCAAGTTCTAGATGAAATAAAATAAAAAGGAAAAATCAACACTGAATCTACGTATGTTGTATGTTGTACAAAAGGGGCAAAAGGCACTTCGAAAAATATTGCCAGCAGAATTTCAACTCTCTCTCAATCTTTCTTTTTCTCTGAATGCTGATACGATTGTTGTTGGATGATACGGATGCCAGAGTAGCTGGTGAAATCTTGATTTTGAATCCTGAACGCAATGAATAGACGAAATGACAACATATTATACGTAAACGTGTGCATGTATGATATGGCAAAACAAAAGGACCAAAGTGCGAGAATGCTGAAAGAAAGGAAGAGAGAGAGAGAACGGGAACTATAGTTGGTACAACTGAGAAAGAGTCGACGAACAAAAACAAGAGAAAATGGCAGAACGCAACAGACAACAGTTGGGATGAGGGCAAATTCAAACAAGAACAAAAGAACATTACTTTTTGAATATAATATCAGCTTTCGTTGGTTTCAATGCTCTCGCATCGAAAAGCAACCAACCAAAATTCTCTTATTTTCTACACGTAAGTGTTTGTGTTGCCTGTATGAATGTATATGTGTGTGTGTGTGTATCTGTATATATGTTTGACAACATACGTATATTTGACATAAGCAGTCAGCATACATCCGAATTGAGTTTTGGCAAAGATTGTATCGTTCCATATCTCGCCCCGTTGAATGCGTCTTTGCCATCCGTTTCATAGATGAAGTGTGCCGATTCCTCTCTTTCTACCTGTGCTCGGCTCACATTGCGACTGTGTGTGCTTAACATTCCGTATACGCTACTTATGTGGATTATTGTGCATGCTAAAACTCTCTCGCCCTGTGTAACGTAACAGAGAGTGGTGTGTTGAGTGAAAAGGCAAGCACACTATATGTATTTAATAATAAATTTATTTTTCGTTTTTTCTTTTATCATCCGCTTCGCAAATTGCAGTCTCTGGTGAGAGTTGCATGCCAACGACATAAGATAGTAGAACGACTCTGACTCAAAATGGTGAGTTTCAATAGGTGTGTGTGTGTATTTTCTGTTGCTCGACTTTTTGTCCGGAGATGTTCGACATTTCAATCTGAAGTATGTTTTTCATGCAGGCGCAAATAGCAAATACTTACTATTCACTTCAGTGTCACTGAATGAAAAGCGACGCGATGGCCCGCAAATTCATTGTGTAGACGATGAAATGATTTCAATTAGGCAACTTATTCAGTTGCTCGAAATACCAATGTTCATACACATCAAAAAAAAATATTCCACACATTCACAACAAGCAGTCTGGAAAATGTAGAACAGGAACATTCTGTATCATTAAAATGACGTTTTTTGATATGTGTGAGAAATCATAATAATAAATTTATTTGCAAGCATATTCTTGAAAATGAGGGAAGTGTTCGGTATTCACATGATGGAAATCGTCGGTTTTGATTGTCATTTTCTCATTCCATATCAACACAGATTCACTATCTTTCTTTCTCTTTCCTCTCTCTCTCGCTCTCTCTCTCCTTCTCCCTCTTTCATTCTATCATACAAATTGATGCATATTCACATAAATATTGCAATTGAACATGTATATAATATACAGTGTATGTACGCAAGATAATGCGATTAAAGTATTTACAATGTTCTTTCCACATTCACGCATTTTTTGTGGGTCTTGTCGAATTTTTTTTTTCGGTAGCAATATAAAATACCCATGAAAAAAATATATGCAAATCAATGAACCCCTATGACCAACTAATTTATTGACTTTTTTAAATGGATCGAAATGTGTAAACGATTACATTTGAACAAGATGTTAAAACAAACAAGTGTATGTCATTTCATTGAACTGTAAAATTTGTTGTTGTGTTTGGCCTTGTTGCTCAAGTTATCGGTGGATTTCCAAGTATAAAACCAATTTGTGATATATATAATTATGTCTTTGCGTTAATTTTGTGTGAATTTCCTTCGAATTATAATGTTGTTTAATTTTAAACGTGGAATTTGCGATGCTCATGTACATGGTTCTTTATGCATGAATTCATGATTTTTAATGCACATACTCTTATTATTAATTCGTTCATAATTTGTATAATAATATGTTGCTTAATACGCCTTTCCGTATATAGTGCCGAAGATTTTTCGAGTGTGCGTTGCTCGCTCACTCGTTCGCATTACACACGCAATACAGTATTTTCAGTTGTAAATATTTGTCTACATATATGAACTGTTCTGGATGGTTATAACTTGTTTAGAGCTGTTTTGAATTGCACCCCAAGCGTTCGCATATATTTTAAAATGTTGGTGTGATGAGACACGTGATTGAATCTGAAGCAATGGGATAGATGCTTGCCATCCCGTCTGAAACACATGTAAAATTGTGCATACATTGAAATATTGCGATTAAATTTAGTGGAAATTAAAATGGGGCAACATTGAACCGAACAAAGTGTAAACCAACAATTTCATTCACCACATAAGCACAAACATTTGGATGAAATGCTATTCAATAAAGACTAATTAATTATGCGTTCCATTTTTTTGTTTTGTAAACTCAATCGTTACGATTATCTGGTGTTATGATTTCAATTTTAATAAATTCTTTCATTTTCTCGTTTGAAGTGAAAAATGAATGCGTTGAATACAAATTGAACAAAAATAATACGAATTTTTGTCGATAAGATGGCATTTCATAGCCTGTGGTTCATTTAGCACAAAGTCAAGTCGTTAAAAGTGTAATAAATATCAATTGTTTAATGAATTTAATAATGAAAACGAGTGATATGCAGCAAAATTGGCGTATTGCGGTTGTGGATATGTCACGATTGCTTATTTTAGTGGTTGATGAGCGTTGAACGCGGTGTATTGTAGACACCTCGCTCTCTCTGTGTTTCTCTCCAATTCGTGTAGATAGACCAAGCGAAGCGACACATTAAACATTTTCATTCAACCCCATTTTCATTGTTGGGCCGTGTCTTAATCTAAAATCGCACATTTTTGGCGTTTCCGAAATATTTTCCAACGATAGAATGCTTTTAAACACGCGTTCGTGGAATGTAATAAAAACAACATAATTTAAATAAACGATTTGAATTCCCTTTTCGCAATTCAGATGATAAAAAAAAACAAAAATGACGAGGAAGAGGAATGACGAAGAAAATTCAACTACCTTAACAATCACGTCTTTCTTGGAATTATTTTTTGCACATTTTTTTCCGCTCGATGTAATAGAACCGAAGCAAAATATTTAGTGAGGCAAAATATGGCATTTATTCGAAACGATCACCGAAAATGTCGGCTCAAATGTATTGACAATGCTATTATGGTGAATACCTATTTTCAAATCATTTCATTTGTATGAACATGCGTCGTATAAACAACAACAATGGTTGTTTGGCAAGAGAGCGGGAGCACACGGAGCGCATGCAATATCCCTATAAAATAGATGAATATAATGTACGTTTTCATGAACGGTTTCTGCTTCCATCGAAATCAAAATCAAATGGATGGAAAGTGTAATAAGCAGAAGAGAAAAAAGAAACCAAAACGAACAACAGCCGACAAAGCATAAAATTCATCTAATATAAATTTTGGAAGAAGACTTTGACGTGAAAATCGGTACAGTGTACACACTTTATTTGTATGTATATGCATGAAATAGAAGACATAGAGGATATCTGTATGTGTGTGCAAGTATAACCGGTACTGGTGAATTTGATAAACGTATCTGAAATGTGGCAAACGAAAAAGTCGACAAATGCGATAAACGAAAGAATACGACCGATGAAAGAATGGCAACAGCAGCAGCAGCACGAGTTTTGTGTTGCTGTGCACATACAAAGGACGAGGAACAAGACAACATAAATTTCTATTAAATTACGAACATTTTATTTGTTCTTTGTCGCTTGCGTTGATGCTGTACATTCTCACAAAGAGGCTATCTATTCGGGGTGTATTTGTGTTACATTTATGCGAGGCAATGCAAGGCACTTTCGATACGTGGATTTATATTTTCTGTCATGAAGTTTACATGTGAGAGAGAGAAATGCTATCCCGGTTTGGTGATTGTAATGCGCGGTGAAATGGTATCAGAGGCGAATGGTTGCCTTTCAATTCGACATGAGAGTCGAGATTTGTGTGAGAGACAGTCAAGTATAGAACAGAAAAAAACACACAGAGAAGATAATAAAAGATTTTAGCCAGAACGTAGTCCTTATAAAACCGAGCTGATATTTTTTTCGCATCTTTTTATTCAGCTCTCTCTTTTTTTTGCATTTCTATTTGAGAATGGCAAATATGAGGATTTGTGAATTTCAGTATGCGTGCATGTTTGCCGCGCTTGAATTCATTTTTACATGCGAATGTATGGTGGTGCTTTCTGCTTTCGGCTAGAAAACAATCGCACCAAATGTCAATGGAAGTTGGAAGGAAAATAACACAAGGCAACGGAAAAAAGGAAGAATGAAAAAAAAAAGAGAAACGAAGAACATACAGTTGTAATCCTTTATGTGTGACTCGTATACAAAATTCAACGCCATCAATGCATATGAAATGAAGAGTCAAAATACTTTCGGATAGAGAAATGGAAGATGAACGGAAAAAAGTTGTAGCAGAAATGAATAACCACCATAAAATGAGAGCATGATAAAATATAAATGAATGTTGATTCTCGCTATCCGTCGTCGACCGCTTCGTTGTATGTGCTTCACTCCAACATGAGCGCCAGCACTTGAGCCTTTTAGAATCAGCCACATTAGTCATGTATTTCAATGGCAATAGCAAAAACTCAACGTTTGCATTTCACAAATTTGTAACGTCTATCTCCCTCTTTCTCCATTTCTTTCTTTCTTTCTCTCGTCCAATGTGTGTGTGTATGAATGGATAGAAAAAGCATTTGATGTGAATATTCCAATCTTTTGCTATGCTTACGGTATGGATATGAACACAATCTACAATTTGCTTCACTCAATCCATCGTTTATTTGTCCCCGCCGCGCCTCACTCACTCCTAACGCAGCACATTTCAGTTGTGTTTCTTCTTGTTTCATTCACGTACTTTCCATTTATTTTTTTGGTATACGTTGCAAGATAAATACGACAAGAATTCAATGGCGAAAGAAAAAGAAGAAAATAGACGCAGCAAGAGAGAAAAAAAAAACGAAAAGGAAAACATTTTTGTCCATTTTCCAATGATAATAATTGCGTATACTTTTACTCTGCTTGAGAAGAGATAACATCACAAGTCAAATGGAAATGGCCAATAAAGACAAAATGAAAATTTTGTAGAAACAATTTGTAATGTGAGTTCACTTAACCTATGTGTCGGTCAACTATAGCCTATCCATACGCTAACAGAATAATAAAATTGGAATAGCAATTATAATCAAATCAATTAACTGTTTTCTCGAATTCTAAGAAAATTTATCTTTTTCCCGCCTAACGCCCAACAACAATAGACGAAAATATTTGAAGACCCGAGTAAATTGTCATTGAACTTCTTCGTATTTATTGAAATACGTTTGTGCCAACGATTCACCATTACACTGTCTATAGAAGAAAAAAAAACAAAGTCTGAAATGAGTAGATTTAGTCGAGCGATAACTTTCAGAGAATTCATTACGATATTCAGAATGCTGCTCATTTGCTGCTAACAGAGATTCCAGTGTTGAACCAAAAATCGTTACTATACACAGCGTAGCTATTAGCTGCGGATGGAAAAACTTTTTTAAGCTTTGTGGATGCTGTTGAAATTCTCGACAACGACGGTAAATGTATTCATCTAAAATGGCTGTTTTAGTCGATGTAATCGTTCGATTCAACGGCAGTTAAATCCTGAAAGTCTGTAAGCTGAACGAAACCAAACGGTAGGTGTGTTATTTTTTCACATATTGAAATGAAAAGAGTCTCTATTGCTTCCGTCGACTTCACGAATATTAATATGCTCGAATAATGCATAAAGAGTCTTTCTCAATCCGTCGACATAAATTCGGGCATGTGTTTCTGTGTTCGATAACAATTTGTGCGCTTCAGCTGATCAATAATATCCGAAGAACCTTTTAAATCGCATGTGTGTGTATAATCGCGCGCCGGAAATACATGGATGGAATGTGTGAAAGTAAAGGTCGAACAGCATGAGCTTTTGTGCACTTTTCAGCGCTACAACACACAATGCGTTGAACGATGAGCACAACGAACCGCCACCCGAATATTTGTCAGCCACCAAATGAGCGTGTGAGTGAGTGAATGGGCTAGTAAACTAGACCGCGTTTTGCTTATCCATACGCTCACCCGCATTTATGATTGTCTACTTAATTCAATTTTTCGCAATGTCATTTGTTAGGTCGTTGAACATCAATCTTATTCGCTTTCCTTTTCTCATTCTCTGGCTGCGATCGATTCGCTGTTGAAAATGTATGGTGCGGAGTAGATACGCGTACATTTTATTATGTCCTTTTTTCTAAAAAAAAAACGAATTCTCTCCCTCTGTTTTCCTATTGCTCCCCGTTTGACTGTGCCAGCCAAATCAGACGGACCGTTATGGCGCTAGAATGAATGAGCAAAATGAAATAAAAATGCCAACAACAGTAAAGGTCTCATTTCATCGTAACCGCCATCATCATCACCATCACCATCAGCTCGTTCTCGATAGCAATATTTATTATTCGATCTTAAAGGCGACAATGATACCATGCAAGGCAAAAACTCCCCTTTAAAACAAAAAGCCAAGTGAAACGCGTTATGGGAAAAATAAGCAAGCGAGCAAACAATCGAACGAGCCAACAACGCATCGGATAAAATGAATGACCGACACAATAAAGTATAGAAGCATACAATGTGTGTATGGTGTATGCTATTCGAGTGGCTTATGGTCATCGACCATTACTTTGAATACACGAAAAAGAAATGTCGTAAATAAAGTGAGAAAAAGAAACAATGAAAGTGCGCCGCGCTCTCTTTTTCACTTCGCTCCCGGTTTGTTCAAGGCTGCAGCATTATTGTATCTCGAAAGACTCGACATTTATTTTTTTTCCATGCTCAATCATGTAACTGGCAAACGTGTCCGATAGAAAATATTACTCACATAAATTACACTGGCCAAAGCTCGTTGCTAGCATGGCACTAGTCGCGGTCGGACGATATAGACAGACAGAAGAAAATATCGCAAGTGGCATCATCCAAGCAATGTGAACGCAATTTGGTCTTTATCAATTTGCACATTTCTCTTGTTTCATCGTGTCGCATAGTCCAAAACCGACAACCACTACACTAAAAATGTCCACATGCATTTTATTTTTCATCGAGCCAGCCATCAAACCAAAACCAGCGTTCGCTCAAAATTCAGACAAATGCTGTCTGACTTTGAGACAATTTTTTAGCATTAAAAGTAAAGTCAAGTTTTTATGCGGCACAGCAGAGAGACGAAGAAGCATCAATCGAACTAATAACAAAGATGTTTCATGCTCTTAAATGAAAGGAACTCATTATTATGTAATCACTTTATGAGTAACACGCCTCCGATGGTTTCGTGGTGTGTGCTTTTTTGTATGTTTAGCGTGAGTTGGAAGATAATTGAATGTGTTCCCTTTTCATAGTTGCAAGCATACAAATTCTAACAGCAAATCAATATTGAATCGATTGTGTCTGTTTCTCTGTTTCTCGTGTTATGTAAGCCACCTTTCTAGACGATTGTATTAAAATGAAAGGCAATTTGTATTCCATCATGTAAACTAAGTGGTTGTATTAGTTGCTCTAAAAACACGAAATATGCAGATGTGTCTGAGCATAAGTAGAGCCGAAAAAAATGTCCGATACTCAGACAGACACAAACGCACACATAAACACATTAAAATATGAGTCTTGGCAAAGATCAAGAAAAATACCATAGCGGAACGCGAAAAAGAGTTGTATTTCCTGCACAAAAATACGGTAACCGCATCAAGCACAATATCACCTTGTTAATGTGTTGCACATTTACACATTCTCAGTGGATTTTGTGTGACTTTTAGTTTCAAAAACAAACCGAGTTGATTTGGAAACAGGTTTCTACTTACTTTACAAACGAACAGCGAAAAAAAAACAACGGTGCGCGCTCTCAACACACATACACACTTTTACAGAAGAAGAAATGTAACGTAATACTCGCTGAAACGTAGAAAGCTCTCACAGTGCTCTCCGTTTCAATGTGAATTACTTTTTCTGCTTCTCGCTCTCTTCATATCTCTATCTCCGTGTGGCTTCTGACCTTAAATTCCCGATTACGGAATACATTGGTAAACATGCTTCGCTGTTTGCGTCTCTTCTTTTTCGTTTTATTCTTCATCATCGTCGTCGTCGTCGTTGTCGTCGCCGTTTTCTGTAACGGTACACGCACACTCAACGAAATTTATGCACATTGAGAACTACATTCGATGGTACAGTTCAATTGAAGCACCCACAATAACGTCTTATACTCATGAAGGTAATGAAGAGTCATCAAGTGCAATAAAAGAACAAACAAAGTATATTATATATACAAATTGAGGCAAACCCACAACAAACTCATTGACCGCATGTTCAATCCATCAATTTACAATCTATATAATTATTGTATTATTTCATTTCCAATTGACTTGTGACGATTTATACTGCATTTAACATTCACGAATGTAATGGCTCATTGAAGAAAACTTCGCAACTCAAATTTGGACTGCGTGCTATTGTGTGCAAATGTAAATACAATGGAAAACGCACCGAATAGCCGAACATGAATTCAAACACGAACCGAGTGTTCAATAATTATATGCATGAGTAAGTCGAATCGACAATATTTTTTTTTTGTTTCGTTCAGACAAATGTTACAATTCACGTAAGTGTAAATTGTGCATCGTTTGCCAGTGGAGTTTTGAAGGGACTTACTTGATCAATGGGCAAAAGTGAGCGTTCAAGCGAAAGGGTGAAATTTATGTTTTTTTTTTTACATTTTCATGCCAAAAATCATTTTTATAACTCCACAAAATCGGCCGACACAAGCTCATGAGAAATTAATATTCCACTCAATTAATTCAATTAAACTGGCATGAATCTTAATCTAAGTTGAAAATTCCAAAGTCAAATCTTTCAACTGAACTTCATTAAAAGTATTTTTCGAAAACTTTTGACATTCATTCAATTTCATTTACTCGATGGGGCTTTTGTTTTTCGAGCGCTCTCTCTCTCTCTCGCTCGCTGAGTGTGTTTTTTCACTTGAATTGTGTTATGGTTTATCGATATCAATTTGGCGTGTTGATGTAATCATGCGCCATCCATCAAAACTTTCCTCCATTGTTATGAGCACTGTGCTTAAGCAAAAGACGGATTAGTTTTGGTAAAAAAAGAGGCAACCACACGGCATTTGATGTGTGTATGGCGTGTCAAATGCTGGAAAAAATTTAATATCACACAGAAAAAAATATATAGTTGTTTGTCAAACAAAGCACACAAAATAGAAACCAGATAGAGAATAAAGAATTCAGAGCAAATGCCAAATAAAAGAAGCTTAGTTAAAAATGTGTATACATATTTTGGTTTCATCGACATTCAACATCGACACACGCACACATACACAGTGAACACAAACGGAAATTAATGATGAATGAAGAAGAAGAAAACAAAGTGGAAACTAGTTCAAACTGTCGTTGAGATAGTATCAAAATCTTTGTTATGTGTAAATTATTTAGCGTCTTCAATGGAATTTAGTAAATTATTATTCACATTTTGGCATTGCCTCTTATGATTCCATTGTTGTGTTTCGGCTTCCGGATTCACAGCCAGCCGTTTCTTTTTCGCATTGGTTTTTAAATACATTTACGTTATTTTTTGGGCGAAATATTTTGATCGTTTTCTGATTGCCTTTGATTTAGCCTCATTGAAATGGTTTACGTAAAATGAAACTATTGTGCATAAACATTTTTCGCACTCACGAAGAATAATGATGTTTTAAAACACAACCGTTAGCTTGGCATGAAGAAAAATGACATACATTTCATTTCGACAACGACTACGACGACGATGACGATAACATAAAGAAGAAGACAAAAAGTGGCGCATACACAAAGTGAAAATATATGTGGAACGCTAAAAATTTGTTAATACATCGTATCGAATGGGCAATGCGCAGGACAAAATGTATATTGTTGGAGTAAAATCGGGCCAACTGCATATATATCAATGGTCCGAGAGAGGAAGAAAGGAACTTATGTGTTATGAAATTTTTTTTGGTATTTTATGCATGAACTTTGCACGCAACGTTTTGTTATTTGGCAACGAGTGAATTGAATGCTTCGCCAGTATCAAGGAAATTCAATGCCAACGACATACAGCGTAGAAAGAGATAGAGAGACTATGTGCGAATATTCTTTCGTTTTGTTAGCTCGTTTCTTTTTGTGACACGACCAACAACAACAACAACATCGCCAAAAATGCGATGAAGGAAAAACAGATTCATTATGATTCCATGAAACATGAATACACATATTCAGACGCCATACGTTTTATGCGCGTTTTGTGATTATCGGTTTACATACATTTTCGTAAATATATGATTAATGTGGCAATATAGCTGTACAATTAAACGCGCTTACTAATGGCATCTTTTTTTACCCATAAACCACTCATGCGATACATATACACAGACACCACCAATATTGTCTATACAAAATATAATTTGGAAGCGCATCGTGCCACAAAAATTTCAACAAATTATTTTGGGTTTCGTGGTTTCATTTGCTTCTGTTCGCCTTTTTTCGAGCTCTCGTTGTTAACATATCACATTGAAATCAATGAATACAATATGCTTAATTGATGTGAAATTGAAACACATTTCAACTCTCATCAATAAATGATGGGAAACGAACCAAAATATCGATGCTTCAGCAACTAATGCAGTCTTGGCTTTTAGCTGCGGCTATAGCTGTGTGTTCGTTAATTCGTTTGGTTTCTGGATTGCGGTATATGCAATTATTTTCCCGTTAATCAAATGTATTCTATATGCAAAACCACAAGCTAACTTACAACAATGAATACGGATCGGTTTCTTGCAAGGGCCCATTTAATGTGATAAAAGAAATCAACAATCCTGCAGTGCCATAATTTGAGTGCGGGTTTATTGTTGGCGTTGAATATTCGATATAATTAATACAAACGATTGTTTCATGATACTTGGTATCATGATGATACATGTTTTTTTAGAGTTTTTTTGTTTAAATCTAACAATTTTCATGATTAGAAATAATATTCAATTTCACAATTCAGATGAATCACTAGGTATTCAAGCAAACAGTTCAGTTTTTTTATCGTACATTGAATGAGTAATTGATAAATGGATTTGTCATTCATTACAATCTATTCAAAATCTATGACCGGAAAGAGCTTCATTCGTTTATTTGCTTTGAAATATTCACAACAACAATAAACACACAAAGACGTAATAAGATAAGGCGCACACGACAGCTGAGTATCTGATAACACATACTTCTATATAATAATGACGTGCTAACTGACTTACTTGTCAATTACTATCGTCTTTAAAATATCCAATTGGCTGTAATATCACGTACGCTTTCTTAGAGCTGAGGATAGAGTTCCGCGCAACACATGGCAGTGAAATGTATATTGCAAGTTCAAACCTTACTCGTTCAATTCCATTTTTATTAAATTCACTCGACTAAATTGATTTTCAACAAATACCGCGATGAAAACAATTAAGCCGCGGTTTGGAGTTTCTCCATCAAAAAAATGCAAAATGAAATTTTAAAAATATAGTATAAGGTATAATAGTAAGGTATAAAAATGCCAGAAAACAGACAATTTGATTTCTACTACAAAAATGTTAAAACACTGCGAAGTATCATGAAATGTGATGAATTGTTTCAATCGTCCAAAGAATGCTTATACGATTTTATCGTTCTAACTGAAACAAATTTGAATGAAAACATTTCAGACGATAAAATAATGTCTCCCAAGTATATTTCTGTTCGAGTCGATCGTATAAAAGGTGTGAATGACTATAAAGCGAGTGGCGGCGGAGTAATGATTGGCATTAGCAAAGACTTATTATGGGAAAGAGTTGATGTTGACGAAACAATTGAAATGCTTGCTTTAAAAGTAAAACATGAAAACAAAGCTACATACGTCGTTGTTTCGTATATTCGAAATGAAGGTAGAGTAGGTCCAATACAATTTTGGCATGAAAATGTCTTGAAAAAACATCTTGAAGCCTATAAAACAATAAAAAACCAAATGAATCATTTCGACAATATATTTATCTTTGGAGATTTCAATATGTGGTCAATTAAATATGAACAACTTGAATATTTCATGCAACCTACAAACCTAAACAGAGTAAAACGATATTATAAAGAATTTATGGAGTGTATGAAAGAAATGGGGCTTCGTCAAATCAATACCATTTCCAATAAAAAGAACAACTACTTAGATTTGGTTTTTACGAATAGGTATCAATTTTGCACCGTATGCCAACCAGCAACGATATTCATGAAAGATACAGAAAAAGTTCATACCGAAACTGTGGTCAAATACAAACCTTAAATAACTATTGAATGCAGTGAATTTGAAATATTTAATAATTTATATATTTATATAAATTTTTTTTAAATTTTTGAATGGTTTCATTTCTATGATTTAAACCTACAATATGTGATATTTAGTTTTAAGAGTCTAGCGACCACATTTTTTAACCGAATTTGTTGAAAAGAGGCATTTTCGAATGGTAATAAACATGGCTACCAAAAATGTTATATTGTCAAAGAATTTTTCAACAACATGCTATAAAATTCCACGCCAAAGTCGAAAAATCTTAAACGATAGATTTTAGATAATGCTTATAAATGTATTCGATTGAAGTCTATAATTTTCTGTTATCCTGCTATTACTTTTTCTTTAAGCCATTTTTAATCGAATCAGTGCTTTTACAGTTGTATATAAATATGATTTGTGATTCAATCCTTAATCCTTTCAAGCCAATTGGCATTACGAATGCAATCTAAATTTGATTTTATTGTTTTTCGTCAAATAAAAATGAGTTTGTATTCACTCACATTTGCAAAGGCGAATCACAATATTACAAGACAAATTTCGATCGTTTGATTCGTATCAACTGATATTATGGTTCATTGAACTTTTGTGCAAAACAATTTCCGTGGCGATATAATCCTTAAAAATCGTGAAATGGTTCTACCCTTTTGCTCTTTCCGTCTGTTGCCCATATGAAGATGTTATCACAAAATAATGTTTGATTAAGCGCTAAAAGAATGCTCCGAAAAGATCACATAAACGACATTTGTTGCCCAAATATTATACAAGCAATGGAATCAAACAGAAAATGAAAGCAACAAAAATATTAATATCGCCATGTGGTTGTTGTTTTTTTTTCGTGTATCAACAAAAAATAATTAATGGTTTAACGATGAGAAATAACGTTTTTTTTTCACCTATGCCCAAAAATTCTTTCACAGTCACATTTCGTCGTGTAAAAATGAAGCAGAGTCAGATGTCACATTGTCACGAATAATTAATAAATTTTATCCAAGAGGGGCTTAAAAATATTGCAGGGATTATATGAGCGAACAACATTTTTTGTTGTCGTTCGTTTTATATTTTATTTTCGATGTCACCATATACGTTGGGCCAGCTGCGAACTTTTTTCGCATGTGGTTGTCAACGAAAAATAAACCAGAATAAACGAACTAACATAGTGGACAAAAAACCACTTTAGTTGTCACTTGCGGTGTTGAATAACTTCGATTTAATGCGAAGCATTGCCATTAAAATGAACGATGCGCATCATTTGTTTCGTTGTTAATCTTGAAATTCGCCTTTTTTAGAGCTCATAAAACACCATTTCAGCCCACCCATTAAGATTTACCATATCGGAAAATGCTTTTGCTCTCGCTCGAGAATTTTGCACCTTTCTTTATTATCGATTGCAACTCATTTTTTTGTTTGGCTTTTTACCTCACGTTCAAAGTGCAATGTCCTTCTTCGTGTGAAATATTGTGCAAAAACAGTTTTGTTCCTTCTTCATTTTTTACGTTTTTAACATTTTCTTAGAAGTGATAAACGACACATAAATCGATTGTTGTTGTGTTTTACTTTAAGAATAAAATACGGAGCAAAAACATCTTGAAAACACGAAGAACAAGTTGTTTTTTGAGTAAAATTTTCCGATGATGTTGGAGATATACAATTAAAGTGCTTCTTTTGGAATGCGGTACAGAAGTACCAAGTAATCTTTTTTTGTTTCAATTAATTAATGTGATTGAATGAGAGCAGTGTTCAATATTTTTGTATCGTAAATATATTCCAATATGTCAGTCACTTCCATGTGATTTGATGAACATTTCGGCATCTGTTTTAATCAATTAAAGTCAAATAGTCAGTGAAAGCTGAATTGACAAATGCGGAACATATGAAGTCAATTACTAAATTAATGGCATTTTTCTTGTTGTCCGTTTTGTTAATCAAAATTGAAAAGTCGCATGCGCCTACGTTATTATTGCGGAGCGTGTATGTACAAAAGCATTTAGCAGTTGATTAATAAAATGTGTTACAATAAGGTACACTATAGTGGAAATGGCACACGCATATCAGACAGAAGCAGCAGAAGGCAAACGTATGTGTCGCACCATTTGATTGCTACAATGAAAAACATGCGATGTGCTAAATTGACATTGTACTGGTGTATTGCACTACTGTAGCGACAAATGAGTTTATTTGACAAATTAACACATACATTCCAAATGCTATGTTCATCGGCTCACCGCGCCGCCATTGCACAAATAAGCCATATTATCAAGTACAAAGTGTGCGTTCAGGCGAAACAAGTGCCTTAAAAAGATTACCATTTTAGAAAAAGAACTATTATTATTATTGTGTGTTGCAAATGAACGAACAACGAATAACAGAAAAAAAACGAGTAATAATTTTTCTACATTGAATTGAAATGTATATGCAAAGATTCGATTAAATTGCACGATTTCGTTCGACATTATTGTCGTCGCTAGTCAAGTGGAACATGTGTGTATATTTTGATTGAAATTGTGGCCGACATTGATGGTTGAGCTCGCGCATAAGGTAATCTTTGTTTGATTCGATTTCATGTAATAGCACCAAATCAACAGAATCAATAGGCACAAAATGCCACGTCTCGTACGCGCGACCCAACTCAAAACACCATCAACACTACCAATGACAACCGCAGCAGCAACGGCAACAGCAGCAATAGCACTAGCAACAGTCGAAGTTAAAATCGACAGATAAATGTAAAATGGAAACAACAGTAACGATGAATAGCGAAGAGAAGAAGTAGAAAAAAAAGAAATCCAAATTAATAACACCGTTGTTTTCATCCTTGGAAACAGGTCAACGGCTAGGTCGTTCTTCCATCGGTACGTATCATGTACGATGGCTTGAATGCTGTCAAACAATAGTCAACGTATAGCGCTGGCTATGAACGCGCACACCAAGAACAGCAACACAAAGACCTGAAACGAAATAGCTGCCAAATGGAAACCATCGAATCGAATTAATCGAACAAAGAAAGAATTCGAAGACAAAGAGCAAATCAAATGCAAAAATCTAGCAACGAACCGATAAACCGACCACGCTCGCATATGGTGAATCATATTAACAGTGTCTAAAGAGAGATAAATATAGGCTTAACATACTTTGTACAACAGTTGTATTATAACATTTCCAAGTGATCTGCTTGGGATGCCAAAATCACTGGGCCCATTCCAGCAATAGCAAAAAAAAACAGCAAAACTTTTGGAATGCAATGGAGTGAGAGTCCGGTTCATAAGCGCGCACACACACACAATTATAATTAGCAAAACGAAAAAGGTTTTGAATTCATCTTCATCGGGGTAATTGTTTGCTCGATAATTTCCCTTTGTCTTTATGATATTCTTATACCTTTGAGCCGACGATTACTTAATAAAATCCATTTGAAATCCATTTTGCGTTTGAGCCGTGTTCAGTTTCATTCATCCCGAGTGCTTTATTTGGCTTTTATTAGATGTCCCATTACAACGTTTGCGTCGTTCGATTGAAGGTAAACAAAACAAAAATAATAACATTAGATCGGAACACCATGGTGCGGGGCGAATAGCAAACATTCAGATTGCAAAACGTAATTCGATTTTCTTGTTACGATGAATTGAGTGCGAGAAAAAAAAACGAGTCGCATATCAAAAACATCATTCGGACACGATACGCTAGAAAAGCTGCTTGTCGTGCAATACGAACATTGAGCATAGCGCAACAAAAGCCGTGCCAAAATCGCAAACCATAATAGTATCATAATAAAAGGCAACCCGTAACAACAACAAAACAATTTCTACATAATCGACGTACATTTTGATGCGCATCAATGCTTATGATTGTGTGTAACCGAATGACTGTTGGCCGCTTGCTTGTTTCGCTTGTTCGCTGCTGCTCACCCGTGCGCCAGTGCCCATTTGCTAGTGTGCACATTTAATGGTTTAAATGAATGCTTTACACATGAACTATTGAAACGGAGAAAGAGAGAGAGAAAGAGTGCGAGCACGGCGCGACTCATTTCGCCTTTATAGCAAAAGTTGCTTTGTACACTTCATTCCATTTCATATCGGTTTGGTTCTTTTTTTTATATTTATTTTGTATCTACTTGTTGTATTTATTGTGTGACGCTTGATGGCGCCGATTTTCTATAAATTCCGTACATAAAAGTGTCGATGCCGTTGGGCGCTTTTATTTATTGAATATTCACGTTTAGTGTCTTATTGTAGACAACGGTCGCCGAGAGATAGAGAGGGATAGAGAGAGAGAGGAGGAATGAGAGGAAAAACAACGGATAAATTCAACTGTGTTTAATGCAAATGATAATGAGATGACGATGAAGATGAAGATGATGCGTTGGATGTTGTGGTCAAAGATATAAACGCAACAACGCAAAACTGGAAAAGTCACAATAAACCTACGCACATTCCATAAACGACTAAATTCTAACATTTTCATTCATTCAATCAAACTTGAGCGAGTGCATTGAATGATCGAAACGTTTTTCAAAATGGAATTAAATGAATCTATAAAGTTTCTTTTATTCATATATAATAAATGCAATAAAGATACAAATTCTTTCCGTAATTCAGCTAATAAATGTGTTCTTCTTCCTTCTTTTCGTTCGTTTGTTTATTCATTTCAATTTCCATCGGACTTTGCGCAAAGCACTTAGTGTTCCGTTCACTTGCTCTCTATCTTAATACTCCTAAAAAACACTGTGAAATTTATTGAATAAAATAAAAAAAGCTACAAAGCAAATAAAATTCAAATAAATGTGATCATAAAAAGGGGGAAAAATTTCCGAACCGGATATTCGATATGTGCACGTTGTACGCATTCAATCGGTGATTTTGGTTTTTGTGCGAACGCAAATAGTCGTTGCGTCTAAAAAAGAATATTGTGCATAAATTTTCGTTGAAGGGCCACAATTGTGGACAACATTTAAAGCAACGTAAAAACGCACAAAAAAAAGAAACAAATTTCATGAGTATACATGTACTTTCAACCGAAAATGGGAACTAGAATGATGATGGTTCGTCATTTTGCCTTTACTTTACTTTGTATTTCTCCCGATATTTTTATTGCAAGTCGTTATATTGCTCACTTTCGCTACGATTTTGTTATCGACATTGGTTTAGTTTTCTTTTCCTTTTCGCTTGCCACAGTTGATCTTTATGAAAATCTATGAAATCGTACTATTTTTTTTATGACCTAACATTGTGGAACAAATGAAATGGATAAGCTGAAAATAAATTTAATTGGGGCGCCAAACAGAAATGTTTGCATTTGTTGTTTATTTTGGCATGTATTTCAGTTTTCCATTTTCGTTGTCATCAAATATGCTACTGCGTCTATATGAAAATGAAAAGCAATTCTCGGCAAATAAAATTCGATTCCATTTCCTTCAGCAAAATTATTTAGAAAACGAAAAGAGAGAGCAAGAAACGTGCAATTTGATTAAGCGATTCGCTCAAATAAAATGTTTAATCCTTTTCCATATTCATTGCGATATAAATGTCGTGATGGTTTTTTTTTTCTCTCTTCTCTTCGTTAAGAAATTTGTCTGTCGGTCGTGCCGAAAGTGTGCCTTCGTTCGAATGCAATCGATCAAAAATGATGAGCGTGGCGTTACGATAAATCAAGTGCGACGCGTATCACTATTCACTCATACCGCGAATGCGAAAATAGAACGAAAAAAAAATGCTCGTCGGCTATTCAAATGTCTGCAACGGTGACTATGATACCTTGTGACTTCAAATGCTACATTTGAATAATGAATTCAGCGACTGCAGACGGCTCATTTAAGACGACGACGACGACAGAGCAAACCAATACCAAAGTATTTTATTTGTTTTATGAATAACAAAACCATCCACCATCCTCTCTTCGGTTAAACCGAAAAACATTTGTCAATTTTGAGCGGCGCACAATGGTTGCGACGTGAGCTTATCAAACAAATACAATTAGATGTTATAGCGATTAACCGAATGAGTCTGATCTGAAGAAGCGGTGCCAATGTTTTGGCGAGACAGAAGAGAGAAAAAACGTAGAAAAGCACGACAAGCGGTAACGTTGACGGTACAATGAAGAGGTTCAGAATAAATCTACGACTCAGACAAACATTAAAGAATGAACGAAAAAAAGCACACACACACATTTATGCGAAAAAAAGAAGTCGTGCCAAATAAAAAGAAAGAATGAAAAAAAAAACAAGCGAAAGGAATGAAGTGAGAAGCACACAACGTTGAACTAACGACATAAATCGGCATCAACGGCGGCAGCAGAAGTAGAACCACCACAACATTACCTTACGAAGAAGATGCGGCATGAAAAGATACATATACATATTCAAAGAACCAGTTGTTTGTGTTCGCATGCATTCACGTTAAAGTTCGAGACAACAACATCACGACATCGATTTATCTTTGTTGGGTTTTTTTGTTTGTTTTTGCTTCGTACTTTGCACAAATATGTCACTTCAGTGTTTCAATTCGCCTGCAATCAAAGAGACCCAAAGATCAATAGCTGCTCACTTCTTTTGTAGCCTTCTGTTTTGCATCAATTATTTTTCTAACATCGTATCAAACTTTTATATCAATCGGTTTGTTACATGAGCAAGGTAAACTTCTTAAAATTGCATCTCCATACGATTGTGCTCACCGACGTATGTTTTTTTTTTGTTTGCTTCGATTTTGCAATCAAAGCAACTACACTGACTACATTGAATGACGTTCATTGGTGCAATCGATGTCGTTTCATTGAATGTCAAATGACGACGTTCATTCAACGGATTAATCTTTTGTTTGCGCACAACACAAATATCGAATGGCATGTTTGTGGAAAGATTTATATGCATTTTAAACAAAATAACAAAAAACAACAAAATTACATCTCTTTTTTCGTGAAATTTGTTTCAACCGTTATGTGGACCACACACACATATACGCATTTTAATGTAACAAGATATGAAGCCAATTTGCTTCGGAATTTGTGTGTATGTAAAACAAAATTCAATTGATATCGCTTGCGCATTACTTTGCTGAACATATTATTTTACATCGTTGGAATTCGTACAAAGACATCTTTCGCATTCTATAGAATGTATCCGAATCACATTTGTACTAACATAAGTTTTGTGGAATATTGAAGCAAACTGAAAAATAAAACAAAAAAGAGAAGAGAAAAAAAAAACAATTCGGTGGTAATTTGCTATGTGAATAAATGTGACCTTGACATCGTTGACGCGAAATGAAGCAACGTTAAATGTTTAATGCGAACAAACGATGTTAAGGTAGCGTAAACACACCGTACTCAAACATCGAATGAAAAAGCGACTAGCAAAAGAAGCATATTATAAAGCTATACGAACACGGGCACAGGCACAAGCACACAAACACACAACCTCATTTTGGCGCACCGCTTAAACGCATAGACAAATTTAATGCTCGTTTCCACACATGTGAATCGTCAAGAGACACTCGCAAATTGATATAACCGATGAAGGAAAACTATCGAGTTAAAGATAAATGCGATGGTTCAAATTTGAAGTGTTATAAAATGAAACTAAGTTTCATCATAATAAAAAGAACTAAGGGAATTAAAGTTCATAAAAGTGTATGCCAAAATATGGTTGTTATTTTTTTGTCACCTTCATTAATTTCAATTTTTTTCTCGCGGCAAACTTCGAAGGGGGGAAAATTCCATTGCACGAAAGTGAAAAACCAATTGAAATTCAATGGCACGAATTTAAGAAAAAACAGATTCGCATCAATGGAGTTTGGGCAATTCATTTGGCAATTTTCCAAATGAAAAGTATTCGGATGACGTGGCCAAAAAAAAATAAAACAATTTCGGCCCATGATCAAATTACATGAAACTGCGGTGAATATAATATTTAAAATGACAGAAAAGATTCTGTGTAAAAACGAAGAAAAACACAACAACGCGACCCAAAAGAAAATATACAACGTATTCGCGCAAGCGAACGCATGGATTGGCCTACTTTGGTTTGCGACCGTACCGATGTTTTATTCCGAAGTATACAATATTCACAAATTCCACAAGTCACTTTCATTTTTCTCTCAATCATCGTTGCCATATATCGAATGAACGTCCGACTATTACTTGCCCTACAGCTATAAAACGATAATCGATTCTAAACAAATAGATTGATGCATACACTTTTTTCTTCACCCGTTTTTTTTATTGATATCGTTCATCATATTTTCGATACCGGAAAGTATTTCCATCGTGTATATAGTTCGAGTTCGTGGTTTGAGGCTTAGATTCGGGTCTTTTTTTGGGGCTCAGATTGGTGCGCTGATGATGTACACGTATGTCGCACCACATAAGTAGCTGATGGGATTTTTTGTTTTATTATGTTTGTTGTTGCCGGTTTTTTTTTTATTAATTCTATTCTTCTATCGTCATTCCGATCAATGATAACCATTTTCAATTTTCTCTTGAAAAAACTATACGAACCAACTGATTATTGTTATTACTTTGTTTATTTATTGATTGCGGTTTATTGTATTACATATATGAATCGATTTAATAGGCATTTGCTCACACCAATTCTCATTCCAATCGAAGTGTTTTTTTTTTTTATTTTGCTGTCCAAGCAATTCTCTCTGTCTCTCTTAAACATATTCAATTTATTGTATGCACAATATAATAGCAAAAATTGATTCTATTATTTATGGATTGAGAAAGCACATGTTCAGGCAATTCTATATAGTGTGAATAAAAAAAATCGTCGATGTGCTGTTGCCTCAATTTATTCGGTTTGTGTTTTGTAAACGATTAATTAACAGAAATTGTTGTGTGAAGGAATTTGTTTGTGAATGTTCAAATTCACATGAGTTCCACTGATATGGAGCTGATATTGAGACGAAGAAATGTGACTTTAAAAAAGAATTACGAAAGAAAAACTGGAACAAAAGAAAGAAAAATTCAACATTTTTGTGTAGATTTAATGGCCACAAAAAAATGGTTCCGCATCGACTATTTATTGAATACATGAAAAATTGATGTTTAACACACACGAACATGTTTACCAGAAACGATGAAAATCAACGTTTGAGGTAATCTCGAATGCAACGGAAAACCTGAAACCGAAAAGGTGTAACAGCATGGATAGCGTGCTATCAAGAAATGCACGGTATGCCAACAGCTTGAATTTTATTTATCGAACAGTATCGTAAATAATCATTACAAATTTTTGCAATTTGGTATTCTCGCCGTTTCTGTTTTCTATCACGATCTTTGGCACTTATATCGACTCAACTTCACCTTGTTATGTATCATTTCGTTTATATTACGTTATAAAAATTGACGTCAGTCATACGCGGCTATTCGCTACGCTCTCTCTATCTCTTGGTGTTTGCATAAAAAATGAAAGTGAATCAGACTCGTTTGGTCTAAATGAATGAGCTTAACTCTAAAAAATTCTGCAGCCCAAGTCAAGATGAAAGAGTTTGAACCGAGTCATTGAATGAAGTTATAGGTGATGTTCGGAAAATATGTCATTTTTTTAAAATTTGAAGTCAAGAAAATCTGAATGACATTTGCATGCAATTCCAATTTGAGCGAACAAACAAAAATAGCATTGTGATAAATGCAAGTCAAATAAATAACGCTTGAAATATATAAATATGTGTATATTTTTGGTGTTTGTGGCGCTTGCCACATACTACACTAGGTAAAGTATGAAGGTAAGCTGCTTATAACTGTCACGCGACCACTTGTTCTACACGAAACATCATATACTTGCATCGATTACGAGTGTGTATTCAGCGTATACGTATCTTCTGTTGCGTTTGAATGTTTTGAATTCATGTGGCCTCGCGTTACGATGTCTTTGTCCGATTTTCATTCCATTCCATTCGCTACTTCATTTTCTTTTTACAATCATCTTCTTCGACGACTTCGTACGATTTTGTTGCGCACACGGCGGCACACGGTGTATGCCGTATGTTTTTTTTCTCATCGAACTGGTTTTTGTTTTAAGCAATTTTTATCCTTAAGCTGCTGCCGTGGGGAAGCCTCCTGTCATCGGCCACTGTACATTTTATTACGTTTTAATGCCAATATTACAGCAATCAAATTAATGTTTTTATTGATAATTGATTATTTATTTGAAGATTTTTGTTTTCGTGTTTTTCAGCTTTTGAAGTGGCCAACCAAGGATAAACGTAAGTTGAGAAACGAGTGAAAGAAGTGAAAAGTGCTTTCTTTCTCTCTTTCTCTTTGATTTTATGCTGAAATTCAATGGCTCATTTCAATTGGGATTAAAGATGGTTGCGAAGTGTTACTTCATTTGAAAACCTCTTAATCGATAAGTATTAATTTCAATCTTGACCGTACAACAACGGGAACTGAAGAAAAGCCCCAATTATGTCGATTCAAATTCTCATCATGCATTTTCTAAATAATGCAAATCCTCTTCCAATGATGGCATTATAATAAAGAGAATTGATTGAGAAGTAAAATAATTGGCGATTTCGTCTCACTTCACTTAATGCAATTTAAGGTCTTTTTCGGGAAATGAATCTATCAAATTAGATCGTATGAATCAGTATTAGAAGATTTTTGTTTATAGAGGAACTGAACTTTATAAAATCGATTAAGCCGAAGACGTGTTCCATTACGTGATTTTAATAGGGAAAATGATCAAAATCGAATGAATGTGAAAGCAATGAGGTAGTTGAAGAGAGGAAAAAATGTTGTTCGTCGTGTGCCCTTGTCTTGAATTCACGATCTTGGTATCTCGGTCTTTGTGTTAACATAGGTAACGAAATGCATACAGTAGCCATGCAGCCAGACAACGATGACTGTGATCACAGTTGCTACTCGAGCCACTGGTCGACAGATGTTTTGGGTTTTCGAGCGTTTTTCTTCGCGTTTTTCATCATCTTCATTCACCGGCTTGAATTTATGCTATGCCAGAAGTGCATCCATCGCTTGTGTACCTTTTATACATTTATGAAACAGCATTTGTTCTGCTGCTTTTCTCTCTCTCTATCTTTCTTATCGCTTTTATTCAGTTAACTGTTGGTTTAGTATTAGTACCGGCCTTACCTTCTGTACACATTCATATCAACGAAGTCTAAACAATAAGCAAATTGAATAAAACTCGTGAAAAAGAAACTCGCCGACAATCACGCTCTCTCGCGCCTTTGCCGCTGCATCATCATCATCAGAAGCGGCAGCAGCAGCAAAAGTAACAACAACAGCAATAACAGTACCAGACTGAAAACTAATGGGGAAAAAGAGCCGTTGAAACTATTTGTACGGTGACGGAATTAGCCATGTCAAGATTGGCTTTTGAACGTTGCACCTGTCATAGAATCAGGTGGTGAGCACAGCTCGAATGTATATTAAATGAGCGAAACAAAGTCAAATAAACATTAAAATTGAATGAGTGCTCAATATGATCATATTACAAGTGACATTCGTGTGGTTTCACTTGTGGCAGCTTAAATTTATGACCACAAACACGAATTATTCATAACTTTTGATTATTATTTACATTTTCTATTTGCCCCCTTCGAATTGGTTGTCATTTCAGAATAAAAACCGTCGAATTAAAGGTCTATAATATTATTTTATCTTTTTCTTTTGGTCGACAAAAAAAATGTATGCAGAATTGGATTGCTTTTAACGCGATGATTGCATTTTCCGAAGATTTATTTTATTCTTGATAAGTTGCCTGTGTTGGCGTACAACATTTTTGTCGGTATTTAAATTTGAAGAGGGATTTTCGCACAAATAAGTTTCCAAGAAATTGGAACGCTTCATTTACCTTTAGCCCCCTTAAGCAGTGCTATTTTACAGATTATGCACGCAAATTTCAATAAATTCTCACCTCCTTGAAATCTGTCAATTTCAGGCGCGTGAACTCCTTCAGCAAGGTATTTCAAAAATAAATCGCATAAAGCCGGAGTTTTAGCTCGACTGGCTTCCGCATAAAATAATGAAATATTGTACTCGAACATACATATATACAATGAAATTTGTTGTGCTTTTTGCCACTTTCAATTTCTGCGAATGAAAATAAAAACAAAAACAAAAAAAAAAGAGAAAATAAATGGCAACAAAAATCATCACTCAAACTGTAATGGGATGAAGTAATGTTTTACAAAACAATAGCACCGATTTGTTTTCTGTTCAATTTGTCGGCTTACAGTGGATTTGCTTAGCTCGAAGGAGACAATAACAGATTGGATTTTTGCAGAACTGACCTGTCTCCCTCTTTCTCTCTTTGTTTTTTCGCATATTTTTTCGCCTCATGCCGACAAACATAAAAAACTGCAATTTTCATGTTCGCATGGAGAATCTATGGTCGCGTTGCGAGTTTAAAATGAGGTGGTATGTTTGAGCACATAGCAACCGAAGGCAAATTCATTGTGACAAGAGAGAGCAGTGCAACTGAGCAAGCAGAGAGCGAGATAGAGAGAGAGAGAGAAAACAATAAATGACAATCATCAGACCCGAAGCCGAGCAAATCTGTAGTTTTGCATGTTTTAGTTTGCGTCTCACTGAATTGCCGGATTATTTGGTGAGTGTGTTGCTTTTGTTTGCGTTAGCCGACGAAGAAAAACATAATATAGAGAAAATGTCATAAAATTCATAAAAGCAAACTTTGCTGCACAAAAGTGTCGTTTCGTTCGTTGAGTTTGTCCGTTCATTCGCTCGCTTGCTCGTTCATTCATTTGTTCGTTTATTTGGGGTGTTTGAAAAGACAGTAGGATGTGTGTCGTTTCCCTTTTTGGCTTGTTGCTTTTGCTATACTGTGTTACCAACATCATCGTCATCATCATCGTTGTCAGACGTCTCATCATAATATTTAAACATTTCCATTAAGAATGTTATGCTTAAGCCTCAAAGGAACTGAATAACAAGAAAGCCACAAAAGTTTGACATAAATATGTGTTGACTGAAACTCCTTTCGTTCAACTCATTTGTTCATTCGTTCGGTTCGTGTTTTCTTTTCTCGGTGCAACAATTCAGTGGAGTAAGCAAAAGAGTTAGGTAATGCGATTCAATAATTATTTATTATGAGTGCCTATTGAAGGAGACGAACAAAAAGGCATTTGAAATCGACGTTAAGAAGTAAACAAATTTAATATTTATACTTTTAATACGTATGGTTTATATACAACATACAACGAACAGAACGTGATAGAGGAGAAGGAGAGAGAAAAATGAGCCGTAAAAGAACTGACACCTCAGCACTTATTCATTTTGTTTATTACATTTACTTTGATCTTCCCATTTTCCTTTCTTTTACTATGTGTGCGACGGTGCGTGTGTATGTCATGCATTGTTGTTGTTGGTTTTGTTAAAAACATTTTATGTGGTTGTTTGAAACAACAATGATTCTCCATCTGCCAATACTTTTATTTTCAATTTTCGCATACAACCGAAACAATCCATTCGAATATGTTTTTTTTTTGTTATTTTTGTGCTCGTTATTGTAGACAACATATGCTATCGCATTAACGCATGGGTTATGATCTTATGGTGAAATTTTCAAAATAAAGAAAAATATTATTGTTGAAAAGAAATTTAATAAACAAAGAACTGACCCAATACGATACAACAATAAGATACTGCAACCCATTTCGATCAACCATCGAATTGTATAGGAAAAATTTGCAATTTCTTTAAATAGCTGACCAAATATAACAAATTACGTCAAATTTACGTATGCAGTCACGTAAACACCTTACGAGTTCATTCGACTAGAAGGCTTTAAATTCAATACTTGTTGTAAATATTTGCGTTCCATTTAATTTCCATTGAATTAAAAGTTTGCGTATTTTGAATTGCATGTAAATGGCATGGGCGCCACCATTCGAAATTGCCCCCAAAATAACATCATTTGCCATTTGCACTAATGTTAAATCTATTTTTGTGTTATTATTTTCGTCTGTTTAGTTTGAAAGAGACATAATAATTTCATTGTATACAACAAAACCCAGCTCAGACCGCAATTATTTCCTATATGCTTTTTACGACGATAAACACAAATTCAAACACAAGAATAGCGCGTACAAAATGTACAAATTTTCCATAACAATCGCTGGGTTTTTGTGTTGTTTACGTTATTTCTGAATGAAATGAACATCAACGGCAATGAATGTCATTTACCTCATACTCGTTAACGCACGTCTCTATTTTTTCCACCGTTTAATGCTAACTTTTTGCCGTTTTTCAACACTCTCAAAATATAAGCTATTTAATCGACTCGTTCTCTATTTTCAATCTCTTCCTTCACTCGTAAATCGTTTGTTGTTATGTATCTTCCAATAACACGGTAACATACCATTACCGGTGGTAATCGTGTTTCGTTTTTTTGTTCAGACACGTAACGCTATTCTTCTCACAAATTAATATGAATTTCGTCAGTTTGGTTTTATAAAAATCATGGTCAAAAATTTGCATCGGTCGTTTATTGTAAATGTAACTTGTTCAAATTGTGATGTCGTTAAAAAATAAAAGAGAAACGATATTACTTGACGACCGCCGAGTGCAATAAACGAATTCATTGAAACCAAAAACTAAATGTTATTCTGTGGTCGCAACGCTTCGCTGACTAATAATCGCTGTGCTCAATTTTTGAGGACAGATTTATTTTGTTATGGTTTTACTCTCTCTCTCTCTCGCTCTCTCTCTCAATATCGCTGTCTTTTGTTTTGTGCGTTCAGAAGAGATGAAATAGCATCTCGACATTTATTGAAAATGTACTGCTTGGAACAGAAGTTTATCTCAAAATCCTATCCTACGAACAAGATAAGATAGAAGTAAAAGGTTTTTGTGTTTTCATTTCATGTTCTGGGAACAACAACAACGCCAACAAAAATATAAGTTATAGTTCAAACATAACAAATTCATCAGATTGAATTGAATATTTGAAAACAATTGAAATCCGTGTTTCGTAGCACAAAATGAAACCTCAAACAAGAATCAAATAAATGAACACCATCGACATCATTGAATAGGCAATGTACAGCACCTAAATAGTATTACGGCCATTGTTTGAACCTGGTTTCTCTTCATCTTTTTGCTTCTTAATTTATATTTTCATCGCCATTGTCGATGATGATTTTTGTTGTTGTTGTTTCTGTGTTGTCATATAGTCGTTTTCTTTTTCCAACTTTTCATTCATCTCTTTCGCTTGATTCATAATAGAAGTACGATATTTAATCTCGACTCTCATTCCCGGTGTATGTGTGTGTGTCTGTGTCAGTGTATGCCGGGCCTCAATTTTTACTTCATTTTTCCTCGTTCTTATGGATATATAGTACAAAAGCCGCATATTTTGTCTCTGTTCCTCCATTATTTGGATTTCCTCTTGTCGTTGCATATCGACCCGAAACAGCACAAGAATGTTGCCGAAGGCACAAATGAAATGCACAGCATTCATACTCACAGCCACCGCATGCAGGTTCACATTGAAATTGCTTTGTGCGTTATTCCATTCGTCTAGTTAAATTCGTTTTCTTCTCTCTTTTTTTTCACTTTGCATGTGGAGAAAATTAACGTTTTGCAGTAGCAAAATTCATGAAAATGCTTGAAAATGATGGAAATTCCAAAAACTACCTTGTAGCCGTTGGCGCATACAGAATTAAAACTCACAACGAATGAGAGATACAGAGAACTTGATAGAATTTACAACATTGCATTTTCGCATTTAATCAGAAAAACAACTACAAAACATTCATTAAACCAATCTCGATTACGACGACGAATAAAAAATAAATAGTAGGATAGAAAGATGGAAAACGACTGGAATTCATTTGCCATAGATTTAGCAGCCGAAATCATCACGTCTCAATGGCTATTCAAATGTGCATAAATTGCACTCGATGAAAATGTGATTGAAAGGTTACGATACTTTCGGATAGAATAAAAAATGAACATTCAATTTTCTACCTGAACTGAATTAAAAACGAGAGTTTCTGATCGATCAAATAAATAAGAGAAGAAAAAAAACAGATTTCAATATTTACCGAAGAATCGATTCGATTCGTCTGGGTGCTGCTTTTTTTTGTTTCTCTCGTCATTTTGAAATGTAAGAATAAAATCCACATTTTTGATTGCAGTGGGATATTTATACTGTGTATGTTTTTTATATCGACAGTTTCAAGAATTTTTCAATATAGTAGGTGAAATTCCGTAGAATTTTTATTTTCTTAGAATCGTTATATGGCACACAAATTACCCCAATGGAAATAGTTCAAAAGAAATAAATATGTACGGACTGCAATGTCAATGTCTAAAGTGTATGAACGTTTTTGGTTTCGGCCTTTTATGAAAAAAAAGAAAGACCGTGAATTGAAAACGAAGCGCAAAAAAACCCATTGCAAAATGATTCCAGTGACGACATTGTATGCATGAGCTTCGTCACGTAATTTGACTAACAATAATAATATAATAATAATTTATTTATTTAGATTTCTCCATAAAACAACGTTACAGTTTACATAGTTTTCAATTAATAATTTTCCAATACATAGTTTTTTAATTTATTTTCAAATTTTTTTATCGAATCAATATGTCTAATTTCATTAGGAATGGCATTATAAAGTTGAATTCCCCTATAAAACAAGGCATTTTGGCTACATGCTTTAGTTGCATTTGTGACTGCTATGGTATTTGCTCTTCTCAAATTTCTATTGTGAATTTGTTGTCGATATTCGATTCTATTGGTAAGGTAATTAGGGGCTAGTCCGTTCACGGTTTTATAAATGAATAATAAAGTTCTAAAAATTATTTGTTGCTTAACATTCATAAATTTCAACGAATCAAATAGATAATTAACATTAGTATCACGATTTACACTTAAAATTTGTCTCATACATTTATTTTGCAAGTTTTGTAGCCGATCAATATTAGACGAATTGGACAGAAATAAGATAGATGCACAATAAATAAAATGTGGTTGAATGAGTGACTTATATAAATATTCTTTTTGGTTTTTGTTAAGTTCATTTTTTAATCTACTTAGAACACCGACTTTTTTACCCACTTTTTTACAAACATATTCAATATTTTTGTCAAATTTAAGTTGGTCATCAATGATAACACCCAAATACTTTATTTCTCTCTCAATTTCTAGTCTGGTGCCATTTATGAATATGTCTATGATGCTACGATTGATTTTTTTATTTGTAATTATCATGGCTTTAGTTTTATCTATATTCAATTTTAATTTAATTTGGCATAGTTTATCAAATAATCTGTCCAGATCTTCATTGAGTTTTTGAATGGCTTCATCAATATTAATAGCACTAATGTATACAAATGTATCATCAGCAAACATTTTAACGGTGCAATGTTTAATACAAGAAGTTATACAATTTATATACAAAATAAATAATAATGGGCCCAAAATGGATCCCTGTGGTACACCCAAATTATTATCACGTGGCTCTGAAATTACGTCGCCGATCTTAACCGTCTGGCTTCTGTTTGTTAAATAGCTCTTGAACCATTGAAGAGATAATGGTTGAACTCCGTATTTTTTTAATGTTTCGATGAGTAAATTTGGTTCGATGACCTCAAATGCACGTTGAAGATCCAGGGAAACTGCGACGGTAATTTGCGATTTATTTTGCGCATCTCTCAAATCATATAGCACATCGTTGATTGCTGACTCACACGAATGTAAAGCTCGAAATCCCGATTGACATTGATTGAGAAGATTGTTTGATTGAACGTACATATTGAATTGTTTGTGTGCTAGTTTTTCGATGACTCTTTCAATGCATGGTAACATATTTATTGGCCGATGTTCGTTAATGAGTACAGTTCCACTTTTCTTCTGAATTGGCAAAATTGTTGACTGTTTGAGTGCTTCAGGAAAGATCCCGCAGGTGAACGATTCGTTGATGATATTGGCTAATTGTAGGCCAATAACAAAGATCGCATCCCACAATACGGTTGGTTTGATAAAGAACTCATCTGTGTTGTCTTTCAGTTCTTTGATGCACGATTTTATCTCTGATAATGAAACATTACGAAATTCAAAAGAGAGATGTTCGTCAGCAATGATGTCATTTACATAGATTCTAAGTGGTATGGATTCGTTCAGCTGAATAATGCTGGTCACAAAATACTCGTTGAATTTGTTAACAATATCGATATCGTCATCAAATGTTTGGTCGCCGTTTTTAATATATGTAATTTCACTTGAATCTTTGCATAAAATTGATTTTAATACTTTCCAGGTACCCTTTGAATCACCCTGCACGCGATTTAGTTTATTTTGGTTTGTCTCATATTTTTTTATTTGTATTTTATTTTTATATTCATTTTTAAACACTCTGTATTCATGCCACTTTTCATCCACATTATATGTTTCGTACTGTGCAATTTTATACAAACGGTTCTTTTCAACTCTCATATTCTCCAATTCACTATCGAAAAAATTGTCAATATTACGGATTGTTATCTTTGACTTAAATTGATCGGTGCTCAGGCTTAAAACACTTAGAAGCCAATTCATTTTATCATTCAATGATGCTCGTTCTACATAATGCCAAGAAAATAAATACGACTCAATAGTATCACAGAGCTTCAAGCGGTCATAGTCTTTCCATACAGATATTTGATGATTCTTTGGCTTATTAGTTTCACATTTACCAATTAGGTTTATTTCCAATAGTGCGTGATCGGATATTTTGTCGTCAATCGAAACAGAACACATAATGTTTTTGGATGCAATATTGGACAGGCACAAATCTATTAATGTCGATGAATTTTGTGATACACGAGTAGGGTTGTTTATTAACTGTTTCAAACCGTTGTCATCACAGAAACTCTTCAGTCTTCTTATATAAGCCGAATCAGCATTCATATCAATGTTGAAGTCACCACATAACATCACAGTTTTATTTTCTGGAACACTTTGATACCAGTTTTCAAAAGAATTTAACACTAGATGTTTGTTCTCGCTTGCAGACAAATATATACCTGCCATAAAAATTGGTCTTTTTTTTACAATTATGTCAAAGGACAGATACCATGCTAAATGTTCACTTATTACAGCTAAATTGTCATATTTAATTGATTTATGGATAAATGCACCGACGCCACCTGTATGTTTAGAATGTGACAAACAATACACAAATATATAATCTTTAAGTCGTATATCACCAATATCACAGTCGTGGGTTATATGAGTTTCATTAAGAAAAATTATCGATGGATTTTTTTTCTTTATCACATATTTTAATTCGCTGAAATTATTTCGAAGGCCTTGAATGTTTGAGCATAAAATATTAATTGTGGAAGATAATTGCTATTCTGTTGTATTGTATTCGATTTTGTTGACTAAAGATTCGATGCGTCGCTTGTAGACTGGACAATCGGTACTCCATGCATGATGTTTTGTGTCAATTTTAACCTTTAGTTTTTCATTGGCTGAACGGCAGTTTGCACAACACATGTTACGGCTTTTGCATTCAGAGTATTTATGTGGCCCACCACATTTGCTGCATTTTTGATCATGCTTACAATCCTTGGCAATATGCGAAAAACCAAGACATTTGTAGCAGCGTTTCACATAAATGTGTTCATACACATTGCATTCACGCCACGGCAAACGCAATGTATGCATTTCCATCAGCATTTTATATGTGTCACTATTCACCTCAATAATAACATCACACGATGATTGTTGTTTGCTTGTTGCTTTTCTTTTGAGAACTGTGATAAGCGACACGTCACAGTCAATTAGCTCTTCATTATTCTTTTTCAATTCATCAATGATATCTTCTTTGGCAATATTTGTCGGTATGTTTGTGACACGTAATCTGGGATTTTTTATTTTCGGCAACACAATTTCATATTCATCACCTAATTTTTCGTTGACCAAAGATTTCACTTTCATTGTCTCTGTTGCATTTGCACACTGTAAAACTATGCCACCTTCTCTGACGTTCCGCGTACTGCACACATCAACAGCAGCAGTGTTTACATTACTTGTGATTGCTTCAAGTGTTTTTGCACATTCTTGCTTATTTTTCGGCTTAATCACGACAACTGGTTTCACATTGCTCCGCTTCACAACATTGGCAAACGAACATGATGCATGTTGCGAGGTCGCATTCTTGACAACTTTGGGTGTTTGCTTTTGTGCCATGATTTTTTTATCCAATGCATCGAGTGATGTTTTAACGGCTTTGATCGATTCGCTGTTGATATCATTTTGAGGTTTGCACTGTTGGTTGAATGCATCCAACTTGTATAACAAACGCACAACCATTTTCAATTTCTCATCTATTCCATCCTCACGTTTTATAATGCATTCTGGACAATAAATCAATACACATTTGTTACCACGACGCGCGTTGTATGCCGCTTTTGTGATGTTGTTGCACTTAATATGGAAACTTATTTCACAGTTGTCACATTGCATGGAATCGTCTCCGTCTAATATGTCTTTATCACAAACGTAACACACCAAATCTTCAATCGGTATTACAATCGATTCATTTGCCATTTTTTCCAGCTCCGATTTATCACAATTTATTAATCTTCACTTTTAATTAAATTGATTACATTTAAAACATAAAATTGCAAATTTTGGTATCAAAATACACAATAAATATTTAAAAAAATGATTGAATTTTACGGAACGATATTACTTACGACTTGTTCAGAATGACAGCTGTCAATCCCCCTCCGTCCGCAGTTTGCGAGCATTTTTTTTATTTAGATGGGTGTTTGTGGTTTTTTTCACTACGGTTACTTGCAACACATGAAATCTGTGTGCGGTGTAATACGTCATTTATTTTTATTACATATGATGAATATTAATGCAGAGCATTAAATTATTTGTAAGAGAAAGAAAGAGTGAGCAAGAGAGGGAAAGAGAGGAACAGTTCGACAATTTATACAGGTGTATAAAATGTGGTATTAAAACTAGCAAATGCAATAATAAATTCACTCACAGTGCTTCTATCATCGATTTTGACATTGGCAATTGCACGTTATTATTAATTAATATTGATGCGATGGACGGTTTAACGCGTTCGGTTGTGCACATTTCACCGAAAATTTCTGTTTTTATTTTTCAACTAAGTTTTTCAAACGAAGCAAATTGCACGCTGGAATAAAGCCGCCGTTTGAATAGTCCGGAATAGTCAACGATGCTTGAGGCAGGTAAATGTGATTCCGTGTCTAGCGTGTTTCATGCCATAATGAAATAAAAACGAATGTAGCTGTTCACTGTACAGTGTACAGTGTTCATTGTTCGGTTTAAGGTCACATCAATGAAATTCGTCGAAATCGAGAGATTCAATCAACAAACGCTCCAATAATAACAGCTAACAACAATCAACAATCCATGACGAAGTGTTTTATGGAACTTCTTCTTCTTCTTTTTCATCATCATCATCTGAATGGATTTGGAACTGTTGAAGTCAAAATAAAATTAGAGAAACGTTCACGTCGAAAGAGAAAAAGAAACCGAGTGCACAATCTAGCAAATGACATCAACAATTGAACATTAAAAAAAACGCATTATAATTATGCAAACAACATTTGGCTACATGTAAACTAGTTGAAAATCGTTGGCCTGAGCGCGTTTAAGCAACAACAATAGCGAGCGAAAAAGAGATCATTACAAATTTTCAAATGAATAATTAATAACGGCAGCAGCAGCTACAGTAGTAGCACCAACAGTGGCCAGAGAACCACAAGAGTAGTTTTTTTTAATTCTTTTTTCCAGCTCCTAATTCGTTGGCTGTTTCTTTGCATTAGCTGCGCTCTATTCTGCCATGTAGATTATGTTATTTGTTGCAATGCTTTTATGTGTTCCGTCTCCATGTTTGCGTTCGCAATGGGGAATTTTTTTTTGTTCGCTCACTTTGATTTGTATTATTTGCTGTTCACCGCGCGTTTCTGTTTTCTTGCATTGCATTGGCATGAGAGCTCTATGCTGGCTCTTTCGTTCCCCCTTGTCTTCTGTATGCAGATTTTGTGAATAAATTTCAATAATACATGCTAAAAAATTTATTGTAAGCGTATTATGTATTGAATGCACAAGCAACGAGCAACACAACAACCTCTTTGACTGTGTACTTTTGCGCACTGGCGCACAATTTATAAGTTAATGCTATTTTATACGCTGTCGCTCTCCGCTGACGGTATTGTTGTACACACGTATAATTCAAATGTACATGCAGTTATAATTGAACTTGATTCTATCTCGTCGAATGTGGCTGCCGTTGCTGTTGTCATTCTACAACTTTATAGTATTTGCCATTTGGATATTGCCTATTGTTTATGCGTGCGACGATCACAAATTTATTCGCCAAATGTTTTGAGTGCGCAATTTCATTGCCTATATATTGTGCATATTGCACGGTTTGAAAATCGCTTGGCTGACATTCATTTATATTCAACAATGTTTGTTTTCGATGTTGCTTTAAAAAACACATACACACAGCCGACGCGATTGGGATTCTGATTTTTCCTCACATTACTATGATTTACATTTTTTGTTGTTTTCGTTTTTTTGTGATAATTTGTCAATTTATTCACTGCTGCTTTGATTGACCTCTAATGGTTTGTCATCGAAAGGTTAAAATGCGAGTTTTTTTGTTTTTTGTCCATCCATGATAAGAACAAAGTCTCAATGACTGAAATGTAAAAACAATTTTTCAGCTTCAATCATTAGACTGACGGCCATTCGAAAGTTCACTAATTTGAAATTATCTTCAAGAAGTCTTTGAAACGAACGCTGCTTTTTTGCACTATCGTTTTGTATTATTTTATTGCGCACCAACGTCGAATGTTGCGTAATTTGTATGAGAATTTCATATATGTGAACAATTAGATTATATAAATCGGTAGACTCCCTGGATCTATTTCGCAAAGATTGACTCGCTTCTCTCTTTCTCTTTCCCCTCTATCTATCTGTATGGCTCTATCTCTCGCTCTTTTTCCTTTCTTTATCGTTTATGACTGTAATGCGCTTCTTATATCTGTTGCTGTCGTTCTGTGTCGTAACCGTAAGATTTTTCTTGTTTACCGAATATAAATGCAAATTGTCACTGTTGCCAAATATTAATTGAAGGTGATCTTCGTGCTGATTTCTGCAACAACTTTTATTTATTCATACAATTTCATATCCAACGATATTCGCCATGTTTCCACTGTTGCGTTTCGGCAAATCGAATGAAAACAACATAAGTTCCATGCAACAAAAACACACACACTAAACGAATGAATATTTCATGAAAAACCCTGGAAGTTCGTTGACATATTTGGCAGTATTTTTAGTAAATTTACATTTTCGGCGAATAATATGGCACACCAATTGAATAAAGTGAATTTATTCCTTGATATTGTTAAGTTAAAAATAAAACTCGGAAGCAATTGAATTCTATTTTCAACTCTTGATTCTTAGAATATATTCTGTGTAATGTGTACGGTGTACACACAAAAGGGAGAAAACATCCGGCCAATTGAAATTTATGATCATGCCATACAAAATCTGACAAACGTTTACATACAAATAATACTTATACTTTTGAAAAACTTTTATGCACGACAGAATCGACGAAGTTTTTATTGTAAACAAATCATTATCTAGTTTCAAGATTTTCGAAAATTCACCACATAAATCCAAAGTAGCATTCGAGACATCAATGTTTAATTGCGGCTAATCTATAGCCAAAGTCGAAAAACCAAAATTGTCGCTTATTAATTACGGTCGTTACGGTTTTCGTGTCGTTTTTCTTTCGGAGTTTCCAGTTTTTTTTCGACACTTTTTCCTTTAAATTCCATCTTTTGGCTTCTTCACAGAATTTTTTGCGTATATGTGTGTGTGTGTCAAAAAACGACTTCTTGATTATCCATTATCTGCTTAATAGTCGGACACAACCATATAATGAATCGCCAGAGCATGTAATGCACCTTTTTGGCTATGCACAAATGCAATGTTGAAAGGTAAAAGTGGAGTGTAACGTCGAAAGACAGACAGAGAGAATGCAACGACCAACAAACGAACGAACAAAGAAGAAAAAAACTATCTACTGGAATTGAAGTGAATTACACAAACAAAATTCTGTTAGATTGTATCGCATCGGACCGTATGCACAACGATTATACACATTAGCACCATTAAAAACAGTGTTAAGAAAAAATGCCATCAAACCCAAAACGAATCCATGTGAAATAGAGAAATACGAAATAAAATGGAAGGAAAACGAATTGAAACAAAAAAAAATGAGCTGAAATATTACGAATATAAAATCTGAGTCAGAGTTATAGTCGCAGCGAACAGGCTAAAAAGGGAGATGGAGAGCGTGCAAGAGAAAGAAGGAAAAAAGACGACAAACGAAGAAGACAGAATGTAATATATGTGAATAATACATTGCAAAGGCTTTGCGCTGTTGTCGTTTGTACATTCACACCGACAACGTTTAGCTTTGCTTCCACCGAAACATCTTATATAACTCGAGCAAGTATTCAAATAATGTTTTATTTTTTGTGTATACACATTTTTATGTCCATATTTTACGGATACTTGGGCTCTTCTTCTCTCTTCGAAACAGAAAAAAAAAGAAATGTTTCTCTTGTTGCTGTTGTTGGTAATATTTTGTAATGTGATTTCATTTGTTAGCATTTGTTTGAATTGTCGATTTTTGCTGCCCACACACAGACGACTTGAGCGTGCGCTCGCACTCATAAACACGCTCTCTGTATGTATTTTCATCACGTCTCGTCTTGTCTCGACAGTTCGCCAAGTTTCCATTGCAAAATACAACCAGAAGAAAACAAAAACAACAAATTTAACTCTTGCGTCGATATAATTGTAATTGCAAACGCAACGAATGACCGAATGTATGAAACTCTGTACAACAAATAATTCGAAAGAATTGTGCCTGAAACAAAACCGTACCGATATGTGTGCGCATACATATGTAAGGTCTTTGGGTATGTGTGTTTTTATTGTGTTCCATTTGCTTTTATCACTCCATTCGGTTGGTTGTTCCATTGTTCGCATTCAAGTCAATAAAACACTCCTAAACGATAAACTAAACACGAATGCCAATTGCTTATCGCCCGAGTCATAGTGCAGCAACTGGGGCGACAACAATATCGACTTCGATACAATGTGGAAACAATGAGCATTTCTAATTTATTTTGGTTTATGAAATATTTAAGGCAATTTATAAAATGCATAAATTGAATGTGAATTGCTTGACTGTATGCCATTTTCGATAGTATTTGCACGAATAGATGCGCATTTGCTTTAAGCACATTGAATTGTGATTATTATTATTTTTTTTTTTGCTTTGCTTTTGAAATATTTATATTTATTTATTTTTTTCGTTATCTTTGGAATCATTTTTCAAAAAAATAGCAGTATATTTATACATAAGAAGCGATTTATTTGTATAATTTTATAATTTCGATATGCAAACCGCAATGATCTTTTGGCTTTTTGCCTCATAATTTTTAAACAAGTACAGCGGTACACGAAACGTTTAATATTCATTTGCATTCTATTTGGGAAAATGACATTTGCAAATAAACAAAGGAAAACACTCTCTCACTCTCCGACACTCTTCTGACGCTGCCAAAGAACCGACGACATGGAAAAAAGGGTGTCCACAGTAATGTATTTATTTATTTGTTTGAGAACTTTGTTTTCCTTTTGACTGGCATTTATCGTAATCAACATTGATACACATGTTGATATATTTTTACTCTCATGCCGATTGCAGGCACAAAAGTCAACGTTGTGCTTGATTGCAATGTCAAATATACAAACATCTAAACCGACCATCGCCATGCCTGTTTCATTTTCTTCGGCGTCAACACACAAAACGAAAACATATCACTGTCGGTTGACCAATTCATGTATGTCATGCTAGTAAATTGTTTAAATGTGTATAAATTCATTTTGGGCCATGGTATTTCATCTCATTGTTTGTATGTGTATGGGTGTGTGTGTGTGAAAACACTGAAAGAAGCATGCCCCATGCCCGACAATGCACATTCCAAAAACCATTGAATAAAACAAGACAACGGCACAAACTCACACTCTACGAACGCACAGCCGCTCACAATCCAATATAAATGTCATAAAAATATCTCTCTTTTTTCCAGTAAATATTTTTTTTTTTTGGTTTCACTCTTCGTTCTATGTTCTTTCGCTCCTTTGGACTTTCTATCTCTTCATATTCACATGTGAAATGAATATGTCTGTGTGTTTGTGTATGTCTCAATGCTCAAAATGTTATCAATGTTTTTCTTTCTGCTTTGCTTTCTCTGTGAATGTTTTGGCTTCGATACGCTTGATTGTTTCTTTCATATACATTTCTTCTTTTTTTCGGCTATTTGTCAAACGCATTTATTGGTTAGTTCTTAGAGCCAAAAGGTACTGATTTGGTTCGGTTTGTTTTCCTTTTATTTCAGTTGTTGTTTTTTTTTTTTTGTTATTGTTAATGTTCCTTTCGAGAAATGTCTTGGTTGCTCGAAATAAAATGTTGTATGCTAGGAAAAGAATATCATATTTTTCTCGTCTGTGGGTTTTACTTTATTTGAATGAAGTTAAATGGATACCTGCTGCTTCCCAGTTAATTTACCATCATAATTGCGTATCCATATACATATTCATTCTGTTGTTTTTTGGTTGCTGTCGAAAAATCAATTTATGCACAAGCCCAGCATAAATATTTATTGACCGAAACGTGTTCAAGCTGTGTCATTTATATGGCTATATAATAATTCAGTCATAAATATCGTTTATGTTGATTCTTCCATCGAGCACGCTTATTATTTAATGGATTAAACGGAATTTATGGAATGCTTGTACATTCGGGGCTACATTTTATGAGCAAAACTCATCAACATTGCAGTGAGATCGATACGAAATCAAATATTATCAACCCAAAATATCATTTAATTTTCCATTTAATTAGCCGACGCTTTTCCTCTCATTTCAATTTATGTCAAAACCCAAATGAATCCGGATTTGAAATATGTTTGACACAACACCTGCTGAAATGTGTCATTCTAGTTTTTGGATCGCTATAATTGCCATAAATTACCACTAGCAAAAAAAAATAAATGGTTTGTTTTTCTCTGTCTCTTTCTCGAAATGTTCACTGATTTATGCACTCAATCTTTGATCGCAATCAATTGATTTATGGGTAAACATTTGTAGCACTACGAAATGATTTTGTTAATTTGCTTCGGATTAAATTATGTCGTTGGTGAGTTTGATGGGAGACAATTTTATGACTGCCAAACTATTGGGATTGAGCAAAGTGTTGGTACGTGTTCGGCAATTTTATAGGACGAAGCATCAACTGAAGAAAGTTGATGCGATGAAAAAGTATCAGTCACGTACACACCAATGACACCCCAATGCATTTGGCTTTGTATAATCATTATTTATGTGGTTGACAAATAAAATTTGAAAACAAATTTATACATTAAAATCTCTGGACAATGGCAATATTCATAGACTTCATATTGCCAAGTGGCAGTTTTTTCTTTCGGCTTCAAGCCATGGCAAATGAAAACAAATAAAAAAACAACAACAAAGCATTAAGTAAAAAAGAAGAAACGAATTAAGAATTGACTTGGTTATTGTTGCCAAAAACCCTAAAATATTTTTTTCCTCTGAATTTCATTCGAAACAAACGGCAAGCAAAAAAAAAAAAAAAAAAAAACACCAACATGTCTCAATGCTTTTCGACAATTTGCCGTAATGGAAGCAAATGGAATATAGCAAAAGGGCTTTAGAGTTTGTGTTAAAGAGCCAAGAAAAATGCTGAAAATACAACTAATTCCGTTCCAATTGGTTTCTTGTGAGTGTGTATTGTATGTGCAGCTCATCGTGTTTGTGGTAATTGCTATATTTGTAAAGCCATTTTGGTGAAAAATATATTCAAAACAACTGCAATTCAGATAAATTTCCAAGATAAATAATGCCATGAACTGGAAGCCAGACGAAATGAAAACAGCAGCCAAATATCCGCATAATTTTCAAAATTCCAGACAAATCACGCAAAACTAATCCGTAAATTGTTTGTGTGCTTTCGCCCAGAGCAACAGCAACATTTGACAAAACAGAAGTAAATTGCAGTAATTCGAAGTGCTTGTGAAATACTCTTAAGCGAAATTGAGTGCATGCTGGTTCTTTTTGCGATGCAAATGTTGTTGGATTTGTATATGCGAGCGAGAGATAGAGCAAACGTGAATGAGTGAGTTGCTCATTGCACGAATAAAAAGCGAAAGCATCAAAAGTCAAGAGTTTTTGATGTGCGTTTTAATTAACTCGTTTGTTAATATCGTCGATTTTTCCGACGAAATAATCTACTTTCGACGAAAACAGCCAAACGCAGCACGGCACAGCATCCGAAAGCATTTCGGTTTAACATTACATTCACACAGCATGAAAATAATGCTTAACGAAAACATCACAAATTACATGGTATTTCACACGCAAAAGATCTGCTTTAATACTTTTGATGGGGTTAAAAGTATATCTAAAGCCAAAATAACTACTCACAGTGTGATATGAGAATGACGAAAAATGGAAATGGAATGCAAGTTTTTAAATTGCAAGAATTCTGAGCTCATTTTCAACTTACTTATTACATTGCCATTAAATTCACGGAATAATGTGAGATGTGTGTGTGTAACGGCAACGCAATCACCAAACGATGTAACTCCATTACTCCATTACATATGTGAATTGACGACAAGAGCCGTTCGACGACGACGATGGCAAACGAATTCATTGGCAATAAAAGGAAGAAAAAAAAGTAGCAACTGTACACACCAAACTCTTGTGTTGCCATCGAGAGTGGAAACATTCATTTTGAATATACATTTACATGTCGCACTACATTTGAACTTGTAGCTAACTATTTGGAGTGAGTTAGAGAAAAAGAAAGACGAAAAGCAGAGAATGAGAGAGAGAGAGAGAGAGAGAGAGAGAAGAGAAACAGTGCAGTATGTGCTTGTGCATTTACAAAAGCAATCGTCTACCCCCTTTTGCCATTTCAAATTCCGATAGCTTCACGGCGATACCGATGCCGATGCCGTTTCTATATTCCATTACGGAAAATTCACTAGTTTCAAACTAAACGCAACGAGAGGGTTTCTTTTACTTTCAGTCTCACGCTTTGTGGATGATTTTTTCTTCTCTTCTTTGGATGGTTTTCCATTTATTTTGCTGTTTGGTCGCTATGTGCTCTCCAGCAACACCAACAGACATTCTGAACAAAATAGTTGTCGTTCGTTCGTTGCTTCATTGCCATCAACAGATCGGTTGTGTGTGTAAACCGTATGCATGAAACTGTGCAAGTCGAGGCTACACCAGTAACAGCCAGTAAGTTACAGAAAAAACACCATAAAATGGAACGAAAGATAGCACACACAGAAAGAGAGAGAGAGGGAGAAGGAATACACATAGAGTGGAATAAAAAGAGCACGAAATCAAGAAATGTATTTTATATCCTGTTCGTTGGTGCTCATAGGGTTGTTGAAATAAATAAACCAAATGAAAACGAAACGGAACAAAAAAAAACACAAACAGCCAGCAAAAAATTGCGCACACAAATTCACATTTCTATCTAGTTGTAATAATAATAATACACGAATGGTTCGTGCTGTAGCTTTTTTTTCGTCAATTGCCAAAAAGTATACTGAGCACCAATACCGAGCACATAGACATGCTCTTTTTCGCTCACACTCGGAATTTCAGCAAACTGAACGAATGCAGTGGCGAAAAGTGTATTAACCCCATTTTCGATGTTGAAAATTTGTCTGTGAATGCTCGCGACATACACAACCGATATTACAACTGACGTTCAACAAAATACGGCTCCATATCTAACGTCATGGTAAAAATCTATGCTCAACAAAAATTCTCTCTTCGTCTATTCGTCCTTTCTCTCTCTCTCTTCTATGACTCTGTCTGATTCGAAAGTCAGTATCAGTGCTCTTCAATAGTGTATTTCATCTGGATGAAAGTTTTTCGGTTGATTTTTGGTACGTTTTACGTTGACAATTTGTTCAATGTTGTTATTCGACGCCCGACCAAATTTCCGAGAATCCAGTGTATGAACATTGAATACTGCCGTTACCATCACTGCTGTCACCGCAGCTCCAACGCCACTGATACCACAGCCCATTGTTGTGCCATGCAAAATTGTAGAGACTAAACTTTTCGGTGCCTGTATTCCAGTATGTATACAAAGATACACTTCCTTGATTCACCTAACCTATGGTGAGACGAGAACAAATGAACATGAACATGTACAGCATGAGCAAACTAAACAAAAATATAACAAGGAGACATTGTGAACGTTTCATTTTTACGGCCACTTTATTAACAGTCAACCACCTTCTATGCGGCGAATGGAACAGAAAAGATAAAATAAATTAAGTATAAAAATATGTGCGCTTTTACTGTTGAAACGCCCGAATAGAAAGAAACACAAATTTCAAATGGCACAAAGGTAATGAGATACAGAGGATGAGTATTCAACTGAGTGTTCGCTATTTTTACAACAAGAGCCGTATGAAATGTGAATCACCTGTCATGACTGATGATATTAAACATATATAAATAAGACTTTTTCCATAGCTTCTGACCAAATTAAATCAAATTATCCCTCCACAAAAATTTCTAGGATTTTTTTTTTGCTCTTCAATTGTAAGACCCAATTTCCTCCCAATATTTAAAAATCGTATTTTCTTGTCTTTTAATTTTGTTCACTTGCGTCAACACATCATTATGATTGCGACAAACGAACACCATTAATTCTTTTCTCAGAACTAAATGTTACGGTCTCTACTATTATTTTGTCTATCGCAAAGTTTTGATAGCTGATAATTGGTTAAACTTAATATTCAATTGGATTTGACTCCTGAAAATGAAATTCAAGAGAGAAAAATTCTTTCGATTTGCTAGGGTTTTTGATTGGCTGATGGAACCTCCCGCCTTAAATTTTTTCCGTGCCCATGTATAACAGAAATGATGAAAAACATGACTAAAATTTTGTATTTCTAACCAGACAAAATATTGCCGGTTTCAAAATTCGAACTGAAGATTCGATTGTCAAAATATTAATATTTTTATTATTATAAACATGATTATAAAATTATCGTTGCATTGACGTATGTATACACACTCTTCAAAACAAATGTTCAATTCATCATTAAAACAAATAACTATAGTGACGATATATCCTTTCAAAACAAGTATTCCAGCTTGAAATTTTACATCAACTGCATATTTACTATCCATCTGGTTTGATTGTATGCGTGTTCACATTTGCGCCACACTTTTTCACAACTACGTTGATATTGCAACACAGAGTTCAAAATCATCGAAGTGAGTTATTTACTTCGAGTCTATTTTTTTTTTCACTTTTTACACTCTTTTGAAAATGGCTCTTTAACGAAAATATATTATTTGTCTTTCGTAAAGTTCATAGTTATATCGTATGAAATGCAGTCGAATCGTGCGCATTGAAGAAATAAAAAAAAACTGTGCACCTGGTTTGTTTTGTTCATGCCCCTTATGCACATATTCTTAGTTTTATTGGTTTTAAAACGAGAAGAATTCAGAAAAAAGCAAAGGATATCTTGCGTGAGTCAAATGAGAGGGAGACAAGATTAACTAAAAACTCATGCGATTGCTGACACAATGGTTTTTCTTCCTGTTTTTGTTCTCTTTCGTCAGTGTTCTTCATTCTTCGCTTCCAGGTAAGTCACATGCATAACGCCAAAGACACACATGGCTTAAGAAAGGCTCATTTGTATATGTGCATGGACAGTTCGATTACCTCTATATTAATATTTATATTTAACTGCTGTACATCGGGCCACTGTACATCATAGCGCAGTGTATTACACCATGTATACAAAAATGAAAATTCTTTGTCTTTTTTACATTTCTCTATCCACCTCTTTTGTTCTATTCGATTTGGTATTGTGTTAAACATGAAAAAAAAAACAAAGTCAAACTTATGGTCCAGCAATTAAACGTAAGCCAAAGTGAAAGAAGCACATCGACAGAAAAACAAAAACGGACGCTCTAATGCAATAACACTACCGTCATGACATATGGCCAATATTTTATGGATGGATCAATGTGTTTCATTTTCATTCTGGCTTCATATGTCGTGTTTACAGTTTAATTGCGTCCATTTAGGGGAGTCGTGAATTGCTTTCACAAT
Source organism: Contarinia nasturtii (assembly GCF_009176525.2). Lineage (NCBI taxonomy): Eukaryota > Metazoa > Arthropoda > Insecta > Diptera > Cecidomyiidae > Contarinia > Contarinia nasturtii. The sequence goes on from NW_022201606.1 coordinate 1,097,648, forward strand.
AACTCTAGCCTCATACACTCACACACACACACTCCGTCATACTACTGACACGAATAGAGCGTAGCAATGATGATGCGTACGTGACAAATGAATAGAATGAAAAAGAATTGTGGCTGAGGAATATATGAGCAATTGTGAATGCAATGTAATCGAGCAGATTGAATGGGTCGTTGTTAGAGAGTGCCTTATTTGATATCTTCCGTTTGTGATTTAAAACAAAATCCATAATCAAATTATTATGAGGAGAGAAAAAAAAAGTTTTTCTATTCTTCCTTTTTCGACCCGTGTCGAATTACCACACGATATATTCTATTCTAGATACATATGAACAAGTATCAAGAAATGAACGAGGCAAACAAAGGAAAAATACAAAATAGTTGGGACTGCGGCAATGTATATCGGAAATGGAACGGAAAGGAAAGTAAATAAATGACTTTTTAAAAGAAAAGAAACATACAGAAGAATACAACTACTACCAACGATATAAATGATGTACATTTTTGGGTTCACCAATCGAAAATCAACAGCAGCTAACTTTGTCTGATAGTTGACGGTATTTTTTCTTCTATACTAAAAAAAAATGTTACTATCCAACTGTAAAGCCATAACAAAAAATATGAAAAAAAAGTCCAAATATCATGTTGAATTTTTCAACGTGACGTTTTCGTCAGATGCAATGGCAAGACAAACTAACTTAAACGAAAAACGGGATGCAAGCCAAAGTAATCATAATAAAGAACAAAAATTATAATCGAGAATAATGACTGTCGATTTAGCAAATAAAAGAAGAGAGAAGAAAAAACAACAACATAAAACAGAATATATGAAAAACGATGAGGGAAAAATGCTTTTGTTTGAATTTCATAAAAAACAACTATAATCATAATAATAAATCAGTTTGTAAGTGAGTTTTAACATGATTTTCATATCGTTTTAATGCATCAAAATGTAGAGTACACAAACAAAAGGTACCTTTTGATGTGCTTGCTTTTCATCCATCCATCCAATGAAAGTCATTCAATTGATTTCATTCAAAAGGAGCCCAGCGAAACACGGTTAGCGATTGATGCTGTTTTGATAAATGTGATTGTGAAGCATAAATAGTTGTAATTCGAGGCGAACATTGAAATCGAAACGATGTGTGATGGAAATGATTATTAGCTCAAAACATAATTATGCAACCGACGGCAATAATTTAGTGCAAATAATAAACACACACACACACTTCCGTCTGTCGAAACATCGAAAATCAACCGAAACCGATAAAACAGCAGTGGAAACAATAAAACCGAACGACTTATTTCCAGTTGAGCGAAGCTATTTGACGCTAGTTCTATACGCCAAAACCCAAACACTCATGTACGATTTTAACACACAGAGAAATAACGTGACACTGCTCTTGGCTGCACCGCGCTCTCCTTCAATTTTGGCTGGTTTGCTGGTGTGATGTTTTTAGCAATAAAAGCGGAAGAAATTGTGTTGATGTTTTACAGCAGTTTAAGTGGTGGTAGAGAAAAACTTAAAAGATTGTTGAACCTTTTCGGAAAAAGTTCGTGTTTCTATTAAATGCTCAACATGCGACATTCGACGGAGAATGTTTCGCTTACCGCCTCTCTTGCACTATATCCGACATCATCTATATAAAGTATATGTAAATATTATCCCTTTTCGTGTATTTTTCTCATTGAAAAGCCAGTAAGTGGTGTACATTAGTGTTTGAAAGAGCGACG